>NC_041384.1:496215445-496322951 GCF_002162155.2 Triticum dicoccoides
GCCCCGCCACCCGCGCCGCCCCGCCGCCAACGATCGCCGGAGCCATCGCCGCCGTTCGCCGGAGTCGCCGGAGGTAGACCTCGCCGCCGCCGGTTTTTCTCGAAAAAACCGTTCTGTTTTTCCGTCGGTTTTTCGTTCGGTTTTTTTCGTTTTGTTTTTTTGAAATAGATCGGTTTTTCCGGTTTATTTAATTAGCGAGCGTACGCTCGTTCGCTCGTTTTAACGAACGCGTTCTTCGTTTAGATCCAGATAACGAACGCCCGTTCGTTAATCTGTTCATCATTTTTCTTTTTCTCGGATTAAATCCGCGATTTTTCTGATCGCGATTCCTGATTCGTGTTTCATTCTAGTATAACTTTTCGCTCGTTTATCGGAATCAGGCGATTCAAGCGCCTGGAGTTTCGTCTCGAAACCCTCTTTCCGTTTAACCAACTCAAACAAGTTTTTGCCACTGTAAAAATTGCCCTAGATCCAGAATAGTAAATGAAGCCTGTTTCTTTTGTCGTTTGTCTTTCGTTGCTTCGTTCGATTCGATTCTTTTTGCCAACCGGAGTTCTTAAGTTGAACTTTCTGGTTAGATCTCTTATTCGAGTTTGACCTGTCCATTAGATGAGTACTTATTGTATGCTTGTTTGTTTGTGATAGAGTACCCGGAGTGTGCCGCTTGCTACTTCGAATCGCTAGGTTTTGCGGATTATCAGCAAGGCAAGTAACACTTTGATCATACCTCCTACTACTCAGTTTTTATTGCATTAGATCAATCCTCACACATTGCATGTTTAGGATCTAATTAAATTGTGGGTTGGGAAGTAGTTGAGGTAGTACCTATTACCTGTTTATTATCAAACCTTTGGGAGTTACTTATACGTTTGCTTATTATGCCATGCCATGCTAGTAGACGTGGATTGGGTGAGTGTATCCATGACATATGTGAGTTTGTTAAATTAGTGGTTTATCTAAGGTGGCAACTTAAATACACATCTGGGTGGATTGAGGCACCTGGGTATTCCAGCGATTGCCTGTTTTTTTGGACCGCCACCCAGGCTCAAAGGGATCATGAGATTATTCATACTAGAAACTTCCGTGTGCAGCCACAAGATATTATGGGCTCTAGCATAGTTGATTAAGTCATGCGAATTCTTACAGTGGTAGACTAGCAGATGTAGGGCAAAGTAGGTGTAACGGTCTACCCGATCGTAAGGTGCTAGCGCTTCTGAAAGACTATGTCTCAGTCATCCATTTCTCAAACACCATGCAGTGCAAGAAATCCAATGGAGGAGATCGAGTCTTGTGGGGAAAAGTGCGCAAACCTCTGCAGAGTGTATAAACTAATCATGGTTAGCCGTGTCCCCGGTTATGGACGTCTTGAGTATCTAGTACCTGGATTATCATGTGAATCTCGTCATGTTACTCTAAATTAATTTTGTTGGGTTTTGTTTAATGATGATGCTTAATTGGGATTGAGAATGCTGTCAACCATTCTCAATGCTTAATATTCCTTTGCAGTAAGGAAAAATTGGCTTTACGCAAAACTGTAACCACAGAGCTTTCCACCAGCCAAATATGCATATAGTATAGCCTATATCTTTCATTGCTCTCCATGTGTTACATTGCCAGCATATTCCATGTGCTGACCCGTTTTGGGCTGCAACGTTCATGTTGCAGACTTTTCAGACGACGATTAAGGTGCTTTTAGGTCGTGGTTCTATACTCAGTGATGTCGTTGGAGTTGATGGACTCACTTATCTTCCAAGCCTTCCGTTGTTATCGTTATTAGATGGCCTTAAGCCATATTTATTGTAATAAGTTCTCTTTTGCAACACTCGATGTAATAAGTGTGTGATTGCTACTCTATTATAAATCCTTCAAGTACTGTGTGGTGTCAGCATTACTGATCCAGTGATGACACCTAAGCATAGAGATTGGACCGTTTGAGGTCTGGTCGCTACAAGATGGTATCAGAGCACATGCTGACTGTAGGACACGACCACTAAGCTAAAGACCTAGATCACTACTCACTCTCTTCTCATTCTGACCTCTCATCTTTTCTACTCTTTTAGGATGGCGGATGCAAGGAACAAGTTCACGCAGCCGGATGAAGATACACCCTTTGGACATCATTTGAAGGAAGTCACTAGATATCTGAACATAGGAATACCAAGCTTCACCGAGACTTACAACACCACTTTACCTGAAGAAGAGCGCTGATGATTCAAGTTCAAGTCCCAGGAAGGACGTTCATGCCAGTCACTGAACCCATAGAGTTTTCTTTTGATGCACCAACTTGGAGTCTAGGAAAGAGCATGGCAGCTCACATCGCCATGGGACGCATTGGGGAAGTTTACCGCAATGATCTCAAGGATACTATCTACCAGATTTGTGGGCGCCGAGATGAGCACTGGGAGATGATCAACACTAGGAAGGATAGATCAATTGCAACTTTTATCCAGGAGTTAAACTAGCACATTCGACGTCAGGAAAACCAGATGTGCGCCAACATGATAGATCTGAAGAAGGCAAGGACAAGAATCAAGGAATTGGAGGAAGAACTCAAGGCTACACGTGAAGATTATGAAGAGGAAATCGAAGTATTAGTGGAGAAGAATGACAATCTGATCAAGAAGATTGGAACATTTATGGGAGGCCCTATACCAGTAGAGGTAGACGAAGAACCTAAGGAGATTCGCCTGGAAGACTACATCATCATCGACGACACTGACTCGGATCCATATGACAGCGATGATGATTATGTTGATGAAGCTGGAGCAGATATCATGGAGTTTGCAACCGAAGAATATTTCTAGTAGACCACCCCAACAGTAGTAGTATTCCACCATGTAAATATAGTAGTCCGAGCACTTTTTGCGATAGTTAATCGATTGTATACCCTTGTTTGATTGAATGAAGTGAATTATTTGCTTTTGCCTCATGTGCATATGGGTAGTGTTTTCTCTCTAGACCCCTCTCTATTCTTAAATCTCATCTTTTCTAAACCCTCAGATGCCTCCGAGACATGACCCCGGATTTACCTTCCCACCGGAGCTCACCCAGTTGATCCAGCAGCAGAACACATTGATGCAGTTGCTAGTCTAGAATCAGAATCAGGGGAACAACAACAACAACCCACCACCACCACCACCACCTGTTGATCACTTAGCCCGTTTTCTTAGGCTGAATCCACCGGTGTTTTCCAGTAGCACTGAGCCGATAGTAGCAAATGATTGGCTCCGCAAGACAGCAAGGGAGTTGACCACGGCAGGATGCACAGATGCGGAAAAGGTGAAGTTTGCCGCGCATCAGCTTGAAGGACCCGCATCATCATGGTGGGAGAATTTCACCGCCACTTTCCCTGTCGACACTGTCACGTGGGACCAGTTCCAGCAGGCTTTCCGTACTGCCCATGTTTCAACAGGAGCTATGGCCATGAAGAAGCGTGAGTTTCCCAACTTGCGCCAAGGAGGACGGACAGTTGTCCAGTATGTGGAGGACTTTAGTAAGCTAGCACGTTATGCTCCAGATGATGTTGCTACGGATGCAGCTAAGCAGGAGAAGTTTCTGGAAGGACTGAATGATGAGTTGAGCATGCAGTTGATGGTAGCAACTTTCAACAACTACCAGGAGTTGGTAGATCGTGCTCTCATGATTGAAGGGAAGCAGCAACAGATTGAGAATCGCAAGAGGAAGTATGGACAAGGGAAGTACAATTCAGGAGCTCAGCATAAGCCACGTTTTACCCCTAGGCCGGGAGGACATTTTCAGCATACCCATGGAGGAGGTAGCTCGCACAATCACAATGGCACCAAGAATGGTAATGGGAATGGAGGAAGCAACGGCTAGAACCGCACCAACCCATCAACCCTAGCCAAGAGAGACCTGAGCCAAGTCACTTGCTTTAAGTGCCAGAAGACCGGAGATTATGCCAATGAATGTCCTGAATCCCAGAATGGAAATGGCAATGGAAGCTCTGGGAAGAAACCGAACCCTTTCAACAGGGGACAGGTGAACCACGTTAACGTGGAGGAGGTTGAAGAGCAGCCAGATGCAGTAATCTGTAAGTTTTTGGTTAAGTCATTTACTGCACTCGTTCTTTTCGATACTGGTGCATCACATTCATACATATCAAGGGAATTCGTGGATAAGTATAACCTGCCCACCAAAGTTCTTAGTACCCCTATGATAGTAAGCTCACCAGGAGCGGAGTATATGGCTAGCCAAGGATGTTTTCAAGTGCCATTGAGTATAGGTAGGCACGTGTTTCCCTCGGATTTGATCATTTTGGAATCACAAGGTTTGGATGTAATTCTGGGTATGGATTGGCTGTCGATGTATGGAGGAAACATCGATTGCGCCAGTAAGTCGATTCTACTTACCACCCCAGAAGGGAGAAGGATCAAGTACGTATCCCGGCATGTACCGAAGAGGACTCAAATAAATTGTCTAACAGGAGTTGTGCAGGAGGAAGTACCAGTAGTGAAGGATTTCCCGGATGTATTTCCAGAGGAGTTGCCAGGCATGCCACCAGATAGCGATATTGAGTTTTTGATTGAGCTTTTGCCAGGCACATGGCCAATATCTAAGAGACCATATAGGATGCCCGCAAAGGATTTGGTGGAGATTAAGAAGCAGATTAAGGAGTTACTGGATAAAGGATATATTCGCCCAAGTTCTTCGCCTTGGGGGTCGCCAGTACTTCTAGTGGAGAAGAAGGATGGATCGTTAAGGATGGTTGTTGATTATCGAGGATTGAATGAAGTAACCATCAAGAACAAGTACCCACTACCAATGATCAATGACCTGTTTGGTCGATTGCAAGGAGCTAAGGTATTTTTGCAAGATCGATCTGCGATCAGGATACCATCAGTTCAAGATTCAAGAACAGGATATACCTAAGACAACTTTTACCACCAGGTATGGGTTGTACGAGTATACCATTATGTCATTTGGTCTGACTAACGCACCTGCATATTTTATGAACATGATGAACAAGGTGTTTATGGAGTTTTTGGATAAGTTCATCGCAGTGTTCATTGATGATATCCTGGTATACTCGAAGAACGAAGAGGAGCATAAGGATCATTTGCATTTGGTACTTGGTAAGCTCAGAGAACATCAGTTATATGCCAAGTTTAGCAAATGTGAGTTTTGGTTGAAGGAAGTTGGATTTCTCGGACACATTATATCCGTAGAAGGTATATCAGTAGATCTCACTAAGGTTGATACCGTGACAAATTGGGAAGCCCCAACAACAGTTGGAGAGATCCGTAGTTTTCTTGGACTCGCAGGATACTACCGGAGATTTATTGAAAATTTCTCGAAGATTGCGAAGCCTATGACAGAATTGTTGAAGAAGGATACCAAGTTCATACGGACTGAGGAATGTGAGGCCAGTTTCCAGGAGCTGAAGAAACGTTTGGTTACATCACCAGTGTTGATTTTGCCAGATTAGACCAAGGATTATGAGGTGTATTGCGACGCTTCACGTCGAGGACTTGGAGCAGTGCTTATGCAGGAAGGAAGAGTTGTTTCATATGCCTCACGATAGCTCAAGCCTCATGAGTTGAATTATGCTATGCATGATTTGGACTTAGCAGCCGTAGTGCATGCATTGAAAACCTGGAGACACTTTCTCATTGGAAATCATTGTGAGGTATACACAGATCACAAGAGTTTGAAGTATATTTTCACACAGAAGGAGTTGAATCTCAGACAAAGGACATGGTTGTAGCTCATCTAGGATTATGATATGAGATTGCATTATCACCCCGGAAAGGCTAACCTAGTAGCTGACGCGTTGAGCCGTAAAAGCCATGTCAACACCTTAATGACGGGAGATTTACCAAGAGAGTTAGCCAAGAATCTCCATGAGTTATGTTTGGAGATAGTCCCGAGAGGCTATGTAGCAGCACTGGAGATTCAATCTACGTTGATGGATTAGATCAGGGAAGCCCAGAAGACTGACAAGGAGATTGCTTCTATTAAGGAGAAAATGAACAAAGGAAAAGCTAAAGGATTTCATGAGGATGAGCACGATACCTTATGGTTCGAAGACCGTGTTTATGTGCCTAATGATTCGGAGATCAGGAAGTTGATTCTGCAACAGGCCCATGATTCACCATATTCGATTCACCCAGGAAATACCAAGATGTATTTGGATTTGAAGGATACTTTCTGGTGGACGGGAATGAAGAAGGATATTGCAGAGTATGTAGCAGTTTGTGATGTATGTCAAAGAGTGAAGGCAGAGCATCAAAAGCCAGCAGGATTGCTACAGCCATTGCCGATACCCGAATGGAAGTGGGATAAGCTAGGCATGGATTTTATTATGGGTTTACCCAGAACTCGTTCAGGCTATGACTCGATTTGGGTTGTAGTCGATCGTTTGACAAAGGTAGCTCATTTCATTCCAGTGAAGACTACCTATAATAGTGCAAAGTTAGCAAAGATATACATGACCAGAATTGTATGTCTGCATGGAGTTCCAAGGAGCATTGTATCAGATAGAGGAACCCAGTTTACCTCAAACTTTTGGAATCAGTTGCATGAAACTTTGGGAACCAGGCTAGAGTTCAGTACAACTTTCCATCCGCAGATAGATGGACAGACCGAGAGAGTCAGTCAAATTTTGGAGGATATGCTGAGAGCTTGTGCGCTAGATTACGGATCTAGTTGGGACGAGAATTTTCCATACATAGATTTCTCTTATAACAACAGTTATCAATCGAGTTTGAAGATGGCCCCTTTCGAAGCTTTGTACGGAAGAAGGTGCAGAACACCATTGTCATGGGATGAAGTTGGAGACTGTCAGTTGTTTGGACCAGATCTGATTAAGGAGTCTGAACAGAAGGTGAAATTGATTCGCGATAGGCTCAAGGTAGCCCAATCCAGGAAGAAGAGCTACACATATTCAAAACCCAAGGAGACAGTTTACGAAGTCGGAGACAGAGTTTATCTTTGAGTATCTCCACTTCGAGGAGTTAAGCGCTTTGGAGTTAAGGGAAAGTTAGCGCCACGTTTTGTAGGCCCGTACAAAGTTTTGGAGCATATGGGAGAAGTAGCCTACAAGTTGGAGTTGCCCGAAGGATTGTCAGCAGTTCACGACGTGTTCCACATTTCCTAGTTGAAGAAGTGCCACACAGAGATGGCTGATATACCGCTAAGAGATACAGTGCCGCTGGAAGCGATTCAGTTGGACAGTGATTTGACCTATCAGGAGAAACCAGTCAAGATTCTAGAATATGCCAGTCGAGTCACCCGCAGTAAAGTTATAAAGTTTTGCAAAGTTCAGTGGAGCCACCACACGAAGGATGAAGCCACCTGGGAATGAGAGAAAGATTTGCTGAAGGACCACCCTCACCTATTTTCTAGCTAACTCGAATCTCGAGGGCGAGATTCATCTTAAGGGGGGGTAGGTTTGTAACATCCCAAATTTTCAACTTGGAATGTTATACACTAGATCATCATTGCATATCATATTTTATTGCATTTTGGTTGATTCTAGAAATTTCTACACAACTCAAGGACCCTCGGAGAGAGTTGGGGATTTTGTTATTTTCATATTTGAGTTTTTTCAAATTTTGAAAATAGGATCATTTGATTTTATTTATTTTATCTTCAATTATTTCTATTGTCAAAATATGAGAGAGGGAATAAAATGATTTTCCCAAAATAAAGAAATATTGGGGATTTAATAATAAAATCAAATAAGATTTTATTTTGGTTTTATTTGCTATTTTATTTGAATTTAGGAAAAATGCGTGTTTTTCAAAATTGCATTTAGGCCCCAAATAAATGTTCATCCTGTGCGGCTTAATTTTAGAAGTCGGGAAAAATTTATTTCGGGATTTTTGGAGTCCGTTTAGTATTCCTTTTGATTTTTTTCTCTCTGAGTAATTATTATTATTTTAAAAAAGGGTCCGAACCGACTCTGGGCCGTAACCGGCCAGGACTCCGCCTGTCCGGGGCTTTAAGTAGCGCCGCCCGAGGCCCGGGACAACCCAAGCCGCACCCGCCCCAAACCCCAACCCTAGCCCCGCCGCCGCGCCGCCACCCGCGCTGCCCTGCCGCCCCGCCGCCGCCGCTGACGATCGCCGGAGCCGCCGCCGCCGTTCGCCGGAGTCGCCGGAGGTAGACCTCGCCGCTGCCGGTTTTTCTCAAAAAACCGTTCGGTTTTTCGTTCAGTTTTTTAGTGTCGTTTTTTCTAAATAGATCTGTTTTTCCGGTTTATTTAATTAGCGAGCGTTCGCTCGTTCGCTCATTTTAATGAACGCATTCTTCGTTTAGATCTAGATAACGAACGCTCGTTCGTTAATCCGTTTGTTGTTTTTCTTTTTCTGGGATTAAATCCGCGATTTTTCTGATCGCGATTCCTGACCCGTTTTTCGTTCTAGTATAACTTTTCGCTCGTTTATCAGAATCAGGCAATTCAAGCGCCTGGAGTTTCGTCTCGAAACCCTCTTTCCGTTTAACCAACTCAAACAAGTTTTTGCCACTGTAAAAATTTCCCTAGATGCAGAATAGTAAATGAAGCATGTTTCTTTTGCTGTTTGTCTTTCGTTGCTTCGTTCGATTCGATTCTTTTTGCCAACCGGAGTTCTTAAGTTGAACTCTCTGGTTAGATCTCTTATTCGAGTTTTACCTGTGCATTAGATGAGTACTTACTGTATGCTTGTTTTTTTTTGATAGAGTACCCGGAGTGCGCCGCTTGCTACTTCGAATCGCTAGGGTTTGCAGATCATCAGCAAGGCAAGTAACACTTTGATTATACCTCCTACTACCCAGTTTTTATTGTATTAGATCAATGCTCACACATTGCATGTTTAGGATCTAATTAAATTGTGGGTTGGGAAGTAGTTGAGATAGTACCTATTACCTGTTTATTATCAAACCTTTGGGAATTACTTCTACGTTTGCTTATTATGCCATGCTATACTAGTAGACGTGGATTGGGTGAGTGTATCCATGACAGATGTGAGTTTGTTAAATTAATGGTTTATCTAAGGTGGCAACTTAAATACACATCTGGGTGGATTGAGGCACCTTGGTATTCCAGCGATTGCCTGTTTTTCTTTTGGACCGCCACCCAGGCTCAAAGGGATCATGAGATTATTCATACTAGAAACTTCTGTGTGCAGCCACAAGCTATTATGGGCTCTAGCATAGTTGATTAAGTTGTGCGAACTCTTAAAGTGGTAGACTAGCAGATGTAGGGGAAAGTAGGTGTAACGGTCTACCCGATCGTAAGGTGCTAGCGCTTCTGAAAGACAATGTCTCGGTCATCCGTTTCTCAAACACCATGCAGTGCGAGAAATCCAACGGAGGAGATCGAGTCCTGTGGGGAAAAGTGCGCAAACCTCTGTAGAGTGTATAAACTAATCATGGTTAGCCGTGTCCCCGGTTATGGACGTCTTGAGTATCTAGTACCTGGATTATCATGTGAATCTCGTCATGTTACTCTAAATTAATTTTGTTGGGTTTTGTTCTGATGATGCTTAATTGGGATTGAGAATGCTGTCAACCATTCTCAATGTTTAACAACTACCATGATAGTTAAATAAAATTTATTCCTTTGCAGTAGGGAAAAATTGGCTTTACGCCAAACTGTAACCATAGAGCTTTCCACCAGCCAAATATGCATATAGTATAGCCTATATCTTTCATTGCTCTCTATGTGTTACATTGCCAACATATTCCATGTGCTGACCCGTTTCGGGCTGCAACGTTCATGTTGCAGACTTTTCAGACAATGATTAAGGTGCTTTTAGGTCGTGGTTCTATACTCAGTGATGCCGTTGGAGTTGATGGACTCACTTATCTTCCAAGCCTTCCGCTGTTATCGTTATTAGATGGCCTTAAGCCATATTTATTGTAATAAGTTCTCTTTTGAGACACTCGATGTAATAAGTGTGTGATTGCTACTCTGTTATAAATCCTTCAAGTACTGTGTGGTGTCAGCATTACTGATCCAGGGATGACACCTGAGCACAGAGATTGGACCGTTTGAGGTCTGGTCGCTACATCTTATGGCTTCCTCCTTTAAGGGGTCTGACCATATCAAGCCCCCAGACCGCGAAGGGCCAAGTAATGGGGATTGTTTGGAGAGTGGTAGGTGGCATATGGCTTTGGTTTGCAAAGAGCTGGCAACCGACGCAATGTTGAACGAGGTCCTGTGCGTCTGCTCGAGCTGTCGGCCAGTAGAAACCTATACGGAAGGCCTTACTTACAAGGGCCCGAGCTACGGCGTGATGGCCGCCGAGTCCAGCATGAATTTCTGCCAAAAGTTGCCGTCCTTCCTCCTCGGAGATGCACCTTTGCAGTACTCCGGTACCGCTTTTCTTATAAAGCTCTCCCTCGTGGACCTTGTAGGCTTTAGACTGCCGCACAATGCAACGTGCCTCGTTTTGGTCCTCAGGGAGTTCTTGTCTATTTAGGTAAGCCAAAAAGGGTTCTGTCCACGGGGCGATGACAACCATAATCACGTGGGCTGAAGGTGTTATCCCGGTGGCGGAGCCTCCAATTACGTCAGAGTGTTCGGGGTCTGTTGTTATGGCCGGATCCGGTCTATTGTTGCCGGTCTCCCCTTCCCACACCACTGATGGCTTAAATAGCCTTTCTAGGAAGATATTAGGTGGGACAGGGTCACTCTTAGCGCCGATTCAGGCAAGGATATCCTCCGCTTGATTGTTTTCTCGGACCACATGGTGGAATTCGAGCCCCTCAAATCGAGCTGACATTTTGAGGATGACATTGCGATAAGCCGCCATTTTGGGGTCCTTGGCATCAAAATCTCCATTTATTTGAGATAGTGCGAGGTTCGAATCCCCACGCACTTCTAGGTGTTGAAAGCCCATGGAGACTGCCATTCGGAGACCATTCAGCAGGGCCTCATATTCGCCTGTGTTGTTGGAGTCTGTGTATAATATTTGGAGTACGTATTGGACTGTATCTCCGGTTGGGGATGTCACGACGACGCCTGCTCCCAGACCCGCCAGCATTTTAGAGCCGTCGGAGTGCATGATCCAATTGGAGTACGCGCCATATTCTTTAGGGAGTTCGGCTTCTGTCCATTCGGCGACGAAATCAGCCAGTACTTGTGACTTAATGGCTATCCGTGGTTTGTATGATATGTCGAATGGGAGGAGCTCGGAGGCCACCATAATTGAACACTCTTGAATGTAGTGACGTAGTTTTCGGGATGCCATGAAGACTGCGCATGCTACCTTTTGATAACGTGGGTACCGGGATTTGCATGGAGTGAGGACAGTAGATACGTAGTATACCGGCTTTTGAAGCGGAACTTATGTCCGGCCATGTCTTGTTCGACGACGAGCATTGTGCTTACAACCTGGTGTGTTTCCTCTATATATAGCAGCATTGGTTCGCCGATATTTGGTGCGGCCAAGATTGGGTTGCTGGCCAAGGCAGCTTTTATTTCTTCCAATCCGGCCGTAGCCGCGTCCGTCCACTCGAAGTGTTCGGTGTGCCGAAGAAGGCGATAAAGAGGTAATGCCTTTTCTCCTAATCGGGAGATAAAGCGGCTTAAGGCAGCCATGCATCCAGTTAATTTCTGGATTTGCTTGAGGTTTGTTGCGATAGCCAACTGTGGCAGAGCTTGGATTTTAGCCGCATTCGCTTCAATTCCTCTGTTGGAAACGATGAAGCCCAAGAGCTTTCTGGGGGTACGCCTGAGGGAGTCCTGGATTAGGGGGTCTCCGGACAACCGAACTATCTCCATTGGCTGGACTGTTAGACTATGAAGATACAAGATTGAAGACTTCGTCTCGTGTCCGGATGGGACTCTACTTAGCGTGGAAGGCAAGCTAGGCAATACGGATATGGATATCTCCTCCTTTGTAACCGACCTTGTGTAACCATAACCCTCTCCGGTGTCTATATAAACCGAAGGGTTTTAGTCCGTAGGACAACAACCACAACATACAATCATACCATAGGCTAGCTTCTAGGGTTTAGCCTCTCTGATCTCGTGGTAGATCTACTCTTGTACTACCCATATCATCAATATCAATCAAGCAGGACGTAGGGTTTTACCTCCATCAAGAGGGCCTGAACCTGGGTAAAACATTGTGTCCCCTGCCTCATGTTACCATCTGGCCTAGACGCACAATTCCGGACCCCCTACCCGAGATCCGCCGGTTTTGACACCGACATTGGTGCTTTTCATTGAGAGTTCCTCTGTGTTGTCGCCGTTAGGCTTGATGGCTCCTACTATCATCAATAGCGATGTGGTCCATGGTGAGACTTTTCTCCCCGGACAGATCTTCGTATTCGGCGGCTTTGCACTGCGGGCTAATTCGCTTGGCCATCTGGTGCAGATTGAAAGCTACGCCCCTGGCCGTCAGGTCAGATTTGGAAGTTTGAACTACACAACCGACATCCACGGAGACTTGATCTTCGATGGATTCGAGCCACAGCCGGGCGCGCCGCACTATCACGATGGGTATGACCTAGCTCTGCTGCCGAACAGTACCCCAGAGGCCGCGCCCGCATCAGTTCCGACCCTTAGCTCGGAGCCAACTGCGCCAATCGAGCACGGGTGGTTAGACACCGCCTCAGGGGCTGCAGTCTCAACGATCGAGCCGAACACTAGCCTAATCCTCTGTGTAGCCCCTGACCACAAGGTGCCGGACTCTTTTTCTGACTCGGAGCCCTCCGCGCCCCTGCCAATCGAATCCGATTGGGCGTCGATCATGGAATTCACCGCCGCGGATATCTTTCAGCACTCGCCCTTCGGCGACATTCTGAATTCAATAAGGTCTCTCTCTTTGTCAGGAGAGCCCTGGCCAGATTATGGCCAACAGGATTGGGATGCATACGACGAAGAAATTCGACGCCTACCCACCACCCACTTAATAGCCACTATCGATGACTCAACCGACATGCTCGACTTCAACTCCGAAGACATCGACGGTATGGACGACGATGGGAGGCGAAGAGGAACCACCGCCCATAGGGCGCTGGACGTCCACCTCATCATATGACGTATACATGGTGGACACACCAAAACAAGACGACGACGAGGAACAGAAGGACGCAATGAAGGCTTGTTCCCTCAAGAAGCAGTCAAAGCAGCGGCGCAAGCGCCGCCCCAAATCCTGCCTCAGCAGAAATAACGATCATACAAACCCAGCGTTGGAGCAGGGCGAACCACCGCCGGACCACGGCAATACGGAGAATCAAACCGAACAAACCAATTCTGTCAAAGATGATAGTCCGGATGACATAACGCCGGACAGGCACCCGGAGCAGCAGAATGCCCGTCAAAGGCTTGTTGCCACCGCGAGGAGTCTGAAAAAGCATAAGCAAAGGCTCAAGGCTGCGCAAGACACACTCCATATCAGATGGAGTAAAGTACTCAACACAATAGCGAAGTACGGCGGCAATCGCCCCACCAAGAGCTACCCAAAGCCGAAGTTAGAACCTGAATTCGATGAGGAGGCCTCAGACCCCCCACAACCAAAAATTAAAACAGCCATCTGGCCGGATAGATGACCTCACGGCCAACATAAAGTGGCAAGCAACGCCGCACATAAGCCAATACGCGGTCTACGCGAGGGCTCGCATCAAAAGGAGGGCGAAACCAGATCCATCTATGGACCACGCAAGCGTGCTCCAGCATACGATGCAACACAACAAACATCCGAACAACGCGGTACACCCAGATATAGGGGTGCCGCACACCCCCTATGTTTCACTGATGAGGTGCTGGACCATGAATTTCCAGAGGGATTCAAACCCGTAAACATAGAGGCATACGATGGAACAACAGACCCTGGGGTCTGGATTGAGGACTATATCCTCCATATCCACATGGCTCGGGGAGATGATCTCCACACCATTAAGTATTTACCCCTCAAACTCAAAGGGCCAGCTTGGCACTGGCTTAAGAGCCTCCCCAAAAGCTCCATTGGAAGTTGGGAAGAGCTCGAAGACGCCTTTCGGGCAAATTTTCAAGGGACTTATGTCCGACCTCCGGACGCGGATGATTTGAGTCATATAACTCAACAGCCCGGAGAGTCAGCCCGAAAGCTTTGGAACAGGTTTCTTACTAAAAAGAACCAAATTGTCGACTGTCCGGACGCTGAAGCCTTGGCAGCTTTTAAGCATAGAGTCCGTGACGAATGGCTTGCCAGACATCTCGGCCAAGAAAAGCCGAGAACAATGGCAGCATTAACAAGCCTCATGACCCGCTTTTGCGCGGGTGAGGATAGCTGGCTAGCCAGATGCAGCACCAGCAACCCCAGTACATCCGAAGTTAGAGATGGAAACGGGAAATCACGACGCAACAGCAATAACAAACACCGGAATAAAGAAGACAACACGAAGAGCACGGCAGTAAACGCCAGATTCAAAAGCTCTTGGCTAGGTCAGCAAAAGCCGCCCTCTAAAGGCGCCAGAGACGAACTGTCCAGCCTAAACAAAATTCTGGACCAAATATGTCAGATCCATAGCACCCCTGGTAAACCCGCTAATCATACCCACAGAGAATGTTGGGTCTTCAAGCAATCCGGCAAGCTCAACGCCGTACACAAGGGGGAGGATGCACCAAGCGAAGACGAGGATGAGCCTCTCAAGCAAGACACTGGGGAACAAAAGAATTTCCACCAGAAGTCAAAACAGTAAACGTGTTACACATGATCAAGGGGAGAAACAAAACGGCACTCCGAGAAAAATATGCCCAAGGGCCTATCACCGCGGAGTCCTTCCACTGGTCGTCTCAACCGATCACTTTTGACCATCGTGATTACTCAGCAAGTATCCGGCGTGAAGGATGGGCTACCCTGGTATTAGACCCAATAATTGACGGATACCACTTCACACGAGTCCTGATGGACGGTGGCAGTAGTCTCAACCTGATATACCAGGATACAATCCGCGAAATGGGGATAGACCCAACGAAAATTTGCCATAGCAATACTACCTTTAAAGGAGTAACGCCAGGCCTAGGGGCTCATTGCACGGGCTCCCTGCCACTAAAGGTTATATTCGGCTTCCCCGATAACTTCTAGCGAACATTTAACCTTCCACATCGCTCTGTTCCAAAGTGGCTATCAAGCACTACTTGGACTCGAAGCTTTTGCTCGCTTTAATGCAATACCACATTACGCTTCCCTGACGCTCAAGATGCCTGGTCCATGCGGCATCATTATAGTGAACGGAAGTATTAAACGATCCTTGCGCTCCGAAGAGAATGCGACTGCCTTGGCAGCCGCACACTAAAAACAGCCTCGCCAACTAATGTGTTTGATAGGTCGTCAAGACCATGGACGCGGTTAGACGAGTCCGGCGCTGCTATATGTAATTTATACTGGATTGATGGCCACTCCCCTATTACAAATACAAGGGGCCCAACGCGCACAGACAAGTGGCAATTTATACTCATTTCTAGTTATACATGGTTTCTTTAAAAACTATCTCTCCGCACGACAACTTTTTCACCTAAATTCCTCTCTTTTGCAGATGACCATCGTGCTACACCCGTCCAGGATACGGCACAACGGAGACACAGGCGCAGACGTGCAGCAGGGACCCGTTCCAAGGATTCTTTTTAGATTAAGACCCTGCGTAAACCTTTTTTACTATCTCTTGTTGATACACATCCACCGAATTCTCAGCACAATTGAGAAGGATGCTGATGTCTTGGCATGTGGCAACGTCAGAATAATGCTCGTACCTGGACACAAGGGGCTTCTTACAAAAGGCACTATTTAGGCCCGGTTTATACCATAAAGACCGAATACCTTAGGGAGTGTTCGGCGTCGCGAGTTTGGCCTTATATGCATCAGCTCCGAATCATTGTCTTTGGTCAAATGTTGGGTTTGCCCGGCTCCTGTGTTTTGTGCCTTACGTTCCACTTTAGCGGCTAAGGCAGCACCAGGAGAACTACTGCGATTGGCCCTGGTTCATCCGGACGAGCAACTCAGTAGAGAAAGCCGAAAACTGACTGTCATGATATAGCGTGAGACTGGTCAACCACTCGATGACCTATCGGAATGTTAGAATTCCTCCGCCTTAGCGAAGGGCCGTTTTCCAGCCAGGCATGTAGGCACCCCGAGATCGGGAGAGTGCGGAGCCACCAGGGGCTATCTAGTAGCCCCACTGTCAAACTCCTATGGCTAAGTGAAAGTGTTAAAGCATTATAGTCCGGTTGCCTCGTTCGCTACGCTATCACCTCCTTAATAGGACCAAGACATTGGGTTAAGTGTGAACACGCATTTTTCGCGAGAACCTCTGCATTATATGCGTGGGGGTTGAAGCCGACGGCTGCAATCTTTTAGGTTATACACATGTATACATAAACGGCCGCACAGGAGGCATCATACTTCTTTCAGGCAAAAGTATAAACATAGCCTTATAAAATTTCATAAAAGCATTGTGTTTACAATGAGAATACATATCACTCAAACATAACATTTTTCGAGCACTGGGCCTCTATCAAACGAGCACCCTCGAGAACCTCCTCAAAATAGTGCTCGGCAGCCACTCGGCCTATGGCCGAACCCTGCGCCGCAACAGTGGTAGCGTCCATCTCCGGCCAGTATGCTTTAACACGGGCAAGGGCCATCTGCGAGCCTTCTATGCACGCCAACCACTTCATTGCATTAATGCGCGGCACCGCACCAAGGAACCGCTGCACTAAACTAAAATAGTTCTTCGGCTTTGGCTTTTCCGGCCATAGCTGATCCACGACAGGCCTCATGGCGAGTCCGGACAACCTATTTAGTTCGGCCCATTCAGCTAGCTGATCAGTCAATGGAAGCGGACGCTCTGGAATGTTGAACCTCGATTAGAATAGCTTGTCCACTTCATGATCCGTTTGACCTTGCAAGTATTTGGCCGCATCGGCAGCGCTCGCCGCCAAGTCCATATACGCATCCGCTGAACTCCACAGCCGATCTAGAGGGGCATACCGTGGATCTCGGAACTTCCTCCGTAGCATGAAGGGCTTCCCAGCCGCAATATCCCCGGCTTCCCGCAGCTCCTCCTTCTTCTCTCTCATAGCAGAGCGGGTGTCTTTGTCCGCCATCGTGGCCTTCTCAAGGTCCGTTGCCTTCGCTCGGTTTTCTTTTTCAAGGAGCCGTCAACGGTCGGCAGTGTCTTTTAATTCTATAGCCATCTTGGCCATCTTCTCTTGGCTCTCGCAATGTGCGGCCTTCTCGGCTTTCAACTCTTCGGCCGCCTTCAAAGCAGCCGCATTACTAATCCTCGCTTGTTCCTTGGCTTGGGCAAGTTCTGCCCGAAAGGTTTCCACGGTGGCAGCTCCATCTGCAGTCACAACATATTAAAGATACTGGCATCATGCTGCTCTTACTATGTGGCATTCACCAGATAATAACACTTACCCTGTGCCTCGTCAAGCCTCTTGTTAACAAGCTCGATGTCGGCGTCTGCCGCATCCAGTTGCCGTTTTAATTTGGCAAACTCACTAGTCCGGCTAGCCACCGGAGCTTCCACCACCTGCACATACGGGCAGTCTAGTTATTGCCTGGGACTATGATCCTCTGTTCGTCGCCGTTCTCGACAACAACCAGAGTCTCAGGGGCTACTATCTACACAGGGCACACCTAACATGTGCGGTACTATCACATATTATCTCACGTACCTCAAAGCCTGTCAGTAGACTTATAAAGGCTTCATGTAATCCGCTTTCGGCGGACGAAATTCTCTCCATCACCGTACCCATCAGCATACGGTGTTCTTCTGAGATGGCCGCTCGCCCCACCAGCTCCCTCAGAACATCCGACCGCATACCAGACGGTGCCGGACTCTTTTGTTTGCTCTCTTCGGGAGCCGGACGCTGCGGACTTCGGGGGTCTATGGGATTATCTTCTGGCCTCACCGTATCCGGAGAGGCCCTCCGTGAAGACACTTTGGGGTCGCCGACTTCTTGAGAGGAGGAGTCCGGGGGAGGCATTTCGCTCTCCATCATCTCTAGAAGAAGATCCCCTGAAGACGAGCTCAGCTGAGAGGGGCTAAGGCCAGAACTGCAAGATATATGCGGCGGTTATTTTCTTAGAAGAAAGATAGTATACCTTCATTATTAAAGTATTTTTTGGATCACTTACGACTCATTGGAGGGCTGATCCCCCCTTGGACTTTGTGCGGCAAAAGCACCCCCCGAGGCAGGACCCTTTGTGGGAGACTTCTTCTCCCGTTTGGAGGCCTCGGCTTCCGGATCCTCGGAAGCAGTCCTTCTCCTCCCCCGGTTATCCTCCTTCATGGAGACGCTCATTCCCTCGGTGGGAACTGGCAGTGATGGGGGCCCGCGTCCGCCCGTATTATCCCCCCCGTATCTTCCTTCGAGGGCTTCGGGCAAGGTGCGAGCTCGAGCATCTTTTCCAATATCGGATTTTCCAAACCCTCAGGGAGGGGGGCCAAACACCGAATCATCTTCGCCTTTGTTAGCCAGTCCTGGTCATAGAGCGAACTCTCAGAAATAACTTCATGATGAATAAAAGACAGTGTGTTCGGCTAGAGGATTTCTTACTTGCTCGGCGGCGCGGTTACTGCTCAGGCCCACGTCCTCGGTAGTATCCGGACACTCTATTTGAGGTCCGAAGAATGACTTGTACATCTCCTCGTGCGTCAGGCTGAGGAAACTTTGAATGGCACGCGGTCCTTCTGGGTTGAACTCCCACAAGCGAAGGGGCCGGCGTTTGCAAGGCTGGACTTGACGAACCAGCATAACTTGTATTACCACGACCAAATTAAAATCTCCCTCGAAGAGATCTCGAATCCGGCTTTGCAGTATAGGCACGTCCTTGGCTAGACCCCAGCTCAGACCTCTACTAATCCATGACATTAGTCGTGGTGGGGGGCTCGAGCGGAAAGCGGGGGCAGCCGCCCACTTGGCACTTCTGGGAGCCGTGATGTAAAACCACTCCCGTTGCCATAATTCGGATACCTCTGGAAAGGAACCTTTCGGCCATGGAGCTCCTGCCATCTTGCCTATTGATGCACCTCCGCACGCTGCATGTTGCCCCTCATCATCTTCGTCTTCACTTCAAAGGTCTTGAGCCACATGCCGAAGTGAGGGGTAATGCGGAGGAAGGCCTCACACACAACAATAAATGTCGAGATGTGGAGAAAGGAGTCCGAAGCTAGATCGTGGAAATCTAGCCCGTAATAGAACATCAAACCCCCTGACGAAGGGATCTAGAGTGAGGCTTGGGCCTCGGAGGAAGTGGGAGACGAACACGACATTCTCATTGGGTTCCCTCGAGCAGGAAGCCGATGCGAAACCTCGGCGGTTAGGTATCTGGCCTCCCTCAACTTCTTGGTGTCCTCTTCCGTCATGGAGGAGGGCATCCATCGGCCTTGAAGGCTGGATCCGGACATGATTGAAGATTCGGAGCACCTAACCTGGGCTTTGGGTGTTGGAACTCGAGGCGGGGGAAGGGTTCGATTGAGCACGAGAGGGAAAAAGCGAAAACATTATCCCTTCATATGGGCAGACGAAGCTAAGCGTCCCCACTTGCCTGGTAAAACTCGCTTATCCCCCAAGCACCGTAATTGATGGCGCGGTTGGGTTACCCACGCCCGTATTGATGAGAATCCCGTAATAAGGGGACACGATCTCTGCTTTGACAAGACGTGTCAAAAGGCCGCCTCGCGTTATGTGTGGAGCTGGTTGAAGAAAAACGGTTCAAATAATCACCGGGCCATGACATAACGTCATGCTGCCAAAACAAGTCAGCAAATTGGATTTGCGAAAATATTATTCTCTCTACGGCGGTATGTGGAACTTATTTTGCAGGGTCGGACACTATCCTCGTATTCAAATTCTTCTGTGATGTATTCGGAGAAGGAACTCGCCTTGCAATGCCGAAGACAATACTGCGCGCCGGACTCATCGTCATTGAAGCCTGGTTCAGGGGCTACTGAGGGAGTCCTGGATTAGGGGGTCTCCGGACAGCTGGACTATCTCCATTGGCCGGACTATTAGACTATGAAGATACAAGATTGAAGACTTCGTCTCGTGTCCGGATGGGACTCTACTTAGCATGGAAGGCAAGCTAGGCAATACGGATATGGATATCTCCTCCTTTGTAACCGACCTTGTGTAACCTAACCCTCTCCGGTGTCTATATAAACCGAAGGGTTTTAGTCCGTAGGACAACAACCACAACATACAATCATACCATAGGCTAGCTTCTAGGGTTTAGCCTCTCTGATCTCGTGGTAGATCTACTCTTGTACTACCCATATCATCAATATCAATCAAGCAGGACGTAGGGTTTTACCTCCATCAAGAGGGCCCGAACCTGGGTAAAACATTGTGTCCCCTGCCTCCTGTTACCATCTGGCCTAGACGCACAGTTCGGGACCCCCTACCAGAGATCCGCCGGTTTTGACACCGACAACGCCGAAAACGCATTTTTCCGGATTGAGCTTAATGTCATATGTTCGGAGATTGTCGAACATGAGCCTCAAGTCGTCTATCAAAGACTCGACGTGTCTGGTTTTAATTACCACATCATCTATGTATGCCTCCACTGTTTTGCCGATTTGTGCTTCTAGGCATGTCTGAATCATGCATTGATAGGTCGCACCGGCGTTTTTGAGCCCGAAAGGCATGGTGTTGAAACAGAAGGGGCCGTATGGTGTAATGAATGCCGTTGCGGCTTGATCGGGCTCCGCCATCTTGATTTGATGGTATCCGGAGTATGCATCGAGGAAACACAACGAGTCGTGTCCCATCGTAGCATCGATAATTTGATCGATGCGGGGGAGGGGAAGGGATCCTTGGGGCAAGCCTTGTTAAGGTCCTTAAAATCGACACATAGGCGCCAGGAATTGTCCTTCTTTGGTACCATCACCAGGTTTGCTAGCCAGTCCAGATGTTTTATTTCTCTAATGAATCCGGCCTCGAGTAACTTGGCTAGTTCTTCTCCCATGGCTTGTCGCTTGGGTTCGGAGAAACGCCGAAGAGTTTGCTTGACCAGCTTGTATCCCTTTAGAATGTTTAGGCTACGCTCGACCAGCCTGCGTGGGATGCCTGGGATATCTTAAGGATGCCAGGCAAAGATGTCCCAATTCTCGCGTAAGAACTCCTGCAGTGCGGCGTCTGTTGTGGGGTTCAGCTGTGCTCCGATGGATGCTGTTTTTGTAGGGTCCGTTGGGTGGACCTGGAATTTGACTATTTCATCCGCTGGTTTAAAAGAGGTGGACTTGGGTATTTTTTCAAGTATCCCGTTATCCCTGTCCACTATAGAGCACATCGCAGTTAGTTCTTCGGCCGCGAGGGCTTTGGATAACGCTTCGAGGGCCAGTGCGGCAGTTTTGTTTTCGGCGTGGAGTGCTATGTCTGGATCACTAGCTAGAGTGATGATTCCATCGGGCCCGGGCATCTTGAGCTTCATGTACCCATAATGGGGTATAGCTTGGAAGACCGTGAATGCCTCTCGCCCTAGAAGGGCGTGGTATCTGCTACTAAATGGGGCCACTTGGAATGTGATTTCTTCGGACCTATAATTCTCCGGCGTGCCGAACACATCTAGTGTGATTTTTCCCGCACGTCGTGCCTCCCGACTAGGGATGATTCCTCTGAAGGTCGTGCTGCTTTGCTCAATGTGGCTCTTGTCTATTTTCCATTTTTTTAAGAGTCTCCTCATAGATGAGGTTTAATCCGCTGCCACCGTCCATGAGTACTTTAGTAAGCCGGAAGCCATCCACAATTGGACTAAGGACCAAAGCGGCTGGAGCTCGGGCTGTGCGAAATTGAGGTTCATCACTAGCATTGAAGGTTATGACCGTGTCGTTCCATGGATTTATCGTTGCGATGTGGCAGACTTCAGTGAGGCTGTGAAGTGCCCGCTTGCGCCTATTGTTTGAGGCAAAAGTCTCAAAGACTGTCAGTACTGTATTGTTATTTTTCGCAGGAGGGTGCTCTGCATTATTGTTGATGAGGAGATCCTCGCCGCTCCTGGCCACCTGTCGGAGTATCCAACATGCTCTAAGGCTGTGTGTTGGCATGGTATCTGATGTACTGTGAATTTTGCATGGCCCATTGAGCCATCCCTCTAATACGGTTCCGCGCCCTGTAGTGGGTTTTGGCATCTTTGTAATTGGATTGGGTGACTTACGAGAGTACACCCTTTTAGTTTGGACAGAGGGTTTAGTTAGAGCCGGAGGATCCCAGAATTGTGTTTGAGATTTCCAAGTGCTTTCCATCGCACAGTACTTCCGTACTATGGACGCCAAGTCAGTGAAGTGTGTTATATCACGGCGACTTATGGCGTTGAGGATTCCCTTGTCCGTGAAATTTTTGCAAAAGAATGAAATTACGTCTTCCTCACGACAGTCCTTCGCCTTGCTTATTGCAAGGAGGAATCTGGCCCAATAGTGATGTACTGTCTCTTGGGGCTCTTGTCTAATATGGGAAAGATCACTTATGTGAGGGTGGGTGGGTAGATTTAAGTCCAAACCCTGGCACGGTCTGAGACCCAAAGGAGTTTCCGAGCTTGGTAGTTCAGGCTCTGGGACGTTGCCCAACGGTACTAGCCCGCTGTTCGATTCCAGGTTCGAAGCTTGGGCCATTTCCTCCCGTCGACGGGTATCCGGCTCGGAGAGCTCGGGAATCCGGACATAGTTTGTCCTCAAAATAGAGGAAGAATCGCTGCACCGCTCCTCCACCACCGCTATCTCATGGGTAACCGGCGGAGAGTTAATCTCCCTTTGGTCGGGTTTAAGCCTGATCCGATCACAGTCTGTAGCGACTCCCAAGGCAGCGATGCGATCCGAGAGCTCGTTTAAAGAAGAGAGCTCCATTGGATCCATCTGCTCGGTGAATCCCGAGACGACGTGGAGGCTGTTTTTGATGACCCGGGAAGTCATTGTCGGTGCGACGGCTGACGGGGCGGTCACGACGAAGCCGCCTAATCGGAGAGTTTGGCCTACAGCCAGGGCTCCTCGAGAGGTAACGTTGTCCCTGACAACAAGGCGAGCCATCAGGCCTTATCGTGATGGCACAATGGAACTCTCAATGAAAGCACCAATGTCGGTGTCAAAACCGGCGGATCTCGGGTAGGGGGTCCCGAACTGTGCGTCTAAGGCGGATTGTAACAGGAGGCGGGGGGTTCGGGCCCTCTCGATGGAGGTAATACCCTACTTCCTGCTTGATTGATCTTGATGATATGAGTATTACAAGAGTTGATCTACCACGAGATTGGAGAGGCTAAACCCTAGAAGCTAGCCTATGGTATGATTGTTGTTGTCCTACGGACTAAAACCCTCCGGTTTATATAGACACCGGAGGGCCTAGGGTTACACAGAGTCGGTTACAAGGGAGGAGATCTACATATCTGAATCGTCGAGCTTGCCTTCCACGCAAAGGAGAGTCCCATCCGGACACGGGACGAAGTCTTCAATCTTGTATCTTCATAGTCCAATAGTCCGGCCAAAGTATATAGTACGGCTGTCCGAAGACCCCCCAATCCAGGACTCCCTCAGCGGCGACGGGGGAGAAGAACTGAGTGAGGAGAGGAGAACAGAGTGACGAGAGGAGTGAGCGAGGCAGAGGAGAGAGCTGGATCGATCCGGTTTCTATTGACCTAACGGGGGCGTCGGTGGGTACTGTAGCGCCGTTACACGGCGTCAGCTCACGGCCGTGATGCCACATCAACAAGACAGGGTCCCACCTGTCATAATAGTGGTTAAACTGCCCGAACAGTTGGTTTGGTGCTTTCTACAAAAGATTAGAAAAAAATAGTGTTTTTGCAGCAAAAACGTAGAAGAGTGTTTTCTCCAAACCTAAGCTGAAATATGGTGGTTTTCTGCAATTCACTCCAGAGAATACCTTGCTGAAAACCGCTTATCATTTCCTTCTGCTTCTCGTTGGGTTCGACACTCTTACTTATCGAAAAGGCTATGATAGATCCACTACACTTGTGGTTCATCAAGACTATTTTCTGGCGCCATTGCCGGGGAGTGAAGCGCCTTTGGTAGGTGGAATTTGGTAAGGAAAATTTATATAGTGTGCTGAAATTTAATGTCACTTGTTACTATGGAACATAATCCTTTGAGGGGCTTGTTCGGGGTATCTTCACCCCGACCAGTAGAGCAAAGAGTTGCTCCTCAACCTACTGAACCTACTGAAAATGTTTACTTTGAAATCCCTTCGGGTATGATAGAGAAACTGCTAGCTAATTCTTTCGCAGGTGATGGAACATTGCATCCCGATTTGCACCTAATCTATGTGGATGAAGTTTGTGGATTATTTAAGCTTGCAGGTATGCCCGAGGATGTTATCAAGAAGAAGGTCTTCCCTTTATCTTTGAAGGGAGAGGCATTGACATGGTTTAGGTTATGTGATGATATGGGATCATGGAGCTACAACCGATTGAAATTGGAATTTCATCAGAAGTTTTATCCTATGCATCTTGTTCATCGTGATTGTAATTATATATATAATTTTTGGCCTCGCAAAGGAGAAAGCATCGCTCAAGCTTGGGGGAGGTTTAAGTCAATGTTATATTCATGCCCCAATCATGAGCTCTCAAAAGAAATGATTATTAAAAAAAATATGCTTGGCTTTCTCTCAGTAATCGCTCCATGCTCGATACTTCTTGTACTGGTTCTTTTATGATGAAGACTATTGAATTCAAATGGGATTTATTGGAAAGAATTAAATGCAACTCTGAAGATTGGGACCTCGACAAAGGTAAGGAGTCAGGTATAACACCTAAGTTTGATTGTGTTAAATCTTTTATGGATACCGATGTTTTCCGTGAATTAAGCACTAAATATGGACTTGACTCTAAGATAGTAGCTTCTTTCTATGAATCCTTTGCTACTCATGTTGATATCCCTAACTAGAAGTTGTTTAAATATAATCCTCCCATTGAAGTAAAAGTAGTTGCGCCTATTAAAGTTGAAGAAAAGACTATCACTTATAATGATCCTGTTGTTCCTACTGCTTATACTGAGAAACCACCTTTCCAGGTTAGAATAAAGGATCACGCTAAAGCTTCAACTGTGGTCAACAAAAGAAATATTAAGACACCCAAACCCCCTGAGCAAATTAAAGTTGAACCTAGTATTGCTATGGTCAAAGATCTCTTGGCCGATAATATTGATGGGCATGTTATTTACTTCTGTGACGAATCTACTAGAATTGCTAGACCTGATACTAAAAATAAACATAGACCTGTTGTAGCCATGCCTGTTATTTCCGTTAAAATAGGAGATCATTGCTATCCTGGCTTATGTGATATGGGTGCTAGTGCAAGTGCAATACCTCATTCCTTATATAAAGAAATTATGCATGATACTGCACCTACTGAGATAGAAGAGATTGATGTTACAATTAAGCTTGCCAATAGAGATACTATTTCACCAGTTCGGATTGTTAGAGATGTTGAAGTCTTGTGTGGGAAAGTTAAATACCCTGCTGATTTTCTTGTTCTTGGTTCTCCACAAAATAACTTTTGTCCCATTATATTTGGTAGACCCTTCTTGAATACTGTTAATGCTTAGATAGACTGCAATAAAGGTATTGTTTCTATTGGTTTAGGGGATATGTCTCATGAATTTAATTTTGCTAAATTTCGTAGACAACCCCATGATAAAAAATTGCCTAGTAAAGATGAAATTATTGGTCTTGCTTCTATTGTCGTGCCTCCTAGTGATCCTTTAGAATAATATTTGCTAGACCATGAAAATGATATGTTTATGAATGAAAGAAGGGAAATAGATGAAGTATTCTTTAAACAGGGACCTATTTTGAAGCACAACTTGCCTATTTAAATCCTAGGGGCTCCTCCTCCACGTAAGGGTGATCCCGTGTTTGAGCTTAAGCCTTTACCTGATACTCTTAAATATGCTTATCTTGATAAGAAAGAGATATATCTTGTTATTATTAGTGCTAACCTTTCAGAGCATGAAGAAAAGAAATTACTGAAAACTCTAAAGAAGCACCGTGCTGCTATTAGATATACTCTTGATGATGTTAAGGGCATTAGTCCCACTCTATGCCAGCACAAAATAAAACTGGAGAAAGATGCTAAACCGGTTGTTGATCACCAACGGCGGTTAAATCCTAAGATGAAAGAAGTGGTAAGAAAAGAAATACTAAAGCTTCTAGAGGCAGGTATAATTTATCCCGTTGCTGATAGTCAGTGGGTAAGTCCTGTCCATTGTGTCCCTAAGAAGGGAGGTATTACTGTTGTTCCTAATGATAAAGATGAATTGATCCCATAAAGAATTGTTATAGGTTATAGAATGGCAATTGATTTCCGTAAACTAAATAAAGCTACTAAAAAGGATCATTGCCCTTTACCTTTTATTGATCAAATGCTAGAAAGATTATCCAAGAATACACATTTTTGCTTTCTAGATGGTTATTCTGGTTTCTCTCAAATACCTGTGTCAAGAGAGGATCAAGAAAAGACAACTTTTACTTGCCCTTTCGGTACCTTTGCTTATAGACGTATGG
Organism: Triticum dicoccoides; assembly: GCF_002162155.2. NCBI lineage: Eukaryota > Viridiplantae > Streptophyta > Magnoliopsida > Poales > Poaceae > Triticum > Triticum dicoccoides. The sequence continues at coordinate 496,241,895 of NC_041384.1, forward strand.
CTTTTGGTTTATGTAATGCACCTGCTACCTGTCAAAGATGTATGACTGCTATATTCTCTGACTTTGGTGAAAAGATTATTGACGTTTTCATGGATGATTTCTCGGTTTACGGAACTTCTTTTGATGATTGCTTAAGCAACCTTGATCGAGTTTTGCAAAGATGTGAAGAAAGTAATCTTGTATTGAATTGGGAGAAGTGCCACTTTATGGTTAATGAAGGTATTGTCTTGGGGCATAAAATTTCTGAAAGAGCTATTGAAGTTGATAAAGCTAAGGTTGATGATATTGAAAAGATGTCGTGTCCTAAGGACATTAAAGGTATAACAAGTTTCCTAGGTCATGCCGGATTTTACATGAGGTTCATTAAAAACTTCTTTAAAATTAACCAGCCTCTGACTAATCTCTTACAAAAAGATGTTCCTTTTGTCTTTGATGATGACTGTGTAGAAGCATTTGAAATACTGAAGAAAGCTTTGGTTTCTGCACCTATTGTTCAGCCTCCTGATTGGAATTTACCATTTGAAACAAGGTTGATGCTAGTGATTATGCTATAGGGGCTGTTCTAGGACAAAGAGTTGATAAGAAATTAAATGTTATTCAATATGCTAGTAAAACTCTAGACAGTGCTCAAAGAAATTATGCTACTACTGAAAAAGAATTTTTAGCAGTTGTATTTGCTTGTGATAAGTTCAGGCCATATATAGTTGATTCTAAAGTAACTGTTCACACTAATCATGCTGCTATTAAATATCTTATGGAAAAGAAAGATGCTAAACCTAGACTTATTAGATGGGTTCTCTTGCTACAAGAATTTGATTTGCATATTATTGATAGAAAGGGAGCTGAGAACCCCGTCGCCAACAACTTGTCTAGGTTAGAGAATGTTCTTGATGACCCACTACCTATTGATGATAGCTTTCCTGATGAACAATTAGTTGTGATAAATGCTTCTCGTACTGCTCCATGGTATGCTGATTATGCTAATTATATTGTTGCTAAGTTTATACCACCTAGTTTCACATACCAACAAAAGAAAAAGTTCTTCTATGATTTAAGACATTACTTCTAGGATGACCCACATCTTTATAAAGAAGGAGTGGATGGTGTTATTAGACGTTGTGTACCTGAGCATGAACAAGAATAGATCCTACGAAGTGTCACTCCGAGGCTTATGGAGGACACCACGCTGGAGATAGAACTACACATAAGGTATTGCAATCCGATTTTTATTGGCCTACTCTCTTCGAGGATGCCCTGAAGTTTGTCCTGTCCTATGATGAATGTCAAAGAATTAGTAATATTAGTAGACGTCAAGAAATGCCCATGAATTATTCACTTGTTATTGAACCATTTGATGTTTGGGGCTTTGATTATATGGGACTGTTTCCTTCCTCTAATGGATATACACATAGTTTAGTTGTTGTTGATTACGTTAATAAGTGGGTAGAAGCTATTCCAACTAGTAGTGCTGATCATAACACCTCTATTAAGATTCTTAAAGAAGTTATTTTTCCAAGGTTTGGAGTCCCTAGATATCTACTGACTGATGGTGGTTCACATTTTATTCATGGTGATTGTCGTAAAATGCTTGCTAAGTATGATGTTAATCATATAATTGCATCTCCATATCATCCACAGTCTAGTGGTCAAGTAGAATTAAGTAATAGAGAACTTAAATTAATTTTGCAAAAGACTGTTAATAGATCTAGAAAGAATTGGTCCAAGAAACTTGATGATGCATTTTGCGCTTATATAACTGCATATAAGAATCCTATGGGTATGTCTCCGTATAAAATGGTTTATGGTAAAGCATGTCACTTACCTCTTGAACTAGAACATAAGGCATATTGGGCCAATAAAGAGCTCAACTATGACTTCAAACTTGTCAGTGAGAAGAGGCTTTTTGACATTAGCTCATTTGATGAATGGAGAGCCCAGGCTTACGAGAATGCCAAACTATTTAAAGAAAAAGTTAAAAGATGGCATGATAAAAGGATACAAAAGCGTGAATTTAATCTAGGTGATTATGTATTGCTATACAACTCTCGTTTAAGATTTTCTGCAAGCAAACTCCTCTCTAAATGGGAAGGTCCTCATGTTATCGAGGAGGTCTACCGTTCCGGTGCCATAAAAATCAACAACTTCGAAGGCACAAATCCAAGGGTGGTGAACGGTGAAAGAATCAAACATTAAATCTCAGGTAATCCCATAAATGTTGAAACTAATGTTATTGAAACCGTAATCCCGGAGGAATACATAAGGGACACTTTCCAGAATGTTTCAGACTCCGAAAAGGAATAGGTACGTGGTACGGTAAGTAAACCGACTCCAAAACAGTTCTAATAGCAATTTTTCTCCGTTTTGGAATATTTAAGAAAATAGGAAAATAAGGAGCAGTCCGGAAAGGACACGAGGCTTCCATGAGGGTGGAGGGTGCGTCCTATCCCCCTAGGCACGCCCCCTGCCTCGTGGGCACTTCGTGTGCCCTCCGGACTCCGTTTTCTTGCACGATACTTCTTTTGGTCGGTAAAAAATCATTATATAATCTCCCGAAGGTTTTGACCACTGTATCACACAAATATCTCCTGTCTCTGTTTCGAGCTACTTTTCTGACAGATCTTGATCGCCATGGTGTCTTCAAATGCCCCCAAGGACAAGTTCTTCGAGAAGGTCATCAACCCCTACCTCGCGGAGGTGCTGCAACACCCTCAAACCATTGAGATGCATGAGGGGTTGCTGCACATCCACGATGTTGAGGGACCAAGGAGGACCGGAAGCATGGAGACAAGGCTCGAGGCATTGGAGCAACAAGTTTTCAAGTGCCAGGAGATGGTGGAACGTGGACTCGATTCCAATCATATAATGATCATGGAGTTCACCAACAACCACAAGTTGGATGACAAGAACATTGGGGAGGCCATCTTCAAGCTTCACGAGAAAATCGAGCGCCTCCAAGCCCAGATCTATGACCTGCAAAACCAAAACTGTGAGTATGAATATAGATTCAAGAGGATGAGTTTTGCTGTAGATTTGAGGATCCCGGAGACTCGATCATCCTTCTATGATGGTGAGCCTATGCCTTGGAAGATGGACGACAATCCTACATCATCAACAACTCCATCATCACCACCTCCGAGGAAGGAAACATAAACACATGGGTATGGGCACTCCCCTTGGCAACTGCCAAGCTTGGGGGAGTGCCCCGGTATCGTATCACCATCCCTTTTATCTTTACCGTTTTTCTTAGTTCGATCCTTTTGGTAATACCTTGATCTAGTAGAATAAAGTTTTAGTATGATCTAGTGGTGAGTTTTGCTTTATGATCCTTCTATGTAATCGAGTCCGTGAGCTATAAATATAATAAATATTAGTGTTGAGTCAAGGGCTTGGTTATCTTGTGATAACCCACAAGTATAGGGGATCACAAAAGTTTTTGAGGGTAGAGTATTCAACCCCAATTTATTGATTCGACACAAGGGGAGCCAAAGAATATTCTCAAGTATTAGCAGCTGAGTTGTCAATTCAACCACACCTGGAAACTTAATATCTATAGCAAAGTGTTTAGTAGAAAAGTAATATGATAGTGGTGATAACGGTAGAAAAAGGTAACAGTAGTAAAAGCAATGTTTTTGGTATTTTGTAGTGATGATAGCAATAGCAACTGAAAAGTAAATAAGCGAAGAACAATATATGGAAAGCTCGTAGGCAATGGATCAGTGATGGAGAATTATGCCGGATGCGGTTCATCATGTAACAGTCATAACCTAGGGTGACACAGAACTAGCTCGAGTTCATTGATATAATATAGGCATGTATTCCGAATATAGTCATACGTGCTGATGGAAAAGAACTTGCATGACATCTTTTGTCCTACCCTCCCGTGGCAGCGGGGTCCTTACGGAAACTAAGGGATATTAAGGCCTCCTTTTAATAGAGAACCAGAACAAAGCATTAACACATAGTGAATACATGAAATCCTCAAACTACGGTCATCACCGGTAAGTATCCCGATTATTGTCACTTCGGGGTTAACGGATCATAACACATAATAGGTGACTATAGACTTGCAAGATAGGATCAAGAACACTCATATATTGATGAAAACATAATAGGTTCAGATCTGAAATCATGGCACTCGGGCCCTAGTGACAAGCATTAAGCATAGCAAAGTCATAGCAACATCAATTTCAGAACATAGTGGACACTAGGGATCAAACCCTAACAAAACTAACTCGATTACATGATAGATCCCATCCAACCCATCACCGTCCAGCAAGCCTATGATGGAATTACTCACGCACGGCGGTGAGCATCATGAAATTGGTGATGGAGGATGGTTGATGATGACGATGGCGACAGATTCCCCTCTCCGGAGCCCCGAACGGACTCCAGATCAGCCCTCCCGAGAGGTTTTAGGGCTTGGCGGCGGCACCGTATCGTAAAACACGATGATTTCTTCTCCTTGATTTTTTTCTCCCCGAAACTCAATATATGGAGGTTGAGTTGGAGTCAGAGAGGTAACTGGGGCCCACGAGATAGGGGGGCGCGCCCCCACCCTCGTGGCAAGGTGGTGGCCCCCCTGGCCTTCATCTTTGACAGGTATTTTTCTTATTTTCTGAAAAGTGTCTCCGTGAAGTTTCAGGTCATTTCGAGAACGTTTGCTCCTGCACATAAATAACACCATGGTAATTCTGCTGAAAACAACGTCAGTCCGGGTTAGTTCCATTCAAATCTTGCAAGTTAGAGTCCAAAACAAGGGCAAAAGTGTTTGTAAAAGTAGATACGTTGGAGACGTATCAACTCCCCCAAGCTTAAACCTTTGCTTGTCCTCAAGCAATTCAGTTGACAAACTGAAAGTGATAAAGAAAAACTTTTACAAACTCTGTTTGCTCTTGTTGTTGTATTCAGCAAAGATTATAACTAACCACATTTGCAATAACGCATAGGTCTCAAGTTTACTCATATCAATAGCATAATCAACTAGCGAGCCATAATAATAAAACTCGGATGACAACACTTCCTCAAAACAATCATAATATGATATAACAAGATGGTATCTCGCTAGCCCTTTCTGAGACCGCAAAACATAAATGCAGAGCACCTTTAAAGACCAAGGACTGACTAGACATTGTAATTCATGGTAAAAGAGATCCAGTCAAGTCATACTCAATGTAAATTAACAGTAATGAATGCAAATGACAGTGGTGCTCTCCAACTGGTGCTTTTTAATAAGAGGATGATGACTCGGCATAAAAGTAAATAGATAGGCCCTTCGCAGAGGGAAGCAGGGATTTGTAGAGGTGCTAGAGCTCGGTTTTGAAATAGAGGTGAATAATATTTTGAGTGGTATACTTCCATTGTCAACATAACAACCAAGAGATGGCGATATCTTCCATGCTACACACATTATAGGTCGTTCCCAAACAGAATGGTAAAGTTTATACTCCCCCTTCCACCACAATCATCAACCCATGGCTTGCTCGAAACAACGAGTGCCTCCAACTAACAAGAGTCCCAGGGGGAGTTTTGTTTGCAATTATTTTGATTTAGTTTGCATAAAGCATGGGACTGGGCATCCCAGTGACCAGCCATTTATCTCGTGAGTGAGCAGTGGAGTCCACTGCCCTTGAGAATAACCCGCCTAACATGGAAGATACAAACAGCCCTAGTTGATACATGAGCTATTCGAGCATACAAAACAAGATATTTATTTGAAGGTTTAGAGTTTGGCACATACAAATTTACTTTGAACGGCAGGTAGATACCGTATATAGGTAGGTATAGTGGACTCATGTGGAATAACTTTGGGGTTTAAGGAGTTTGGATGCACAAGCAGTATTCCCGCTTAGTACAGGTGAAGGCTAGCAAAAGACTGGGAAGCGACCAGCTAGAGAGCGACAACAGTCATGAACATGCATTAAAATTAATCAACATCGAATGCAAGCATGAGTAGGATATAATCCACCATGAACATAAATATCGTGAAGGCTATGTTGATTTAATTTCAACTACATGCGTGAACATGTGCCAAGTCAAGTCACTTAAATCATTCAGAGGAGGATACCACCCTATCATACCACATCATAACCATTTTAATAGCATGTTGGCACGCAAGGTAAACCATTATAACTCATAGCTAATCAAGCATGGCACACGAAACTATGATCTCTAGTTGTCATTGCAAACATGTTTATTCATAATAGGCTTAATCAGGAACGATGAACTAATCATATTTACAAAAACAAAAGAGGTCGAGTTCATACCAGCTTTTCTCATCTCAGCCAGTCCATCATATATCATCATAATTGCCTTTCACTTGCACGACCGAATGATGTGAATAATAATAATAATAGTGCACGTGCATTGGACTAAGCTGGAATCTGCAGGCATTCAATAAACAGGAGAAGACAAGGCAATATGGGCTCTTTTATCAGATCAACAATAATGCATATAAGAGCCACTTCAACAATTTAATTATGGTCTTCTCCTGTCGACCCCCAAAGAAAAGAAAAGAAATAAAATTATTTACACGGGAAAGCTCCCAACAAGCAAAAGAAGAACAGGAAATCTCTTTGGGTTTTCTTTTTAATTACTACTACAAGCATGGAAATTAAACTGATTAAAAGCTTCTGGATTATCTATAGCATATTGTATTCTCGTAAGATGATACATGCTAGCTAAAGATCCACCGGGTGCTACATCATAAGCACATTGGGAGCGTAAATAATTGTAACCATATACATATAAAATGACAGCAATGGAATCCCAATCCCCTGCTTTTATTTGTAAAGTCTCTATTCCTCGGTGATCAAAGCCCAAAGATCTATGAACCACCTCATGTTTGACTAGCCAATTAGATAACCAACCCTGCTGCATTGTCTTCATCTCTCCGATTGGATATCCCGCATAAGGAATCGAAGGAAGACGCGACGTTTTATTCCAGGGAATCCCCAACGAAAAATGCACACTATTCCCTCTTTTCTATCGAATCGGTCATAACCACTACCTACATTCCACAAAATAGTCTTAGGGCGATTTAGTTCGGGGAAAGGGGAAGGGGAAGAAAATTCTATGAACCTTTCCTTTTTTCGTTCCCTCTGCCCCTACCGTACTCCGGCTTGGTAGTTTCCACCGCCTGTCCAGGGTTGAGCCCTGGGATTTGACGGCGGATTTGAAAAGCCACCTACAGACGCTTTACGCCCAATCATTCCGGATAACGCTTGTATCCTCTATCTTCGTTCCCTAATTTCATTCAAGAGATCCTGAGGAAAAGAATTGGGTTTCCACCGAGCTGAAACAATATGCGGATGGTTCTAGTAAACCAAAACTATCGTTTTTTAGCTATTTGGCTTCCTTATTCCTTATTTTAAGAAGATTTAGTTACGATTGGAATCCTTTTGAAGGAAGCTATTCAGGAACAGCTGGAACGGTTTTCTCTTCAGTAACAAATAAATTTTGCATGTCTACTCTTGTAAGTAGAATAGGAATCATTGAGAAAGCTTTTTCATTTGAATCATGCAAAAAAAGTTTTCTTTGTTTTTAGTTTAGTATAGTTATTTAATAACTGAATTTGAAATGATATACTTAAGGCATCCTTAAGTTTTTTATTTTTATATTCCGATGAAAACTTTAGTTCTTATAAAGGATTAAATCCTTTTCCTCTCAATAGCATATTGAGGAAGAATATACATTCTGGCGATTTGCATCCAAAGACTAATTTAAATTGCATCTATTTTTATTTTGGATGCAATTTAAATTAGTCTTTGGATGCAAATCGCCAGAATGTATATTCTTCCTCAATATGCTATTGAGAGGAAAATTATTTAATCCTTTATAAGAACTAAAGTTTTCATCGGAATATAAAAATAAAAAACTTAAGGATGCCTTAAGTATATCATTTCAAATTCAGTTATTAATAGAGCGAATCACACTTTTACCATTAAACTATACCCGCTACATTGTAGATTATGGTATAAATGGTACCCTTTGTCAAGGATAGCCATTTGACAAGAAGGCTAATTCCCCCTTATTGAATCAGATGGAGAAGGTTCATGACACTGAGCCGTTGGTACTTCTACTTCGATCGCTCGCCTTCACTTTAGGATTTAGATAGCCCCTCTGGTCTGTAAAAAAAAATCTTTTCTTACCATGCTAATAGCGCCTGAACCAAATGTATTTATTTTGATTAGGATCCTATTCTACGGTTACGACTACAATAATAATTATTTACTTTGCAAGGACGTAAGTGTGTCAGACTGCTCCTCCTTCAAATAGGATATCTCTAGACTTCCCTATAATAACTGCAATGATTTTATCCATTTTGCGAATTCCTACTTTGTTTTAAGTATATTTATTACTTTGTTTATAGATACATTATGTAAATTGATCAACTTTAAATAGAAAAAATAAAGTAAAGAGTAAATAAGAAAACAGAATATTCTGTCTCATAGTTCTGAAATTTCTGTTTTTCTTGAAGACGAATACGATATTGCTCCTTTTTCCCAGAATTGAATTTTTTTTAAGATTACTTCCGGATTTAGGTGTTTTTCTAGTGAGTCCTTCTCTTTTGCTAGGCCCAGCACGAAAAACCCACTTTTTTACGATTACGAGGTTTATTCAAAGAGGAAATTGCATCCTGTAACCACAGCATTTCTCCCTTTTTTTCTACCCCAGGCTTTCCAACATTTCGAAATTGGGAAATTGCGACAGGAGCACGTTACTATTGTTTCTTTCTCCTCCTTCATATTGACCTTTTCTATCTTTGCCAATAAATGATGAGCTACAAAAGGATTCGTTTTTTTCGGGTCACAGCTGATTACTCTCATCACCTTTTGTTTTGAGATTTTGAGAAGAGTTGCTCTTTGGAGAGCACAGTACGATGAAAGTTGTAAGCTGTGTTCGGGGGGGAGTTATTGTCTATCGTTGGCCTCTATGGTAGAACCCGTCGGGGAGGCATGAGAGGCGGTGGTTTACCCTGTGGCGGATGTCAGCGGTTCGAGTCCGCTTATCTCCAGCCCGTGAACTTACCGGATACTATGATAGCGATAGCACCGAATTTTGCCAATTCGGCAGTTTGATCTATGATTTCACACACAAGGTTAGAATCCGAGCTCTTCCAGAGTGGTATCTCACTGATGGCTCGGCCCCCCCCCCCCCCGGAAGGGGGCCTTCTTCGCCTTCCACCTAAGCTGCGCAGGAAAGGCCCAAAGCCAATCCCAGGGAATAGTAAAGCTTCATAGGGTCTTTCTGTCCAGGTGCAGGTAGTCCGCATCTTCACAAACATGTCTATTTCACCGAGCCTCTCTCCGAGACAGTGCCCAGATCGTTACGCCTTTCGTGCGGGTCGGAACTTACCCGACAAGGAATTTCGCTACCTTAGGACCGTTATAGTTACGGCCGCCATACAACTAAATTTTTTTGGTTTTTCTTAAGGTTTATTAAACACGCAAGAAGAAAGCATAAAAAGGAAAGTAAACTAGCATGGATTATACAATGAAAAAGTATGAGCACCAATAACTAGCAATGAGTGTGTGAGCATAAATGTAATGCCGGTGAGAAATTCGTACTCCCCCAAGCTTAGGCTTTTGGCCTAAGTTGGTCTATGGCCACGGCTGGCCTGGCTGATATTGATAATAATAGTTGGGGTCGTACTGTGGTGCAGACGAGGAAGACTCCGATTGCCACTGGCTTACAATCATCTCCGGATCCCACTGATAATTAGACTGTGGTGAAGGATCAAATTGTGGTTCCGGCTCTGGCTCCTCGGCTGGTGCAGGGTTCCGGTAGGCATGGATAGCCGTCAACGGAACAAGGTACGTGCCTACAGTCAAATCAAACAAATAAGGAGTATGCAAGGTAATAGTCTCGGGATGATGTTTATTAAAGAACAATTGATATTTAAGCTCTCCTTCCCTATTCTTAACAATAAAATCATGTGCTACCATACTTTTATAATCTAAATAAACACGAGGCAGCACCTTTTCTTCCTTCTCATAATGCCTAATAGGTATGTTAAAATGTGTAGCTAGGCGTGTAGCATAGATGCCTCCAAAGATGGGGCCCTTGGTACGGTTCAGACTTAACCGTTTGGCAATAATGCCGCCCATACTAAAAGAGTTATCACCGTATAAACCATGGTGCAAAATAATAATATCAGGGATACTCAGGTTTCCACAGTTTCCACGACCAATTAAGCAAGGACTAGCAAATAATGCAAAATAACGTAAAACAGGAAAGTGTATGCTAGTGATTCATGCATCAGAAACCTTCCTTGTTTCCCCTACAGTGATAGTGTCAATAAATCCCTCCACATCATCACGATGTGGTTCTTCTGCATTGCCCTCAAAAGGGACTAAACAAATCCGACAGAAATCATAAAGTGACATCTCCTTATGCTCATCATATAAATAAAACTCCACAGTAGGTGGTGAGCTCCTAGAATGGAAATGAAAGTTTTGCACAAAGATATTTGTGAGCAAGAGATACTGATCGCATTGGTCGTGGAGGAAAGCGGTATGGCCTGCAGTCTGAGCCAATTCATGAAAATCTTCATAAATCCCGACTGCTCTTAAGAAATCCTCGGAAGGCCATTCACACGCCCGAACCTCCGCGGTCCGAGGTAGATTATACTTAGGCTTCAGTGCATTTTCCTTCGAGCTTTGGCTCGATGAGCCCCTCAAAAGTCTCCTCATCATTTTCTAAAAAATTCTGAAATTTTTAGTAACTTCAAAATAAAATTAACCAAACTCAATAATATTGATAGTAACTACTCCTACAAGTGCCTAGGGCCTATATCATGCATCAAAACTACTTGGAACCATATAAATTTGACATGCAAGCTCAAGAACAGGGTCACCTAAGCAGCAAAAATTTGCAATGAATAAAGCACTAGAACAATAACTAATTGGACCAATGGAGGAGTCACATACCAAGGAACAATCTCCCCAAGCAGTTTTGTGAGAGGTGCTTTTAGCAAGGAGATCGAAAATGGCAGCAAAACGAGCTTGGACTCGGGTTTGAGCTGGTTATTCGTGTTTGGGGGAGGAAGATGAAGTGTGTGGGTGTAGGAATGAGTGGAGGAGGGCCACCGTGGGCCCACAAGGCAGGGGGCGCGCCCTCCACCCTCGTGGGCAGGTGGTTGACCCCCCTGGTGTGTTCTCAGTTCCATAAATCCTCAAATATTCTAGAAAAAAAATCATATTTAATTTTTAGGGCATTTGGAGAACTTTTATTTTTGAGGTATTTTTATATTGCACGGATAATCAGATAATAGATAGACAAATAATTATTTTTATTTTATTTAATATAAATAACAAAAAGTAAAAGTGGGATACAGAAGGTCGTGCCTTCTATTTTCATCCATCTCATGATCATCAAAAGGAATCCACTAACAAGGTTGATCAAATCTTGTTAACGAACTCATTCCGAATAACATGGAACCGGAGAAATTTCGAATAACACTATGTTACCTGAACGGGGATGTGCACATCCCCAATAATAATAATATCATATTTCTTCTTGATAGTAGGAAGAGGAAATTCGAAACCTCCAAATATAATCGATGGAATTTTTCCAATAGAGTTGATACTATGAACTTGAGGTTGTTTCCTCGGAAAGTGTACCATGTGCTCATTACCATTAACATGAAAAGTGACATTGCCTTTAGTGCAATCAATAACAGCCCCTGTAGTATTCAAAAAGGGTCTTCCAAGAATAATAGACATACTATCGTCCTCGGGAATATCAAGAATAACAAAGTCCGTTAAAATATTAACATTTGCAACTACAATAGGCACATCCTCACAAATACCGACATGTATAGCAGTTGATTTATCAGCCATTTGCAAAGATATTTCAATAGGTGTCAACTTATTCAAATCAAGTCTACTATATAAAGAGAGAGGCATAACACTAACACCGGCTCCAAGATCACATAAAGCAGTTTTAACATAGTTTGTTTTAATAGAGCATGGTATAGTGGGTACTCCTGGATCTCCAAGTTTCTTTGGTATTCTACCCTTAAAAGTATAATTATCAAGCATGGTGGAAATTTCAGCTTCCAGTATCTTTCTTTTATTTGTAATAATATCTTTCATATACTTAGCATAAGGATTGGTTTTAAGCATATCAGTTAATCGCATACGCAAAAAGATAGGTCTAATCATTTCAGCAAAACGCTCAAAATCCTGATCATCCTTTTTCTTGGATGGTTTGGGAGGAAAAGGCATGGGTTTCTGAACCCAAGGTTCTCTTTCTTTACCATGTTTCCTCGCAACAAAGTCTTTCTTATCATAACGTTGATTCTTCGATTGTGGGTTATCAAGATCAACATGAGGTTCAATTTCTGTGTCATTATCATTACTAGGTTGAGCATCATCATGAACATTATTATTGACATTATCACTAGTTTTAGGTTCATTACCAGGTTCTGTTTCAGCATCAGAAATAGAAATATCATTTGGATTCTCAGGTGTTTCAAAAATAGGATCAGTAGAAGCATGCAAAGTCCTATCATTTTTCTTTTTCTTCTTTTTAAAAGAACTAGGTGCATCTAAATTATTTCTCTGAGAATCTTGCTCAATTCTCTTAGGATGGCCTTCAGGATACAAAAGTTCCTGAGTTATTCTACCGGTTCTAGTAGCCACTCTAACAGCATAATCATTATCTTTACTATTCAATTCATTGAGCAAATTATTTTGAGCTTTAAGTACTTGTTCTACTTGAGTGGTAACCATAGAAGCATGTTTACTAATAAGTTTAAGTTCACCTTTGACATTAGCCATATAATCACCCAAGTGTCCAAGCATATTTGAATTGTATTTTAATTGTCTACCAAGATAAGCATTAAAATCTTCTTGCTTAGCCATAAATTTATCAAACTCATCTAAGCATGGGCTAGCAATTTTAGTAAATGGGATTACAGCTTTATCATATCTATAGAGAGAATTTACCTTTACTACCTGTGTCGGGTTATCAAGACCATGAGTTTCTTCAATAGGTAAAGGATTTGGATTATATGTTTCTTCAACAGGCGGTAAATTAAGACCATGTATTTCTTCAATAGGAGGTAAATTCTTAACATCTTCAGCTTTAATACCCTTTTCTTTCATAGATTTCTTTGCCTCTTGCATATCTTTAGGACTGAGAAATAGAATACCCCTCTTCTTCGGAGTTGGTTTAGGAATAGGCTTAGGAATTGGCTCCGGAGGTGTCCAATTATTTTCATTTGTCAACATATTATTCAATAGCTTCATCCGGTGTTCTTTCCCTGAAAACAGAACCAACACAACTATCCAGGTAATCTCTGGAGGCATCGGTTAGTCCATTAGAAAAGATATCAAGTATTTCATTTTTCTTAAGAGGATGATCAGGCAAAGCATTAAGTAATTGGAGAAGCCTCCCCCAAGCTTGTGGGAGACTCTCTTCTTCAATTTGCACAAAATTATATATATCCCTTAAAGTAGCTTGTTTCTTATGAGCAGGGAAATATTTAGCAGAGAAGTAATAAATCATATCCCGGGGACTATGCACACAACCAGCATCAAGAGAATTAAACCATATCTTAGCATCACCCTTTAATGAGAACAGAAATATTTTAAGGAGATAAAAGTAGCGAGTTATCTCATCTTTAGTGAATAGGGTAGCTATATCATTCAATTTAGTAAGATGTGCCACAACAGTTTCAGATTCATAACCATGAAAAGAATCAGATTCAACCAAAGTAATTATATGAGGATCAACAGAGAATTCATAATCCTTATTAATAACAAAGATAGGTGAAGTAGCAAAAGCAGGGTCAGGTTTCATTCTAGCATTTAGAGATTGCTTACTCCATTTAGCTAATAATTTTTTAAGTTCAGTTCTATTTTTGCAAGCTAAAATGGCTAAAGAAGCATCTTGATCAAAAACATAACCCTTAGGAATGGCAAGTGGTTCTTCATCATCACTTTCATCAGTATCATCAGATTCAATATTTTCAATTTCTCTAGCCCTAGCAAGTTGTTCATCAAGAAAAGCACTAAGTGGCATAGTAGTATCAGGCATAGAGGTAGTTTCATCATAAGTATCATGCATAGCAGAAGTTGCATCATCAATAACATGCGACATATCAGAATGAATAGCAGAAGCAGGTGTAGGTGTCGCAAGCTTACTCAAAACAGAAGGTGAATCAAGTGCGGAGCTAGATGGCAGTTCCTTACCTCCCCTCGTAGTTGAGGGATAGATCTTGGTTTTTGGATCTCTCAAGTTCTTCATAATGATAAGCAGATATATATCCCAAGTGACTCAAAGAATAGAGCTATGCTCCCCGACAACGGCGGCAGAAAATAGTCTTGATAACCCAGAAGTATAGGGGATCGCAACAATTTTCGACGGTAGAGTATTCAACCCAAATTTATTGATTCGACACAAGGGGAGACAAAGAATATTCTCAAGTATTAGCAGTTGAGTTGTCAATTCAGCCACACCTGGAAACTTAATATCTGCAGCAAAGTGTTTAGTAGCAAAGTAATATGATAGTGGTGATAACGGTAGCAAAAGGTAACAGTAGTAAAAGCAATGTTTTTGGTATTTTGTAGTGATGATAGCAATAGCAACTGAAAAGTAAATAAGCGAAGAACAATATATGGAAAGCTCGTAGGCAATGGATCGGTGATGGAGAATTATGCCGGATGCGGTTCATCATGTAACAGTCATAACCTAGGGTGACACAGAACTAGCTCTAGTTCATTGATATAATGTAGGCATGTATTCCGAACATAGTCATACGTGCTTATGGAAAAGAACTTGCATGACATCTTTTGTCCTACCCTCCCGTGGCAGCGGGGTCCTTACGGAAACTAAGGGATATTAAGGCCTCCTTTTAATAGAGAACCGGAACAAAGCATTAACACATAGTGAATACATGAAATCCTCAAACTACAGTCATCACCGGTAAGTATCCCGATTATTGTCACTTCGGGGTTAACGGATCATAACACATAATAGGTGACTATAGACTTGCAAGATAGGATCAAGAACACTCATATATTGATGAAAACATAATAGGTTCAGATCTGAAATCATGGCACTCGGGCCCTAGTGACAAGCATTAAGCATAGCAAAGTCATAGCAACATCAATCTCAGAACATAGTGGACACTAGGGATCAAACCATAACAAAACTAACTCGATTACATGATAGATCCCATCCAACCCATCACCGTCCATCAAGCCTATGATGGAATTACTCATGCACGGCGGCGAGCATCATGAAATTGGTGATGGAGGATGGTTGATGATGACGATGGCGACGGATTCCCCTCTCCGGAGCCCCGAACGGACTCCAGATCAGCCCTCCCGAGAGGTTTTAGGGCTTGGCGGCGGCTCCATATCGTAAAACGCGGTGATTTCTTCTCCTTGATTTTTTTCTCCCCGAAACTCAATATATGGAGGTGGAGTTGGAGTTGGAGAGGTAACAGGGGGCCCACGAGGTAGGGGGCGCGCCCCCACCCTTGTGGCAAGGTGGTGGCCCCCCTGGCCTTCATCTTTGGCAGGTATTTTTCTTATTTTCGGAAAAGTGTCTCCGTGAAGTTTCAGGTCATTCTGAGAACGTTTGCTCCTGCACATAAATAACACCATGGTAATTCTGCTGAAAACAGCGCCAGTCCGGGTTAGTTCCATTCAAATCATGCAAGTTAGAGTCCAAAACAAGGGCAATAGTGTTTGGAAAAGTAGATACGTTGGAGACGTATCATCTTGCTATGATCTTGAGGGAATAAAATAAAAGAGAAAGAATAAAAAGAAATAAAGAGATCATGTGGATCTTATGGAGAGTAATGAATTCACATATAGAGAGTATGATGAATAAAAATTGTTGAGAGTTGACAAACGTAGTTTTGGTCATCATTGCGATTAATAGGAAATAATAAAAAAGAGAGGTTTTCACATATAAATATACTATCGTGGACATCTTTTATGATTGTGAGCACTCATTAAAATATGACATGCTAAAGAGTTGATGTTGGACAAGGAAGACAACGTAATGGGTTATGTTTTCTTGCACCTGAGGTAAATTATATTGTCATGGATCATCCAACATGTTGAGCTTGCCTTTTCCTCTCTTGCTACCCAATTTCTTTGCACCAAGTAGAGATACTACTTGTGCTTCCAAATATCCTTAAACCCAGTTTTGCCATGAGAGTCCACCATATCTACCTATGGATTGAGTAAGATCCTTCAAGTAAGTTGTCATCGTTGCAAGCAATAAAAATTGCTCTCTAAATATGTATGATTTATTAGTGTGGAGAAAATAAGCTTTATACGATCTTGTGATGTGGAAGAAATAAAAGCGACAGACTGCATAATAAAGTCCATATCACAAGTGGCGATATAAAGTGACGTTCTTTCACATTAATATGTTGTGCATGCAACCATAAAAGCACATGACAACCTCTGCTTCCCTCTGTGAAGGGCCTACCTATTATTCTTGTCTTATACTTCATATAAGAGTCATGGTGATCTTCACCTTTCCTTTTTACATTTTATCCTTTGGAAAGCACAATGTGTTGGAAAGATCCAGGTATATATAGCTAATTGGATGTGAGTTTTCATGAACTATTATTGTTGACATTACCCTTGAGGTAAAAAGTTGGGAGGCAAAAACTATAAGCCCCTATCTTTCTTTGTGTCCGATTAAAACTTCATAACCATAAATATCACGTGAGTGTTAGCAATTGTGAAAGACTAAATGATGGTTGAGTATGTGGACTTGCTGAGAAGCTCTTATATTGACTCTTTCCTATGTTATGATAAATTGCAATTGCTTCAATGACTGAGATTATAGTTTGTTAGTTATCAATAAAGTTTCTGATTCATACTTGAGTATGTGAATGAATTGTTACTTTACCATAAGAGATCATATGATAATATATAAGATCATGATGCCCTCATGTCCGTATTTTATTTTATCGACACCTCTACCTCTAAACATGTGGACATATTTTTCAATTTGGGCTTTCGCTTGAGGACAAGCAAGGTCTAAGCTTGGGGGAGTTGATACGTCCATTTTGCATCATGCTTTTATATCTATATTTATTGCATTATGGGCTGTTATTACACATTATGTCACAATACTTATGCCTATTCTCTCTTATTTTACAAGGTTTACATGAAGAGGGGGAATGCCGGCAACTAGAATTCTGGGCTGGAAAAGGAGCAAATATTAGAGACCTATTCTGCACATCTCCAAAAGTCCTGAAACTCCACAGGAATTATTTTTAGAATATATAAAAAATATTGGGAGAAAGAAGTACCCGAGGGGGGCCACCCACCGTCCACGAGGGTGGGGGCGCGCCCTACCCTCTGATGCCCATCTTTGGCTATATGGAGTCTTTCGTCGAGGAAAAAAATCATAAGCAAGCTCATGGGACAAAACTCCGCCGCCACGAGGCGGAACCTTGGAGGAACCAATCTAGGGCTCAGGCGGAGCTGTTCTGCCGGGGAAACTTCCCTCCAGGAGGGGTGTCGGTGTCAAAACCGGCGGATCTCAGGTAGGGGGTCCCGGACTGTGCGTCTAGGTCGGATGGTAACAGGAGGCAGGGGACACGATGTTTTACCTAGGTTCGGGCCCTCTTGATGGAGGTCCGCCGGTTTTGACACCGACATTGGTGCTTTCATTGAGAGTTCCTCTGTGTCGTCGCCGTTAGGCTTGATGACTCCTACTATCATCGATAGCGATGCGGTCCAGGGTGAGAATTTTCTCCCCGGACAGATCTTCGTATTCGGCGGCTTTGCATGGCGGGCTAATTCGCTTGGCCATCTGGAGCAGATTGAAAGCTACGCCCCTGGCCATCAAGTCAGATTTGGAAGTTTGAACTACACGGCCGACATCCGCGGAGACTTGATCTTCGACGGATTCGAGCCACAACCGGGTGCGCCGCACTGTCGCGATGGGTATGACCTAGCTCTGCCGCCAAACAGTACCCCAGAGGCCGAGCCTGCATCAGCTTCGACCCTTAGTTCGGAGCCAACTGCGCCAATCGAGGACAGGTGGTTAGACACCGCCTCAGGGGCTGCAGTCTCAATAGCGATCGAGCTGAACACCAGCATAATCCTCTGCGCAGCCCGTGACTCCAAGGTGCCGGACTCTTTTTCTGACTCCGAACCACCCGCGCCCCTGCCAATCGAATCTGATTGGGCGCTGATCATGGAATTCACCGCCGCGGATATCTTTCAGCACTCGCCCTTCGGCTACATTCTGAATTTACTAAGGTCTCTCTCTTTGTCAGGAGAGCCCTGGCCGGATTATGGCCAACAGGATTGGGATGCGAACGACGAAGAAATTCGACGCCCACCCACTACCCACTTAATAGCCACTGTCGATGACTCAACCGACATGCTCGACTTCGACTCTGAAGACATCGAAGGTATGGACGACGATGCGGGAGGCGAAGAGGAACCACCGCCCACAGGGCGCTGGACGTCCACCTCAGCATATGACGTATACATGGTGGACACACCAAAAGAAGACGACGACGAGGAACGGAAAGACGCACCGAAGGCTTGTTCCCTCGAGAAGCAGTCAAAGCGGCGGTGCAAGCGCCGCCCCAAATCCCGCCTCGGTAGAAATAACAATCATACAGACCCAGCATTGGAGCAGGGCGAACCACTGCCGGACTACGGCAATAAGGAGAATCAAACCGAACAAACTAATTCTGTCAAAGATAATAGTCTAGACGATATAACGCCGGACAGGCACCCGGAGCAGCATAATGCCCGTCAAAGGCTTGTTGCCACCGTGAGGAGTCTGAAAAAGCAGAAGCAAAGGCTCAAGGCTGTGCAGGACACACTCCAAATCAGATGGAGTAAAGTACTCAACACAGCAGCGAAGTACGGTGACAATCGCCCCACCAAGAGCTACCCAAAGCGGAAGTTGCTACCTAAATTCGATGAGGAGGCCTCATACCCCCCACAACCAAAAAGCAAAACAGCCACCTGGCCGGATAGATGACCTCACGGCCAACATCGAGCGGCAAACAACGCCACTCACAAGCCAATACGCGATACACGCGAGGGCTCGCACCAATAGGACGGCGCAACCAGATCCATCTATGGATCACGCAAGCGCGCCCCAGCATACGATGTAACACAACAAACATTCGAGCAACATGGTACACCCAGATATAGGGGTGGTGCACACCCTCTATGTTTCACCGACGAGGTGCTAGACCATGAATTTCCAGAGGGATTCAAACCCGTAAACATAGAGGCATACGACGGAACAACAGACCCTGGGGTCTGGATTGACAACTATATCCTCCATATCCATATGGCTCGACGAGATGATCTCCAAAACATCAAGTACTTACCCCTCAAGCTCAAAGGGCCAGCTCGCCACTGGCTTAAAAGCCTCCCCGAAAACTCCATTGGAAGCTGGGAAGAGCTCGAAGACGCTTTTCGGGCAAATTTTCAAGGGACTTATGTCCGACCTCCGGACGCGGACGATTTGAGTCATATAACTCAACAGCCCGGAGAGTCAGCCCGAAAACTTTGGAAATTGTTCCTTACTAAAAAGAACCAAATTGTCGACTGTCTGGACGCTGAAGCCTTGGCAGCTTTTAAGCATAGCGTCCGTGACAAATGGCTTGCCAGACACCTCGGCCAAGAAAAGCCGAGAACAATGGCAGCATTAACAAGCCTCATGACCCGCTTTTGCGCGGGTGAGGACAGCTGGCTAGCCAGATGCAGCACCAGCGAACCCAGTACATCTGAAGTTAGAGATGGAAACGGGAAATCACGGCGCAACAACAATAACAAATGCCGGAATAAAGAAGACAGCACAAAGAGCACGGCAGTAAACGCCGGATTCAAAAGCTCTCAGCCAGGTCAGCAAAAGTCGCCCTCTAAAGGCGCCAGAGATGAACTGTCCAGCCTAAACAAAATTCTAGACCAAATATGTCAGATCCATAGAACCCCTGGTAAACTTGCTAATCATACCCATAGAGAATGTTGGGTCTTCAAGCAGTCTGGCAAGCTCAACACCGTACACAAGGGGGAGGATACACCAAGCGAAGACGAGGATGAGCCTCTCAAGCAAGACACTGGGGAACAAAAGAAATTTCCACCAGAAGTCAAAACAGTAAACGTGTTACACGTGATCAAGGGAAGAAATAAAACGGCACTCCCAGAAAAATATGCCCAAGGGCCTATCACCACGGAGTCCTGCCACTGGTCGTCTCAACCGATCACTTTCGACCATTGTGATTACTCAGCAAGTATCCGCGTGCAGGATGGGCTGTCCTGGTATTAGACCCAATAATTGACGGATACCACTTCACACGAGTCCTGATGGACGGTGGCACTAGTCTAAACCTGATATATCAGGATACAATCCGCGAAATGGGGATAGACCCAACAAAAATTTGCCAAAGCAATACTACCTTTAAAGGAGTAATGCCAGGCCCAGGGGCTCATTCCACGGGTTCCCTGCTACTAAAGGTCATATTCGGCTTCCCCGATAACTTCCATAGCGAACATTTAACCTTCCACATCGCTCCGTTCCAAAGTGGCTATCAAGCACTACTCGGACGTGAAGCTTTCGTTCGCTTTAATGCAATACCGCACCACGCTTCCCTCACACTCAAGATGCCCGGCCCATGTGGCATCATTACAGTGAACGGAAGTATTAAGCGATCGTTGTGCGCCGAAGAGAGCGCGGCTGGCTTGGCAGCCGCATACTAAAAATGGCCTGACCAACTAAAGCATTTAATAGGTCGTCAAGACCTCAGACATGGTTAGACAAGTCTGGCATGAAATTCATACCGGATCAATGGTCACACCCCTATACAAGGGGCTCAATGCGCGCAGACAAGTGGCAATTTTTACTCATCTTGAATTATACATGGTTTCTTTAAAAACTATCCTTTTGCATGACAACTTTTTCACCAAAGTTCCTCTCTTTTACAGATGATCATCGTGCTACACCCGTCCAGGATATGGCACAATGGAGACACAGGCGCAGACGTGCAGTAGGGACCCGCTCCAAGGATTCTTTTAGATTAAGACCCTATGTTAACCTTTTTTACTGTCTCTTGTTGATACATATCCACCGAATTCTCAGCACAGTTGAGAAGGATGCTGACGTCTTGGCATGTGGCCACATCAGAATAATGCACATACCTGGACACAAGGGGCTTCTTACAAAGGGATCTATTTAGGCCCGGTTTATACCATAAAGACCGAATACGTTAGGGAGTGTTCGGCGTCGCAAGTTTGGCCTTATATGCATCAGCTCCGAATCATTGTCTTTGGTCAAATGTTGGGTTTGCCCGGCTCCTGTGTTTTGGTGCCTTACGTTCCACTTTATCGGCTAAGGTAGCACCAGGAGAACTACTGCGATTGTGCCCTGGTTCATCCGGACGAGCACCTCAGTAGAGAAAGCCGAAAAGTGACTGTCATGATATAGCGTGAGACTGGTCAACCACTCAATGACCTATCGGAATGTTAGAATTCCTCCGCCTTAACGAAGGGCCGTTTTCTGGCCAGGCATGTACGCACCCCGCGATTGGGAGAGTGCGGAGCCACCAGGGGCTATCTAGTAGCCCTACTGTCAAACTCCTATGGCTAAGTGAAAGTGTTAAAGCATTATAGTCCGGTTGCCTCGTTCGCTACGCTACCACCTCCTTAATAGGACCAAGACGTTGGGTTAAGTGTGAACATGCGTTTTTCACGAGCACCTCCGCATTATATGCGTGGGGGTTGAAGCCGACGGCTGCAATCTTTCAGGTTATCCACATGTATACATAAACGGCCGCACATGAGGCATCATACTACTTTCAGGCAAAAGTATAAACATGGCCTTATAAAACTTCATAAAAGCATTGTGTTTACAATGAAAATACATATCACTCAAACATTATATTCTTCAAGCACTGGGCCTCTATCGAACGAGAACGCTCGAGAACTTCCTCGAAATAATGCTCGGCAGCCACTCGGCCTATGGCCGAACCCTGCGCCGCAACTGTGGTAGCGTCCATCTCCGCCCAGTATGCTTTAACACGGGCAAGGGCCATCCGCGAGCCTTCTATGCACGCCGACCGCTTCATTGCATTAATGCGCGGCACCGCACCAAGGAACTGCTGCACTAAGCTAAAATAGTTGTTCGGCTATGGCTTTTCCGGCCATAGCTGATCCACAACAGACCTCATGGCGAGTCCGGACAACCTATTCAGTTCGGCCCATTCGACTAGCTGGTTAGTCAATGAAAGTGGACGCTCTGGAATGTGGAATTGCGACCAGTACAACTTGTCCACTTCATGATCTGTCTGACCTTGGAAGTACTGGGCCGCATCGGCAACACTTGCTGCCAAATCCATATACGCATCTGCCGAACTCCACAGCCGATCCAGAGGGGCATACCGTGGATCTCCGAACTTCCTCCGTAACATGAAGGGTTTCCCAGCCGCAATATCCCCGGCTTCCCGCAGCTCCTCCTTCTTCGCTCTCATAGCAGAATGGGTGTCATTGTCCGCCGCCGTGGCCTTCTCAAGGTCCGTTTCCTTCGCTCGGTTTTCTTTTTCAAGGAGCCGGCAACGGTCGGCAGTGTCTTTTAATTCTACGGCCATCTTGGCCATATTCTCTTGGCTCTCGCAATGTGCGGCCTTCTCGGCTTTCAACTCTTCGACCTCCTTTAAAGCAGCCGCATTACTAATCCTTGCTTGTTCCTTGGCTCGGGCAAGTTCTGCCCGCAAGGCTTCCACAGTGGCAGCTCCATCTGCAGTCACAACATATTAAAGATACTGGCATCATGCTGCTCTTACTATGTGACGTTCACCAGATAATAACACTTACCCTGTGCCTCGTCAAGCCTCTTGTTAACAAGCTCGATGTCGGCGTCTGCCGCATCCACTTGCCTTTTTAAATTGGCAAACTCACTAGTCCGGCTAGCCACCGGAGCTTCCACCACCTGCACATAGGGGTAGTCTGGTTATTGCCTGGGAATATGATCCTCTATTTGCCGCTGTTCTCGATGACAACCATAGTCTCAGGGGCTACTATCTACACAGGGCACACCTAACATGTGCAGTACTATCACATATTATCTCACGTACCTCAAAGCCTGTCAGTAGACTCATAAAAGCTTCATGTAATCTGCTTTCGGCGGATGAGATTCTCTCCATCACAGTACTCATCAGCATACGGTGTTCTTCTGAGATGGCCGCTCGCCCCACCAACTCCCTCAGAACGTCCGACCGCACACCAGACGGTGCCGGACTCTTTTGTCTGCTCTCTTTAGGAGCCGGACGCTGGGGACTTCGGGGGTCTATGGGATTATCTTCTGGCCTCACCAGATCCGGAGAGGCCCTCCGTGACGACACTTCGGGGTCGCCCGCTTCTTGAGCGGAGGAGTACGGGGGAGGCGTTTCGCTCTCCATCATCTCTGGAAGAAGATCCCCCAAAGACGAGCTCAGCTGAGAGGGGCTAAGGCCCGAACTTCAAGATATATGTGGTGGTTATTCTCTCAGAGAAAAAGATAGCATACCTTTACTATTAAAGTATTTTGGATCACTTATGACTCGTTGGAGGGCTGATCCCCCCGCGGACTTTGTGCGGAAAAAGCACCCCACGAGGCAGGACCCTCTGTGGGAGACTTCTTGTCCCGTTTGGAGGCTTCGACTTCCGGATCCTCGGAAGCAGTCCTTTTCCTCCCCCGGTTGTCCTCGTTCGAGGAGACGCTCATTCCCTCGGTTGGAACAGGCAGCGATGGGGGCCGCGTCTGCCCGTATTATCCCCCCCGGTATCTTCCTTCGAGGGCTCCGGGCAAGGTGCGACCTCGAGCATCTTTTCCAATACCGGATTTTCCAAACCCTCCGGGAGGGGGGCCAAACACCGAATCATCTTCGCCTTTGTTAGCTAGTCCTGGTCAAAAAGAGAACTCTTAGAAATAACTTCGAATAGAAGACAGTGTGTTCGGCTAGAGGATTTCTTACTTGTTCGGCGACGCGGTTACTACTCAGGCCCACGTCCTCGGTAATATCCGGACATTCTACTTGAGGTCCGAAGAATGACTTGTACATCTCCTTGTGCGTCAGGCCGAGGAAACTTTGAATGGCATGTGGTCCCTCTGGGTTGAACTCCCACAAGAGAAGGGGCCGGTGTTTGCAAGGCTGGACTTGACGAACCAGCATAACTTGTATTACCGCAACCAACTTAAAATCTCCCTCGAAGAGATCTTGGATGCGGCTTTGTAGTATAGGCACGTCCTTGGCTGGACCCCAATTCAGACCTCTACTAATCCATGATATCAGTTGTGGTGGGGGGCCTGAGCGGAAAGCGGGGGCAGCCGCCCACTTGGCACTTCTAGGAGTTGTGACGTAAAACCACTCCCGCTGCCATAATTCGGACACCTCTGGGAAGGAACCTTTCGTCCATGGAGCTCCTGCCATCTTGCCTACTGATGCACCTCCGCACGCTGCATGTTGCCCCTCAATCATCTTCGGCTTCACTTCAAAGGTCTTGAGCCACAAGCCGAAGTGAGGGGTGATGCGTAGGAAGGCCTCGCACACGACAATAAATGTCGAGATGTGGAGAAAGGAGTCCAGATCTAGATCATGGAAATCTAGCCTGTAATAGAACATCAAACCCCTGACGAAGGGATCCAGAGTGAGGCCTAGACCTCGGAGGAAGTGGGAGACGAACACGACGTTCTCATTGGGTTCGGGAGTAGGGACGATCTACCCTCGAGCAGGCAGCCGATGCGAAACCTCGGCGGTCAGGTATCTGGCCTCCCTCAACTTCTTAATGTCCTCTTCCGTAACGGAGGAGGGCGTCCATCGGCCTTGAAGGCTGGATCCGGACATGGTTGAAGATCCGGAGCACCTAACCTAGGCTTTGGGTGTTAGAACTCGAGGCGGGGGAAGGGTTCGAATGAGCAAGAGAGTAAAAAAGCGAAAACCTTGTCCCTTTATAAAGAGGGTGAATATCAAGCGTCCTCTCCGTAGCCGTTTAGGACTTGCCTATAATCTAGGAGTCCTAGACACGGTTGGGTTAGCCACGACCGCATTAATTAGAATCCCGTAATTGGGGGAACACGATCTCCGCTTCGATAAGACGTGTCAAAAAACCGCCTCGCGTTATGTGTGGAGCTGGTTAAAAGAAACGGTTCGAATAATCACCGGGCCATGACATAACATCATGCTACTAAAACAAGCCAGAAAATTAGATCCGCGAAAATATTATTCTCTCTGCGGTGGAATGTGGAACTTATATTGCAGGGTCGGGCACTATCCTTGTTTTCAAGTTCTTCTGTGATGTATTTGGAGAAGGAACCCGCCTTGCAATGCCGAAGACAATACTACGCGCCGGACTCATCGTCATTGAAGCCTGGTTCTGGGGCTACTGAGGGAGTCCTGGATTAGGGGGTCTCCGGACAGCCGGACTATCTCCATTGGCCGGACTGTTAGACTATGAAGATACAAGATTGAAGACTTCGTCTCGTGTCCGGATGGGACTCTACTTGGCGTGGAAGGCAAGCTAGGCAATACGTATATGGATATTTCCTCCTTTGTAACCGACCTTGTGTAACCCTAACCCTTTCCGGTGTCTATATAAACCGAAGGGTTTTAGTCGTAGGACAACAATCACAACATACAATCATACCATAGGCTAGCTTCTAGGGTTTAGCCTCTCTGATCTCGTGGTAGATCTACTCTTGTACTACCCATGTCACCAATATTAATCAAGCAGGACGTAGGGTTTTACTTCCATCAAGAGGGCCTGAACTTGGGTAAAACATCGTGTCCCCTGCCTCATGTTACCATCCGGCCTAGACGCACAGTTCGGGACCCCCTACCCGAGATCCGCCGGTTTTGACACCGACAAGGGGGAAATCATCACCATCGTCATCACCAACGATCCTCTCATCGAGAGGGGGTCAATCTCCATCAACATCTTCACCAGCACCATCTCATCTCAAACCCTAGTTCATCTCTTGTATCCAATCTTTGTATCCAAACCTCAGATTGGTACCTGTGGGTTGCTAGTAGTGTTGATTACTCCTTGTAGTTGATGCTAGTTGGTTTACTTAGTGGAAGATCACATGTTTAGATCCATTATGCATATTAATCCCCCTCTGATTATGAACATGAATATGATTTGTGAGTAGTTACGTTTGTTCATGAGGACATGGGAGAAGTCTTGCTATAAGTAGTCATGTGAATTTGGTATTCGTTCGATATTTTGATGAGATGTATGTTGTCTTTCCTCTAGTGGTGTCATGTGAACGTCGACTACATGACACTTCACCATTGTTTGGGCCTAGAGGAAGGCATTGGGAAGTAATAAGTAGATGATGGGTTGCTAGAGTGACAGAAGCTTAAACCCTAGTTTATGCGTTGCTTCATAAGGGGCTGATTTGGATCCATATGTTTCATGCTATGGTTAGGTTTACCTTAATACTTATGTTGTAGTTGCGGATGCTTGCAATAGGGGTTAATCATAAGTGGGATGCTTATCCAAGGAAGGACAGTACCAAAGCACCGGTCCACCCATATATCAAATTATCAAAGTACCGAATGCGAATCATATGAGCGTGATGAAAACTAGCTTGACGATAATTCCCATGTGTCCTCGGGAGCGCTTTCCTTTATATAAGAGTTTGTCCAGGCTTGTC
The DNA here is from genome assembly GCF_002162155.2 of Triticum dicoccoides. NCBI lineage: Eukaryota > Viridiplantae > Streptophyta > Magnoliopsida > Poales > Poaceae > Triticum > Triticum dicoccoides. The sequence goes on from NC_041384.1 coordinate 496,268,541, forward strand.
CTTTGCTACAAAAAGGATTGGGCCATCTTGCTGCACCTTATTTACTTTTATTACTTGTTACCCGTTACAAATTACCTTATCACAAAACTATCTGTTACCGATAATTTCAGTGCTTGCAGAGAATACCTTGCTGAAAACCACTTATCATTTCCTTCTACTCCTCGTTGGGTTCGACACTCTTACTTATCAAAAAGGCTATGATAGATCCCCTACACTTGTGGGTCATCAACCGCCTATGATATATCTAGCATGGAAAGTGTGGGGAACTCTAAGTCATTTTCGTTGGTGGGAGAAGTATGCCTCCCAAAATGTTTTATCTCTCAATTTTTCTTTGAGCTCTAGCACCTCTGCAAATCCCTACTTCCCTCTATGAAGGGCCTTTCTTTTACTTTATGCAATTTTTATTTTTATTTTGAGTCTCCACCTTCTCTTATAAAGCACCAGCTAGGGGGCACTATGATCGTACTTGAGCATTGGGTGTAGCTAATATGCGAGTGTGTTTCATGAATGGATCAATGATTGAGCATGATGGGCTAGGGATAACTTATTTTAGCATTGATATTTTGAAAGACATGGTTGCTTGTTGATATGCTTGAGTATTTAAGTCTCATGTAAAAACTAGACTATTGCTTTGAATCATATAAAAGTCCAAATGTCCATGCTATAAAGAAAATGAGATGACATGTTAGGCAGCATTCGACATCAAAAATTCTGTTATTATCCGCTACGGCCAGTACCTCCGGCGAGCCTCTCCCATGGCGGTTCTATGCTGGAATCGACCGGTAATCCGCTACGGTCCACCATTTCATGCGCTAGGATGAACGGGGAGAGCTCACCGCGTCGATTGGGGCTACTAGGCGGAGCTGGGGCTGCCGGAAAAAGCGCCGAGGACGAGCCGTGGCGGAGGCCGAAGCACGGCTTTGACAGGAATGCTGCTAGAAGGTACGGGAACAAGCATCAGTAGGTGCGTTCGATTCCTAGGGAGGTGTTGAGCACGACGCAAGGCTCGAATGTGAGCTTGGCCGGCTATGGCTGCGGTGGTGAGGTGAACGGCGCAGTGAGCTAAGGCTACGACTGGGAAGAGGCTAGGAGGCACGAAGAATGAAGCAAACAGAACAAGGGGGAGCGTGTGCTCACTGTGGTTCGGTAGGGGAGGGCAGCAGGCTTGGGGAATATCGACGATGCCGGAGTTCGCCGGAGATGAAGTTGCGGCCGAGGAAGAAGAAGGGCTTGATTCCTTCATTGTAGAGTGCCCTGGCTTCAACCAATGGTCGAGGAAGAAGAGATGGTGGACGGCACACATCCCAGACAAGGTTCCCGGGCGCGGGGGCTTCGGTGGCCGCGGGATCGAGCGGCGCATTGCGGCGGCTGCGATTGGCCCAGCGCGGGGAGAAGTGATAACCCACAAGTATAGGGGATCACAACAGTTTTCGAGGGTAGAGTATTCAACCCAAATTTATAGATTCAACACAAGGGGAGCCAAAGAATATTTGATGGTATTAGCGGCTGAGTTTTCAATTCAACCATACCCGGAGATTAATTATCTGTAGCAAAGTGATTAGTAGCAAAGTAGTTTGATAGTTTTGATAGTAGTGACAGCAGCAATAGTAGCAGTAACAGTGATGGCAGTAATATTGTAGCAGGTGTAACAATGATGATAGCAGTAGTAACTTAGTAGAAATAATATTGAAAAGTTCGTAGGCATTGGATCGGTGACTTGTTGGATGATATTCATCATCTGATAGTTATAACCTAGCGCGACATGGCACTAGCTCCAGTTCATCGGTATAATGTAGGCATGTATTCCGTAAATAGTCATACGTGCTTTATTAAAAGAACTTGCATGCCATCTTTTGTCGTACCCTCCCGTGGCAGCGGGGTCCATATAGGAAACTAAGGGATATTAAGGCCTCCTTTTAATAGAGAACCGGAACAAAGCATTAAGACATAGTGAATACATGAACTCCTCAAACTACGGTCATCACCAAGAGTGGGCCCGATTGTTGTCACTCTGGGGTTGCCGGATCATAACACGTAGTAGGTAACTTGCAAGATTAGATCTAGAACATGGATATAATGATGATAACATAAACGGTTCAGATCTAAAATCATGGCACCCGGGCACAAAGTGTCAATCATTAAGCATGGCAAGGTCATAGCAACATCAATCTAAGAACATAGTGGATACTAGGGATCAAGCCCTAACAAAACTAACTCGATTACATGATGAATCTCATCCAACTCCTCACCGACTAGCGAGCCTAGGAAGGAATTACTCACTCCCGGTGGGAGCATCATGTAATTAGCGATGGAGAAGGGTTGGTGATGACGAAGAACGAAGATCCCCCTCTCCAGAGCCCCAAACGGACTCCAGATCTTCCCTCTCGAGGAAGAACGGGGCTTGGCGGCGGCTCCGTCTCATGGATCGCGATAATTCTTTCTCCCTGATTTTTTTTCTCCAAAAATAGGAATTTATAGCGTTGGTTTCAGGGTCAGCGGGGCCACCAGGTGGGGACAGCCCACCTGGGCGCGCCAGGAGAGGGGGCGCACCCTCGTGGGTTGTGCCCATCCTGGTGGGTTGTGCCCACCCAGGGGTCCCTCTCCAGTAGGTCTAGGCTGAAAAAATTCTTATATATTATATAAAAATTCCTTGCAAAGTTTCATTCCATTCCAAGAACTTTTATTTCTGCACAAAAACAACACCATGGTAGTTCTGCTGAAAACAGTGTCAGTCCGGGGTTAGTTTCATTCAAATCATTCAAATTAGGGTCGAAAACAAGAGGAAAAGCGTTAGGAAAAGTAGATACATTGCAGACGTATCAACTCCCCCAAGCTTAAACCTTTGCTTGTCCTCAAGCAATTCAATTGATAAACTGAAAGTGAAAAAGAAAAACTTTTATGAACTCTTTTGCTCTTGTTTGCATAAATAAGCTTAAACAACACCCAGGTTTTCAGCCAACATTATAACAAACCATGTCGACAATAACTCTTAAAGATTATAATGACTCATATCAATGACATAATCAGCTAGCTAGCAATAATAAGATATCTCAAACAGCAACATGTTGTCAAAACAACCATGATATAATATGACAATAGTGGTATCTCGCTAGCCCTTTCTGAGACCGCAAAACATATATGCAGAGCACCTCCAAAGTTCAAGCAGTGACTAAACATTGTAATGCATGGTAGAAAAGATCTAGTCATGATGCACCCAACATTAGCTACACACAATGCATAAATCATGGCAACTGTGCTCTACTCAGTTTCTGGCGCTTGTTTTAGGAGGTGATGACACAACATAAAAGTAAATAGATAGTCCCTTCGCGGAGGGAAGCAGTGATCTGCAGAGGTGTGAAAGCTCAATTTTCAAAACAGAGATACATGATATTTTGAGACATGCAACCTTCTCATTTACTTCACAACCATCAGTTATCAAGATCTCCCATGCTAAACAGGCTAGTGGCAGTTCCCAAGCGATAAAAGTAAATGTTTACTCCCCCTCCACCAACAATCACATTCCACGGCTTGTCCGAAACAACGGGTGTCGTCCAAACCAACAACAGCCCCGGGGGAGTTTTGTTTAATTATTTGCATTTTTGAGTTCGGGACTGGGAATCCCTATTACCGCCCTTTTCTTGTTTGATGGCGAGTGAATAAGCACTCGACCCGAGAATAACCCGCTTAGCATGGAAGATATAGACCACCTCCTGTCGTTCCATGAATGATCTAGGCACACAAAATGGATAATTTTTTAGAAGTTTTTAGAGGTGGCACATGTAAATTTACTTAGGGCGGCAGGGTAATACCACATATAGGTAGATATGGTGGACTCATCTGGAATAACTTTGGGTTCAAGGTTTTTGATCTACAAGCAGAATCCCCATTAGCACGGGCTAAGGCTAGCAATTAGATTGAGAAGCGGTCAGCTAGAGAGCAACAACGATCATAACCATGCATTATGCATAAGTAACATTGGACACTAGCATGAGTAGGATATGAACACCATGAACATAAATATTATAGACGCTATGTTGGTTTTGATTCAACTACATGCATGAACATGTACCAAGTCAAGCCACTTGAACATTCAGAGGAGGATACCATATCATCATACTACATCACAATCGTTTTAACGCTATGTTGATATGCAAGGTAAATCATTATCAATTCCCAGCTACTTATGCATGGCATGAGAAACTATAATCTATAATTGTCATTGCAAATATGTTTAATCATAATGGGCTGAATCATGGATGCTAAGTTAAACATATTTACACAGACAGAACAAGTCGAGTTCATACCAGTTTCTCTCTGCCACGACCAGTTCATTGAATGACGACATTATTGCCTTTCATTTGCACAACCGAATGATATGAAAATAATAATAGTGCAAGAGTGTCGTGGACTAAGCTGGAATCTGCAAAACATTTTATTCAACATGAGAAGACAAGGTAAAATGTGCTCTTCATTAGTTCAATAATTATTCAATTGAGAGCCACTCAACATTTTCATCATGATCTTCTCCTCGGTACGACTCGAATAAAAAGAAAAGAAATTCAGAGAATCACACTAAAATATTTTTGGAGTTTTTGGTTTTCTTGAACAAGCAAATAAGGGGAAAACAAAAACGAGAAAAAACTATTTACACGGGAAAGCTCCCAACAAGCAAAAGAATAACAAGGAAATCTTTTTGGGTTTTCTATTTAATACTACAGCTAAGCATGCATAGAAAGTAAATTAACAACAACTAATTTTTTTTCTAAGGTTTATCAAACACACAAGAAGAAAGCAAGCAAATAATTCTAAGCATGGATGATACAGTGGAAAAGTGTGGACACCGACAAATGGAATAAATAGACATGAATGTAAAGTCGGTGGAAACACGTACTCCGCCAAGCTTAGGCTTTTGGCCTAACTTGGTAGTCGATCAGTAGCCTGGAGGGTAGTAGTTGGCGTGGTAGCTCACGGAGGCTCTTAGTGCGGATGCCTAGGCCTGCTGTGCTGCCTCTACTGCCGCATTGTGAGCATGGGTTTCGCTCTCAAGAACAAAATATCTTTGCTTTATGTGATAATCAAAAAGAGAAGGTGCATGCAAATATGTTTGCACAACAAAAGTTTGGTTGAACACAAGACTATAAGTGAAATTATCGGCCTTTCCCTTGAGAATCTTATGGTATTTTAAAGTGTTAAAATCTAAATACTGCATGGGTAGGACAGGATCAAATGGCAAAGGTGAAACACCAAGCCCTCAAGCTAAACGTGTGGCATAAATTCCACCATAGAACCAGCCACTTTAGCATTATGCTGAAGTCTGCGTGCAACAATTGCTCCAAGGTTATAATTCCTTTCACAAGTGAGATCAGTGTGGATGAGGCTCAAGTGTGGAGCACAGAGTGTACTACAATCTTGCTTGCCTACTATACATTTCCTATTAAATAATGCAAAATACTGAATTGCGGGAAAATGAATGCTCTTTATTCTACATTGTGTCACTCCTTTGTTCTCACCGTAACAAAGACTAGTCACGAATGTTTGGTACTCAGCCTTTGACGATTCGTCAAGCGAGCCCCAATACGGGAGTTTGCAATGGTACGCAAAATTCTCTAGTGATATGGTAAATGGATCATCAAAGAGCATAAATGACACACTAGACTCATGTGGAAAATATTTAAATCCTTTGACAAATGATTCAGTGAGAAGTTGGTGTTGTTCACAATTATCTGAAAGGTAGGGACCGAAACCAGTATTGTGAACATATTTCTCAAGTTCCTCCTTAATGCCCACACACACCATATACTCATCGCAAAGCCATAAGCATGTTTTGGTGGCGGCATCTCACGTGGAACTTTCACTTGGTTCAACATAAGACCGGCGAGCAGAACTGTCACTAGAAGAAGCCCCCTGAGGATCGTCTCCTTGAAGAACTCCTTCCAAATAGGTTCATCATGTCCGCGTACAATTTTATGAAAATAAAAATTTTGGAGTGACAAAAATTTGTCAACAAAACTTTGTAAGATTGATAGCAACTACTCATAGGGATACATAGAAGCCATAGCAAGCATTCAAACTACTTAGAACACTAAGAATTTAACATGCAATCACATCTACAGCAGCACCAAGAGTAACTAATTATTCAAAATATAAACCACTAAAGCAAAAACTAATTGGACAAACGGTGGAGTCACATACCAAGCAACAATCCCCCGAAATAGTTTTGGAAACGGAGCTTCGAGCAAAGAGATCGAAATCCACAGGTTTGAGCTCAAGAACACGTGAGAGAGAGCAATGGAGATTTTTTTTTTCTGGAGGTAAGTGATGATGTGGGATGAAGAGGCAAGTGAGGGGCCCACGTGAGGACCACAACCCACCAGGGCGCGCCCAGGTGGGTTGTGCCCACCTGGTGCACCCCCTCTGATGTCTATTGCACCAAAAATTCTCAAATATTCAGAGAAAAAATCGTGTAAAATTTTCAGGGAATTCTGAGAACTTTTATTTCTCGGTCATTTTTGTTGCACGGGAAATTCAGAAAATAGACAAAACATGACATTTTATTTTATTTAACTAATAAAAACAGAAAAAAGGTAGGGATAGAAGGTAGTGCTTACTAAATTCATCAACTTCATACCGTTCAAAAATGATCCATTAATAAGGTTGATCATGTCTTATTAACAACCACTTTTGATTAGCATGAAACCGAAGAACTTTCGTAAATCACTAAGTTACCTCAATGGGGATATGCATTTCCCCAACAATAAGTATTTCATATTTCTTTTTTACAGTAGGTAGAGGTATATGAAAACTTCCAATAGTGATTGTCGGAGATTTTTCAATAACATTAATACCATTCACTTGGAATTATTTCTTTGGAAAGTGCACCGTATGCTCATTGCCATAATATGAAAAGTGACCTTGCTTTTATTGCAATCAATAACAGCCCCTGTAGTATTCAAGAAGGGTCTACCAAGGATAATCGACATGTTGTCGTCCTCGGGCATCTCAAGTATAACAAAGTCAGTCAAAATAGTAACATTAGCAACAACAATGGGCACATCCTCACAGATACCGATAGGTATGGCAGTTGATTTGTCAGCCATTTGCAGAGATCTTTCAGTAGGTGTGAGTTTATTCAAATCAAGTCTTTTATATAAAGAGAAAGGCATAACACTAACTCCAGCTCCTAAATCACACAAAGCAGTTTTCACATAATCCTTTTTGTTAGAGCAAGGTATAGTTGGTATTCCCGGATCTCCAAGTTTTGTAGGTACTCCAACTTTAGAAGTGTAATTAGCAAGCATAGTGGAGATTTCAGCTTCCGGTATTTTTCTCTTATTTGTGATGATGTCTTTCATATACTTTGCATAAGCAGGCATTTTCAAGATATCAGTCAAGTGAGTACGCAAAAAGACTGGCCTCAGCATTTCAACAAAGCGTTAAAATTCTTCATCATTGTTCTTTTTAGTTGACTTTGGTGGAAAAGGCATAGGTTTTTGAACCCACGGTTCTCTTTCTTTACCGTGTTTTCTAGCAACAAAGTCTATTTTGTCATATCTTTTGTTCTTAGCTTGTGGGTTATTAAGATCAAAAGGTGGTTCTATCTCAACATCATTATCTGGTTCTTTATCATTGGTTGGTTGAGAGTCTTCATGAACCCCATCATTAACTTTTTCATTACCAGTAGGTGAGTGTTCATTGCCAGATTGAGTTTCAGCATCAGAGATAGAAATTTCATTATCATTATCAGGAGGTTTCTCTATTTCAGGTTCACTAGGAGCATGCAAAGTCCAATCATTTTTCTTTTTCTTTTTATTTCTAGAAGAATTAGGTGCACTAGTGTTAGCTCTTTATGAATCTTGTTCAATTCTTTTAGGATGTCCCTCAGGATAAAGTGGTTCCTGAGTCGTTTTACCTCCTCTAGTTGCAACTCTAACAGCAAAGTCATGCATATTATTATTCATTTCATCAAGTAATTCTCTTTGAGATTTAGCAACTTCTTCTAATTGAGTTTGAACCATAGAAGCATGTTTTCAACACCTCTAACATCATTTGAGATTCTAAATAACAAGTCACTCAAGCGAGCAATCATATCAGAATTATATTTCAATTGTTTCATAACATTTGCATTGAAGTGATCTTGTTTTCTGATATAGTTTTTGAAACTCATAAAGGAATTGACTAGGATGCATATTGTGAGGTTTTTCATTATCATTAAACTTCATAAGAGAACTTACCTCTACCACCTTAGGCAGTGGTGGTGTATTGAGCCCATGTATTTCTTCAATAGGAGGTAAATTTTTAACATCCTCAGCTTTAATACATTTTTCCTTCATAGATTTCTTTGCCTCTTGCATATCTTCAGGACTAAGATATAATATATCCCTCTTCTTCGGAGTGGGTTTAGCCGGTGGTTTAGGAATAGTCCAATCATCATAGTTTTTCAGTATGTTATTCAATAATTCTTCAGCTTGCCCAACAGCTCGTTTCCTGAAAACACAACCAGCACAACTATCTAGGAAGTCCCTAGAAGCATCGGTTAGGCCATTATAGAAGATATCAAGTATTTAATTTTTCTTAAGAGGACGATCAGGCAAAGCATTAAGTAACTGGCAAGCTTGTAGGAGACTCTCTTCTTTAGTTTGCACAAAGTTAAATATTTCCTGTAAGGCAGCTTGTTTCTTATGAGCAGGAAAATATTTTTCAGAGAAGTAATAAATCATATCCTGGGGACTACCCACACAACCAGGAGCAAGAGTATTGTACAAAGCTTTAGCATCACCCTTTAATGAGAAAGGAAATAATTTGAAAATACAATAATGGCGATTTTCTCATCTTGAGTAAAAAGGGTGGCTATGTCATTCAACTTAGTAAGATGTGCCACAACAGTTTCAGTTTCATAACCATGGAAAGGATCAGATTCAACCAAAGTAATTAACTCTGGGTCGACAGAGAATTCATAATCCTTATCATCAATAAAGATAGGTGAAGTAGCAAACTTAGGATGACACTTCATTCTAGCATTCAGAGATGTTTCCTTATACTTGTTTAATAATTTTTCTAGATCATCCCTATCATTGCAAGCAAGAATATCTCTAGTTGTTTCTTCACTCATAACATAACCTTCCGGTACCTTAGGCAATTCATATCTAGGAAGGCTAGTTCTAGTAGGTGTTTCGGGAGATTCAGTTTCAAGCTCATCATGAGATTCAACAACATCATGTTGTATTACTCTAGCAATTTGTTTATCAAGAAATTCACCAAGTGACACTTCATCATTATCAAGCAAGGAACTAGCATCATCATAAGAATCATTCATAGTAGAAGTAGCATCATCAATAACTTGCGACATATCAGAATTAATAGCATGGGGTGGTGTTGCAAGTTTATTCATAACAGAAGGTGAGTCTAAAGCAGAACTGGATGGCAATTCCTTACCTCCCCTCGTCTTTGAGAGGATACCTTAGTCTTAGCATTCTTCAGATTCTTCATAGTGATAGTATGGTAATAATCCCAAGTGACTCAACAAATATAACTATGCTCCCCGGCAACAGCTCTAGAAAAAGGTCTTGATAACCCACAAGTATAGGGGATCGCAACAGTTTTCGAGGGTAGAGTATTCAACCCAAATTTATAGATTCGACACAAGGGGAGCCAAAGAATATTTGAAGGTATTAGTAGCTGAGTTGTCAATAAAACCACACCTGGAGATTAATTATCTGCAACAAAGTGATCAGTAGCAAATTAGTTTGATAGTTTTGATAGTAGTGACAACAGCAATAGTAATAGTAACAGTAATGGCAGTAATTTTGTAGCAAGTGTAAAAATGATGATAGCAGTAGTAACTTAGCAGAAACAATATGGAAAAGTTCGTAGGCATTGGATCGGTTACTTGTTGGATGATATTCAGCATGTGACAGTTATAACCTAGGGCGACACATCACTAGCTCCAGTTCATCGATATAATGTAGGCATGTATTCCGTAAATAGTCATACGTGCATTATTAAAAGAATTTGCATTACATCTTTTGTCCTACCCTCCCATGGCAGCGGGGTCCATATTGGAAACTAAGGGATATTAAGGCCTCCTTTTAATAGAGAACTGGAACAAAGCATTAACACATAGTGAATACATGAACTCCTCAAACTATGGTCATCACCGGGAGTGGGCCCGGTTGTTTTCACTCCGGGGTTGCCGGATCATAACACGCAGTAGGTGACTATAACTTGCAAGATCGGATCTAGAACATGGATATAATGATGATAACATAAAGGTTCAGATCTGAAATCATGGCACCCGGGCCCAAAGTATCAAGCATTAAGCATGGCAAAGTCATAGAAACATTAATCTAAGAACATAGTGGATACTAGGGATCAAGCCCTAACAAAATTAACTCGATTACATGATGAATCTCATCCAACTCCTCACCGACCAGCGAGCCTACGAAGGAATTACTCACTCCCGGTGGGGAGCATCATGGAATTGGCGATGGAGAAGGGTTGGTGATGACGAAGAACTAAGATCCCCCTCTCCGGAGCCTAAACGGACTCTAGATCTCCCGAGGAAGAACAGGGCTTGGCGGCCAGTCCGTCTCGTGGATCGCGATAATTCTTTCTCCCTGATTTTTTTCTCCAAAAATAGTAATTTATAGCGTTGGTTTCAGGGTCAGCGGGGCCACCAGGTGGGGACAACCCACCTGGGCACGCTAGGAGAGGGGCGCGCCCTGGTGGGTTGTGCCCACCTAGGGGCCCCTCTCCGGTAGGTCTTGGCTCCAGAAATTCTTATATATTATATACAAATTCCTCGCAAAGTTTCGTTCCATTCCGAGAACTTTTATTTCCGCACAAAAACAACACCATGGTAGTTTTGCTGAAAACAACGTCAGTCCGGGGTTAGTTTCATTCAAATCATGCAAATTAGAGTCCAAAACAAGAGGACAAGCGTTAGGAAAAGTAGATACTTTGGAGACATATCAAGAAGGGATCAAGGCAAGGGGGAAAGATGGTGGAGCTAGGGTTGCGAGGGAGGGGTCGACGGTGGCCTCTAGATGGCTGTCCCGTGGCAGATCCATGCCATGGACGCGCCAACGACATCAACCGCTCCATGGTGAATAGGGGGGAGGCGAAGACCCCCCCCCCAGCTGGGCTGGGCCAGCACTGTGCACTTAGCCCTATGCACAGGGGCCTTTTCCCTTTTTCTTTAGTTCCTTTTATGTTTTCTTTTATTTCTCCTATTTTGTATTTATTTTTAATAGTTATTGACTTATGTAAAATATGAAACTTGGCCCATAATTTACATAGCAATACTAGGCACAGCCACAAGAAGTTTGGGAGATATTTGAAATAGTTTGCATTTTCATAAATGGGGAAAAGCATTTAATAATTCTGATTTGACACTGATTATTTGCTAGAGCCCAGAAGAGTAAAGAAGTGATGTTGTTTTCCTCAACCATTATTTATTTTGGAATATTTGCTAAATGGTGAACTATTTTCCAACCATGTTTGTGAATTTAAATTCTCACTTTAAATTTGAATTTCATTTTTATCTAGTGGCAATTTGGCTTAGTTAAACTTGATGACATGGCACCATTAGTGTGAGGTCACTGTAGCATGATTCCGGGGGTGTTACAAATCTCCTCCACTACAAGAAATCTCGTCCCGAGATTTAAGAGGTAGAGTGAGGGGGGAAAGTTGTGGTTACGAAATTCTAATGAGTCTTCTTGTTCTTGTTGCTCTCAATGAAGAGGTTGATCCTTTTCGTTGATGTATTCATTTCTATACATCGGAGCATCGTGATGAAGTTGTCGTCCTTCCATCGGGATCTTCATCGTACTTACGAAAAGTCTACAAGGGGGGACTATATAAGGACATATTCTGGTAATTATTATGAATTGGGGGGTAGAAGGACCAAGAAACATATCGAGGGTGACATAAGGAGGTTCAACTAGTTTCAACTAGGTAGGCATCCAACTGATGCCTAAAACAGGTGATGAAGGGTTTAGAGCAATGAAGATCAATGTTGAATGAAACATGGTAAGGAAATTAGCTTGTGAATTACATACGAAGCCAAGAGTGAGGAATAACTTTGGAAACAGGGTTGTACAAGAGAGTCAGGTTTTGATCCTATGGAACTGTGGGTTATGGGCCACCATGTGGTTAAAAGTAGGAAGGGAGCAGACATCTTGCACGATCATGATAGCAAGGCATGTTAGAGGATAGTCTATCAGTTATGTTGGCACCAAAGTTGGTACCAAGAACGAGGGATGAACAAAACCATTTTACTGCTTGTTGAAACGAGGCGGACCAATAGGCAAAGTTCTCGTCCATTGATGGTTACTGAAATGTCATCAAAAATAGTAACGGGGTCTTGCTGACAGAGTTGTACAACTGAGGTGTTGACATAAGCAGGGAAGTATCATTGCTCAGATAATTTAGATTACAAGAAAGGTTAAACAAAACAATGGAAAGGAAAAAAATATGATTATCAGATTAAACAGACCAATGGAAAGGAAACTGTTTTTATACCCGAATATCAAGAGTATATCTTTCCCACGGAAAAGCCGAGCATGATATGCTTGGTAGGACTCCAACCATGTAACTATTTAGACAAAGGGGCAAGGAATTTATGATGCTTACCCATACAATGGTGTTTGGATAGTTGATCAAGAAACATTTAGCATTGTGCTTGCAATGTTCTTGTGGATATTCGGATTACTCCGAACATTTTGAAGAGTTGTTGAATTATAGTGCGGACTTGATTCAGTTATTGGTGTCCTTGGGTGTCAACTTAGAACCCAGGAAAAATTTAAATCGGTGAGAAATAATAATTAATGAAGACTCATAATAAGCAACATCGTTCCATGATATTATCAAGATACCAGAGGGTAATACTCAAAGGTAGACCAGAATAGAGGTTGGATAGGTATTTTGATTTGCAGGAGACAAGTACTTTAACCTGTCCGAGCAATGGGATCAAAGAAGAACAATATGGTCGGAACCACATTTGTATATGATCAAACCACAGATACAAGATGAACTTATAACAAATGGGTAATTATTTTTACAAGAAGCTTCCATGATAAGATCTGCATTGTGTCCATGGGCATGAGCGCAAAGTTCAAGGTTGACTCCCACTTTTCCAATACACAACTTCTCATTCACTGCTCTCTGTTAAAAATGTTTAGTTTGAAAGTTTAACCGATGGAATACCAGAAGGATATGATGACCCATGAAGAATTTTGGGTTCCATCAGATAGCGAAGGCATAGACACAACCCATAGGGACATTACAAATATATACCACACATTTATAGAAGCAATAGATACCGTCTCAAAGTAGAATACAAACGACAAGAACTAAATGACACCACTTTGCCGAAGGCATTTGTAACAGGGGAATAACTCATAAGGATTTTCAATATGCAGAACTATCGGATACTAATCCACCAAAGGGTCTAGCAGACCACAAAGGATCTGGTGTGAGTAACGGTACTCAGCCAGAAGAAGAAAGAATGCAAAGGCATCAAATTATTGAATTATCTGAATAATACAAGGCTTAAATACAAAGGAATTATGATTTCCAGATCGGTGTATCAGAACCGGATGCTTTGATCAAAAGATGGGTAAGTTGAATAGAAGTATATGGACAATCAATCAAAGTTTTATTTGCCGAAAACTAGCTCATGTCCGGAGTGATGTCTAAGCCAAAAGGACAAATTCTAGTTTTGACTGATGATTGCGACCATTCACAAACATATCGAATCAAAGGCTCAAAATGACAATGACAAAGGTACTAATGAATACTGCTAGACATATGGAAAGTAACCATAATGCAAGCAGGTACGTATTTGCAGAGGAATAGTTAGCAGAGGATTACTGGAAGATCAGATAGTATTTCAAAGTATCTTGTGAATCACATGAACAACTAGGACTGAACAAATCCTCGATAAGTGTGAAGAATTATCCGTAGATGTATTCATGCGGAAATGGAGCTGCAAGGCAGTAGGCACAATGGATTCTCGGAATATAGGAAATGCTTCAGGGTATCTTGTAGTAACAAGAGCGACGGGAATGAATGTATGAATGACAAGTGTATGTACTTATCCATAAGGATATAACAATGGTAGGGAATTGCAACAACGACTGGCACAAGGGTCTTGGGAAACATCGAAGAGTATCTTCCCAATCTTCTGGCGAATCAATCCATCATCTGCAATGAGGGGCTCTCTGGGACGAAGTAGTTTCAAGAACCTAGAGTTAGAGTTAGTAAAATCTTAACCCGAATATACGAGAGATCAGGATCCCAGAGTATAGGCGAGGAATAAAAGATCCTAATACCAACCGTTTGTGATGTGGGCCCATAAGCAACACAACAATGTTAGTAAAATAGTTTTTCAAAGACTATACTCAACTTTGGCCAAGGAGTTGGAAAGGGACTTCCTATGGGCAGTCGGCACTGATACCAACTTGTGATGCCCTGACTTAATCATGCACTAATCATACACACGAATGTGCATGATCAAGATCAGAGACCCATGGGAAGATATCACAACACAACTGTAGACATAAATTAAAGTCATACAAGCTGTATATTACAAGCCAGGGGCCTCGAGGGCATGAATACATAAGCTCGAATACAAACGAGTTAGCGGAAGCAACCATATCTAAGTACATACGTAAGGTAAAAAAGTGTGCCTTAAGAAGGCTAGCAAAAACAACAACATCGATCGAAAAGGCAAGGCCTCCTGCCTAGGAGGCTCCTAACTACTCCTGATTGTTGGTGGCCTCCACCTAGTAGTAGGCACCCTCGGGGTAGTAGTAGTCATCGGTGGTGTCAGCTGGATCCTGGGATCCATCATCTAATCGCAACAATCGGGTATAGGGGAAAAGATGTAGCAAAGTGCTACTTCTTGAGCTTGTGTTGGTTTTAGCCTTGAAGAGGAAAGGGTGATGCAGCAAAGTAGAGATAAGTATTTCCCTCAGTTTGAGAACCAAGGTATCAATCTGTCGGTGTTCTGGAACCAGGGTACCCAGACTTCCCAGCCTGTGGCCCACTGCGTGGCTCCGTCAACGGCCTGGTACGGCTCATCTTCAGCATCGACAAGACAAGACCCTCGCGAGGGGCCAAGCCTCACGAGGTGGACGACGTCAAGACCCCTGGAGGGAGCGGCCTGATCAGGCTGGCTCCCGAGGAGCGGAGATTCCTATGCAAGCGCCCATCTCATGAGGTCTGGATGACGCAAGCCGTGACGACAAAGGCCAGGCAGGCGCCAATGGTCGCAGTGCGGCAGGTTTCCTCTTTGGTGCTAAGGAGGCAAGCGTAGGCGCGGAGTCCCGAGGAATCACCCAAAGGTTTCCATTTCCGTGCAATAAGACCAAGACCGCCAAGACGACAGGATGGATGTCATCGCCGAGCTCACCACAGTGCCATGACCAGAAGCTTTGCAGGTGAAGACCACCTTTCATCGGGATAAGATGTACTGCTTGTCTCCCTTCAAACTTGGCCATTGTGGGATCCTTTCCCGCCTTCATTTTGGAGGAAGAGGACCAAGGCCACTATAAGGATAGCTTAGCCACCACCATATGGTGGGATCCGGATCCGATCCAATCAAAACCCTCACTCGCTTATACCAACACAAGAACTGACCTCCTGAGGTTGTTCTTCCTCTATACTAGTTCATCCTCAGCCCTCCGCGAGGCTAATCCACACCAAAGCAGGAGTAGAGTATTACACTGCAAGGTGGCCCGAACCTGGATAAACTGTCTTGTCGCTTTCCTTTCCTGTTCATCAAGCTAGGTTGTGAGAGCAACAAGTTGGTAGGCTAGGGAGATCGAGTTCTTCGCACGCACCCCAGAGTTTGAACCTTTCTTGGGTCTCCAGAGCCCTAAATCTGACATTTGGCGCGCCAGGTAGGGGTGTGTCGGAGCCTCTCTCCCACCGGTCGATTCGCCATCGTTCCGCCGTTCTCATGGCCGGCGCTTGTCAAGTTCGTGCTGAGCATCGGGCTGCCCTCGCTGCTCGCGTCGCCCAGACAGCACCTGCGGGCAACGACACCCCCCGTCGTTCCCCATCGCCTACAGCAAATGCTGCCACTGGCCCCGCAGCCCACGAGCAGCAGGCTTTGCCGCTCCAGCCTTCTGTGCGGCCTGATGGACGCACCGCCACTCCATCACTGACTTCGGTGGCAGCTTCGTCTTCCCATGCTCGTCATGGGCCGACGAACGTGCAGGCTGCGCTGCTCATGGTGTGTGAGCTTCTGCACTATCGCCCGACCGATGACCTCTACGAGGACTGGCTGGACCGCATCGCCGAACTCGTCAGTGCCGCTGGAGAGGCCCTGCACCATCTCGCTTGCTGCCTGCCCCACCGCCTCTCGCGGGCGACATGGCCCACGGCGTGCCTCCTCCACCTCCTAGGCAGGATGCCTCCCTCGAGCCAAGGCGTGAGGCCCCTCGACACGACCCGCCGCGCAGGGCGCCAGCGCGCGACGAAGAAAGCTGCCAAGTGGTGAACCGGCCTCAAGGAGAGGCATGTGCACTCCCAGCACCGCCGCGTCAAGACCGCGTGCTGCCCGAGGCAGTGGCGCGCGCGCACCAAGACCATGCTCCCCTCTGCGATGGGATCCCGTGAGTGTGGCAGGCTACTGTGCGTTCACCTTGGAACTGCGTCGCGTCGTTTGGCCCGAGAATTTCAAGCTGGACCTGCCTCCATGCTATGACGGCACCCCTAACCCCGCCAAGTTCCTCCAGCTCTACGAGCTGAGCATCGAGGCGGCCAACGGTGATGAGAAGGTCACGACGAACTGGTTCCCCATGGCCCTCAAGGACGGCGCGCGCTAATGGCTCCTGAACCTCCCCGTGGGATTGATCTCCTCCTGGGACGAAATGTGAGAGCGCTTCGTCGCCAATTTTCAGGGCACTTGCGATCGCGCCCCCATTGCGGGTGACATGCGGCGCATCAAGCAGCAACCAGGGGAGACCTTGCACAAATACATCCAGCGCTTCACCAACATTCGCCTCAAGATCCCCAAGGTGTCGCAGATTTTCCCCGTAGTGTGTCTGATGCCGCCGCCTACTACCGAGCCGAGGAGGGGATCTCGACGGAGAAGGTGTTCTGGTCTCAGTATGCTGAGGCCGGACACCTGGTGCCTTTGAGCGACCAGCTGAAGCAAATGGTCGAGCTCCACAAGGTGGCCGAACAGGCCATAAAGGGCCTCGTAGTTCGGCTTTGGCCTGGAGAGGATCTGCCTGGGAGCTATTTTGGGCTAGTGAGGCGGCTAGTGGATACATGTCCATGGCTTGAAGTAATCAAGCGCTCCGTCTGCATCGAAGGTGCCCGTAGGGCGCTTGCCCGTGCTAAAGTGCACTGGGGCAAGATGGATGCGGAGAAGCTGGTGAAGGACGGGCCGCCGCTGGGCAAGGAGCATCGCGTCCCGGAAGCGTATTATGAGGGCGTCCTGAAGGGTGCCCGCCTTATAGCGGATGAATGCTCCAAAGATGTAATTTTTGTGTAAACTCGCATTTGTGATCTTGTACGCTGAAAACTTGTTCATGTGCGCTAAGCAACGCTTTTGAATTTAAAATATTACCTTCTGTGCGGCCGTTTATCAAAGTTGAGAGATGGCGAGTCATCGGCTTCTGCCCCCATGCCACGAGTGCTGGGGTGTTTGGGATAAACATGAGCGCTCTTTTTCTCATTCTTGGGTCCTTCGAGGGAGGCGCTCAACACAACGAACAAGGCAATCAGACTATAATGCTTGAACACTCTCACTTAGCTATAGAATTCTATAATTTTAAATTTCTGCGAAGCCCCTAGTGTTCGGAAGACCGAGTTCGGGGCGCTATCCACGCCTAGGTCGGACAAAGCCGACTCCTCGCTCTAAGCGGCATAAGTCTTTAGGGACTCGAAAACCTCTCGAACAGCGACCAGCTCTCGCCTTATCATGACGGTCAGTTTTAGCTTTCTCTACTGAGGTTCTTAGCCCAGCTCAAATGGGGCACAATCGCAGTAGTTCTCTTAGTGCTACCTTAGCCGATATAACGGAACGTAAGGTACCAAAACATAGGAGCCAGGCAAACCCAACTATTGAACCAAGACATGATTCGGAGCCGATGCATATAATGCTATAAGTTCGGGGTGCCGCACTTGTGAAAGTGTTCGGACTTCTCACACCGTATTATGGGGTACTTAAGCCCCTGGCGTATTGGCCGTACCAAAGTGTACGGGTGCAACATGTCATTAATGAACATATATTCGTAAAAAAGAGTAATGCAATAATAGACGGAAGCTATGCATTGTTTATTCAAAAAAGCTGCAATCAAAGCAGAATGATACAAATAGTGCAATAAGCAAAAGATGGGACTACTTAACATGTCCTTTCCAGGGGCGAGCTATAGAATGGTATGTGAAACAGGTATACTGCTCGTTATAGAGACCAGCTTAGAGTTCCATAGTGCGGCGTAGCTTTCTTCTTCCCTGGTTGTATCGTTTGTGCGGCAATTGTACTGCCGGACAAGCCTTCCGAAGAATGGAGTCCTGAAAATAAGAGAAAATTAAGAAATCGGCAGCCCCTAGTGCGGTTTAAGCCGCGTTTCGGGCGTGCCGTGATGGTGCCCCTCCCCCTGTGCCCATGGTATTTCCAGAGCGAAGTTATGTACGCGCAACACTGGTTTCGCAAGTTCGCGAGGGCTGGGGTTGGGGCCGCATTGCTATGCTTGCTTGGAACGTGCCAGGCAGTCTTGTTGTAGGTTACTCTGGGTGCGCTTGACGGTGTCCAGACGTTTAATGGCCAGACTAGAGAATTGCCTTGAGAGGCTGCTTTGTACTTCTGCTGCGATAGCCGCCGTATGCTCCTCCATTCGAAGAGAGCATTCGGTGTTTCCATTGACCATGATGACTCCTCGAGGGCCTGGCATCTTAAGCTTGAGGTATGCGTAGTGCGGCACTGCATTGAACTTGGCAAATGCGGTTCGCCCGAGCAGTGCGTGATAGCCACTGCGGAACGGGACTATGTCGAAGATTAACTCCTCGCTTCGGAAATTATCTGGAGATCCGAAGACCACTTCAAGTGTGACTGAGCCTGTACAGTTGGCCTCTACACCTGGTATGATGCCTTTAAAGGTCGTTTTAGTGGGTTTAATCCTCAAGGGATCGTTGCCCATTTTCCACATTGTATCCTGGTAAAGCAGGTTCAGGCTGCTGCCGCCGTCCATAAGGACTCTGGTGTGGAGAAATCCGTCAATAATTGGGTCTAGAACCAATGCGGCGAATCCGCCATGACGGATGCTAGTGGGGTGGTCCCTTCAATCAAAAGTGATCGGGCAGGAAGACCATGGGTTGAACTTTGGGGCGACTGGCTCCATCGTGTATACGTCCCTTAGCGCACGCTTCCGCTCCCTCTTGGGGACGTGGATTGCGTATATCATGTTTACCGTCCGCACTTGTGGGGGAAAACCTTTCTGTCCACTGTTGTTCGGCGGCCGGGGCTCCTCCTCGTCATCGCTATGCAGCCCCTTGTCTCTGCTTTCGGCATTCAACTTGCCTACCTGGTTGAACACCCAACAATCCCTGTTGCTGTGATTGGCTGGTTTTTCGGGGGTGCCATGTATCTGGCATGAGCGGTCGAGTATTTGGTCCAAACTGGACGGGCCCGGAGTATTTCTTTTGAATGGCTTTTTCTGCTGCCCGGGTATAGAGCCTCTGAATCCAGCATTAACTGCCGTATCCTCAGCATTGTCGCTGTTAATGCGGCGCTTTTGCTTGTTGCGACACGACCTGCCACTGTTGTCCTTGGTATCTGAATTACCAGGGATCTTGGTCGTGTTATTGCTGCGAGCTAGCCAGCTGTCTTCTCCCGCGCAAAAGCGGGTCATAAGTGTCGTGAGGGCTGCCATAGATTTCGGCTTTTCCCGTCCTAGGTGCCGTGCAAGCCACTCGTCGCGGATGTTATGCTTGAAGGCTGCTAGGTCCTCTGTGTCCAGACAATCGACGATTTGATTTTTCTTGGTTAGGAACCGTGTCCAGAATTGTCTGCCGAGTCCTCTGGCTGCTGAATTATGTGGCTTAAGTCATCGGCGTCTGGTGGTCGCACATAAGTGCCCTGGAAATTGTCGAGGAATGCGGCTTCCAGGTCCTCCCAACAACCAATTGATTCTGCTGGCAAGCTGTTAAGCCAATGCTGAGCTGGTCCTTTAAGCTTGAGTGGGAGGTATTTGATGGCGTGTAGGTCATCATCGCAGGCCATGTGGATATGAAGGAGATAGTCCTCGATCCATACCGCAGGATCTGTTGTGCCATCGTATGATTAGATGTTCACGGGTTTGAAACCCTCGGGGATTTCATGATCCATTACTTCATCTGTGAAGCATAGTGGGTGTGCGGCGCCTCTGTATTGGGCTATATCACGACGCAGCTCAAACGAGCTTTGTCTACTGTGTTCGGCCCGGCCGGATTTACTGTATCCGGAGTGACAATTACCGTCTCGTGCCATGGGGCGCCCACGCGATCCATAGATCAATCTTATTTGCCTTGCCTTGTCCTCCAATATATCTCGCAGGTCTGGCGCATTTTCCCGTGCCTTGGTATTTTTTGAGCGGCACCGAGGTGCGGCTTGAGTGGAGGGCCGAGAGGCCTCTCTGTCGCGGCCACGGGGTGGCCGGTCGGCCGCATCATGCGCTGGTGATGTAGGTTCAAGTGCTTCCTCCTCTAATCGGGGTAGAAACCTGCGCTTTGGGTAGCTCTTGGAGGGGCGTTCGAGTTCATACTCTTCGGCCGCAAGGACTTCAGTCCATCTGTCGGCTAGCAAATCTTGATCAGCTCTAAGCTGTTGTTGTTTTTTCTTGAGGCTGCTCGTCGTGGCCATAAGCCGGCGTTTGAAACGCTCTTGTTCGACGGGATCCTCCAGCACAACAAATTCGTCGTCATCGAGGCTTGCCTCGTCTTCGGAGGGAGGCATATAATTATCGTCCTTGACCTCTCTGTCTGCTGCTCTCTCATGAGGGTTGGTTTCTCCATCCTCCTGTGCTGAATCTTGCTGGAGGTGGTTGTCTTCGGCACTATCTGGGGTGTTATTATCTCCCATGCCGGAATCACCGTTTTTGCTTTGGCGGGATTTAGAGCGGCACCGCTGACGCCGGCGCTTAGGCTGCTTCTTGGAGGGGTCATCCTCCGTTGTTCCATTGCCATTGCCTTCTTTTGGGGTGTCCACCATGTATATATCATACGACGAGGTGGCTTTCCAATGCCCTATAGGCGCTGGTTCTAGATCGTCTCCTGCATCGGCGTCCATACCATTGATGTCTTCGGAGTCGAAGTCGAGCATGTCGGTTAAATCATCGACAGTGGCTACGAAGTGGGTGGTGGGTGGGCTTTGAATTTCTTCATCATCCACATCCCAACCTTGCTGGCCATAGTCCGGCCAGGGCTCTCCTGATAAAGAGAGAGACTTTAGTGAATTCAGAATATCGCCGAAGGGCGAGTGTTGAAAGATGTCCGCGGCGGTGAACTCCATGATCGGCGCCCAATCGGGTTCGATCGGTAGGGGCGCGGAGGGCTCCGAGTCTGGAGAGGAGTCCGGCTCCTTGGAGTCACGGGCTTCGCAGAGAATAGGGCTGGTGTTCGGCTCGATCGCCGTAGAGATTGCAGGCCCCGAGGCAGTGTCCAACCACCCATCCTCGATTGGCGCAGTTGGCTCCGAATTAAGGGTCGGAGCTGATGCGGGTGCGGCCTCTAGGGCACTGTTCGGCAGCAGAGCTAGATCATGCCCATCGTGACAGTGTGGCGCGCTCGGCTGTCGCTCGAATCCGTCGAAGATCAAGTCTCCACGGATGTCGGTCGTGTAGTTCAAACTTCCAAATCTGACCTGATGGCCAAGGGCGTAGCTTTCGATCTACTCCATATGACCAAGCGAATTGGCTCGCAGTGCAAAGCCACCGAATACGAAGATCTGTCCGGGGAGAAAGGTTTCACCCTGGATCGCACTATGTTGATGATCGGAGAAGCCATCAGGCCTGAAAGTGACGACATAGAGGAACTCTCAATGAAAGCACCAATGTCGGTGTCAAAACCGGCGGATCTCGGGTAGAGGGTCCCGAACTGTGCGTCTAAGGCGGATGGTAACAAGAGGCTGGGAACACGATGTTTTACCCAGGTTCGGGCCCTCTTGATGGAGGTAAAACCCTACGTCCTGCTTGATTAATATTGATGATATGGGTAGTACAAGAGTAGATCTACCACGAGATCAGAGAGGCTAAACCCTAGAAGCTAGCCTATGGTATGATTGCTCTTCGTCCTACGGACTAAAACCTCTCCGGTTTATATAGACACCGGAGAGGGCTAGGGTTACACAGAGTCGGTTACAATGGTAGGAGATCTACATATCCTGTCGCCAAGCTTGCCTTCCACACCAAGGAAAGTCCCTTCCGGACACGGGACAAAGTCTTCAATCTTGTATCTTCATAGTCCAGGAGTCCGGCCGAAGGTATAGTCCGGCTATCCGGACACCCCCTAATCTAGGACTCCCTCACCAGCCTTGTGAGGACCATCCTCAGGGCAACGCTGGCCTTCCTCCATTGCCGCCGCCAAGGAGGAATGACGACCACCACCAAGATTATGGGGCTGGGGGGCTTCCAAGAGCCTCATGCCATGGCTTGAATCCTAGGTGGCACTCAGGCCCCCGCCTTCCAAAGCATCTTCAAGCAATTCGCTCGCGAGGTGAACGCGTCCCTCCCCAAGCTCGAGGCATCGCGTCCGCTTAGATGGTCCAAGTACGCCATCACCTTTGACTCTACTGACCAGCTCAAGTGTGCGGCCACTACCGGCGTGAAGGAAATATGCCCTAGAGGCAATAATAAAGTTGTTATTTATATTTCCTTATATCATGATAATTGTTTATTATTCATGCTAGAATTGTATTAACCGGAAACTTAGTACATGTGTGAATACATAGACAAACAGAGTGTCACTAGTTTGCCTCTACTTGACTAGCTCATTGAATCAATGATGGTTATGTTTCCTAACCATAGACATGAGTTGTCATTTGATTAATGGGATCACATGATTAGAGAATGATGTGATTGACTTGACCCATCCGTTAGCTTAGCATGATGATTGTTTAGTTTGTTGCTATTGCTTTCTTCATGACTTATACATGTTCCTATGACTATGAGATTATGCAACTCCCGAGTACCGGAGGAACACTTTGTGTGCTACCAAATGTCACAACGTAACTGGATGATTATAAAGGTGCTCTACAGGTGTCTCCGATGGTGCTTGTTGAGTTGGCATAGGTTGAGATTAGGATTTGTCACTCCGATTGTCGAAGAGGTATCTCTAGGCCCTCTCAGTAATGCACATCACTATAAGCCTTGCAAGCAATGTAACTAATGAGTTAGTCATGAGATGATTCATTATGGAACGAGTAAAGAGACTTGCTGGTAACGATATTGAACTACGTACTGAGATACCGACGATCGAATCTCGGGCAAGTAACATACCGATGACAAAGGGAACAACGTATGTTGTTATGCGGTTTGACCGATAAAGATCTTCGTAGAATATGTAGGAGCCAATATGAGCATCCAGGTTCCGCTATTGGTTATTGACCGGAGACGAGTCTCGGTCAGGTCTACATAGTTCTCGAACCCGTAGGGTCCGCACGCTTAACGTTCGGTGACGATCGATATTACGAGTTTATGTGTTTTGATGTACCAAAGGTACTTCGGAGTCACGGACATGAGGAAGAGTCTCAAAATGGTCAAGACATAAAGATCGCTATATTGGATGAGTAGGGCTCCGGGCAAGTTCGGACAAATAACGAAGTATTGGGGGGTTACCGGAAACCCCCGGGGAGTGTAGTGGGCCTATTGGGCCTTAGTGGAGAAGAGGAGGGGCGGCCAGGGCAGGCCGCACGCCGCCTCTCCCTCTAGTTCGAATTGGACAAGGAGGGGGCGGCGCCCCCCTTTCCTTCCCCTCTCTCCTCCTTCCCTCTCTCCTACTCCTACTCTTGGAAGGGTTGGAGTCCTACTCCCGGTGGGAGTAGGACTCCCCTTGGGGCGCGCCTAGGAGGGTCGGCCTCTCCCCCTCCTCCACTCCTTTATATACGGGGGAGGGGGCTCCCCATAGACACACAAGTTGATCATTGATCTTTTACCCGTGTGCGGTGCCCCCCTCCACCATAATCCACCTCGGTCATATCGTAGTGGTGCTTAGGTGAAGCCATGCATCGGTAGCTTCGTCGACACCATCATCACGCCGTCGTGCTGACGGAACTCTCCCTCGAAGCTCTACTGGATCATGAGTTCATGGGACGTCACCGAGCTGAACGTGTGCAAATCGCAGAGGTGTCGTACGTTCGGTACTAGGATCGGTTGATCGTGAAGACGTACGACTACATCAACCACGTTCTCATAACGCTTCCGCTTTCGGTCGATGAGGGTACGTGGACGACACTCTCCCCTCTCGTTGCTATGCATCACCATGATCTCGCGTGCGCGTAGGAATTTTTTTGAAATTACTACGTTCCCCAACAGTGGTATCCAAGCTAGGTTTATGCGTGAGTACAACACAAAGGAGTTGTGGGCATGGGTATATACATATTGCTTGCCGTCACTAGTTGATTCTTGATTCAGCGGCACTGTTGGATGAAGCGGTCCAGACCGACATTACGCGTACGCTTACGCGAGACTGGTTCTACCGACGTGCTTCGCACACAGGTGGCTAGTGGGTGTCTGTTTCTCCAGCTTTAGTTGAATCGGATTCAATGAGCAGGGTTCTTTCTGAAGATCAAAAAGCAATCACTATACCACATTGTGGTTTTTGATGCATAGGTAAGAACGGTTCTTGCTCAGCCCATGGAAGCCACGTAAAACTTGCAACAACAAAGTAGGGGACGTCTAACTTGTTTTTGCAGGGCATGTTGTGATGTGATATGGTCAAGACATGATGCTAAATTTGATTGTATGAGATGATCATGTTTTGTAACACAGTTATCGGCAACTGGCAGGAGCCATATGGTTGTCGCTTCATTGTATGAAATGCAATTGCCATGTAATTGCTTTACTTTATCACTAAGTGGTAGCGATAGTCATGGAGGCAATAGTTGGCGTGACGACAATGATGCTTCGATGGAGATCAAGGTGTCAAGCCGGTGACAATGGTGATCATGACGGTGCTTTGGAGATGGAGATCAAAGGCACAAGATGATGATGGCCATATCATATCACTTATATTGATTGCATGTGATGTTTATCTTTTATGCATCTTATTTTGCTTAGATTGACGGTAGCATTATAAGATGATCTCTCACTGAATTCAAGGTATAAGTGTTCTCCCTGAGTATGCACCATTGTGAAAGTTCGTCGTGCCGAGACACCACGTGATGATCGGGTGTGATGAGCTCTACGTTCACATACAACGGGTGCAAGCAGTTTTGCACACGCAGAATACTCACGTTAAACTTGACGAGCCTAGCATATGCAGATATGGCCTCGGAACACTGAGACCGAAAGGTCGAGCATGAATCATATAGTAGATATGATCAACATAGTGATGTTCACCATTGAAAACTACTCCATCTCACGTGATGAACAGACATGGTTTAGTTGATGTGGATCACGTGATCACTTAGATGATTAGAGGGATGTCTATCTAAGTGGGACTTCTTAAGTAATTTGATTAATTGAACTTTAATTTATCATGGACTTAGTACCTGATAGTATTTTGCATGTCTATGTTGTTGTAGATAGATGGCCCGTACTGTTGTTCCATTGAATATTAATGCATTCCTAGAGAAAGCTAAGTTGAAAGATGATGGTAGCAACTACATGGACTGGGTCCGGAACTTGAGGATTATCCTCATTGCTGCATAGAAGAATTACGTCCTGGAAGCACCGCTAGGTGCCAAACCCGCTGTAGGAGCAACACCAGATGTGATGAACGTCTGGCAGAGCAAAGTTGATGACTACTCGATAGTTCAGTGTGCCATGCTTTACGGCTTAGAACCAGGATTTCAACGACGTTTTGAACGTCATGGAGCATATGAGATGTTCCAGGAGTTGAAGTTAATATTTCCATCAAATGCCTGGATTGAGAGATATGAAGTCTCCAATAAGTTCTACAGCTGCAAGATGGAGGAGAATAGTTCTGTCAGTGAACATATACTCAGAATGTCTGGGTACCACAACCACTTGACTCAACTAGGAGTTAATCTTCCTGATGATAGTGTCATTGACAGAGTTCTTCAATCACTGCCACCAAGCTACAAGAGCTTTGTGATGAACTATAATATGCAAGGGATGGATAAGACGATTCTCGAGCTCTTCAGAATGTTAAAGGCAGCAGAGGTAGAAATCAAGAAGGAGCATCAAGTGTTGATGGTCAAAAAGACCACCAGTTTCAAGAAAAAGGGTAAAGGGACGAATGGGAACTTCAAGAAGAACAACAAGCCAGTTGCTGCTCAAGTGAAGAAACCCAAGTCTAGACCTAAGCCTGAGACTGAGTGCTTCTACTTCAAAGGGACTGGTCACTGGAAGCGGAACTGCACCAAGTATTTAGCAGATAAGAAGGATGGCAAGGTGAACGAAGGTATATGTGATATACATGTTATTGATGTGTACCTTACTAATACTCACAGTAGCACCTGGGTATTTGATACTGGTTCTGTTGCTAATATCTGCAACTCGAAACAGGGGCTACAGATTAAGCGAAGATTGGCTAAGGAAGAGGTGACGATGTGCGTGGGAAATGGTTCCAAAGTCAATGTGATCGCCATCGACACGATACCTCTACATCTACCTTCGGTATTAGTATTAGACCTAAATAATTGTTATTTGGTGCCAGTGTTGAGCATGAACATTATATCTTAATCTTGTTTGATGCGAGACGGTTATTCATTTAAATCTAAGAATAATGGTTGTTCTATTTATATGAGTAATATCTTTTATGGTCATGCACCCTTGAAGAGTGGTCTATTCTTGATGAATCTCGATAGTAGTGATACACATATTCATAATATTGAAGCCAAAAGATGCAGAGTTGATAATGATAGTGCAACTTATTTGTGGCACTGCCGTTTAGGTCATATTGGTGTAAAGCGCATGAAGAAACTCCATTCTGATGGACTTTTGGAATCACTTGGTACTTGCGGACCATGCCTCATGGGCAAGATGACTAAAACGCCGTTCTCTGGAACAATGGAGCAAGCAAGAGATTTATTGGAAATCATACATACTGATGTATGTGGTCCGATGAATATAGAGGCTCGCGGTGGGTATCGTTATTTTCTCACCTTCATAGATGATTTGAGCAGATATGGGTATATCTACTTGATGAAACATAAGTCTGAAACATTTGAAAAGTTCAAAGAATTTCAGAGTGGAGTGGAAAATCATTGTAACAAGAAAATGAAGTTTCTGTGATCTGATCATGGAGGAGAATATTTGAGTTACGAGTTTGGTCTTCATTTGAAACAATGCAGAATAGTTTCGCAACTCACGCCACCCGGAACACCACAGCGTAACGGTGTGTCCGAATGTCGTAATCGTACTTTACTAGATATGGTGTGATCTATGATGTCCCTTACTGATTTACCGCTATCGTTTTGGGGTTATGCTTTAGAGACGGCTGCATTCACGTTAAGTAGGGCACCATCTAAATCCACTAAGACGACGCCTTATGAAATGTGGTTTGGCAAGAAACCAAAGTTGTCGTTCCTTAAAGTTTGGGGCTGCGATGCTTATGTGAAAAAGCATCAACCTGATAAGCTCGACCCCATATCGGAGAATTGTGTCTTCATAGGATACCCAAAGGAGACTGTTGGGTACACCTTCTATCACAGATCCGAAGGCAAGACATTCGTTTCTAAGAATGGATCCTTTCTAGAGAAGGAGTTTCTCTCGAAATAAGTGAGTGGGAGGAAAGTAGAACTTGATGAGGTAACTGTACCTGCTCCCTTATTGGAAAGTAGTTCATCACATAAATTTGTTCCTGTGACTCCTACACCAATTAGTGAGGAAGCTAATGATGAAGATCATGTAACTTCAGATCAAGTTACTACTGAACCTCGTAGGTCAATCAGAGTAAGATCCGCACCAGAGTGGTACGGTAATCCTGTTCTGGAAGTCATGTTACTTGACCATGATGAACCTACGAACTATGAGGAAGCGATGATGAGCCCAGATTCCGCAAAATGGCTTGAGGCCACGAAATCTGAGATGGGATCCATGTATGAGAACAAAGTGTGGACTTTGGTTGACTTGCCTGATGATCGGCAAGCCGTCGAGAATAAGTGGATCTTCAAGAAGAAGACTGACGCTGACAGTAATGTTACTATCTACAAAGCTCGACTTGTTGTGAAAGGTTTTTGACAAGTTCAAGGAGTGACTACGATGAGACCTTCTCACCCGTAGCGATGCTTAAGTCCGTCTGAATCATGTTAGCAATTGCCGCATTTTTATGATTATGAAATTTGGTGTAAAGACTGGATTCCTAAATGGATTTCTAGAAGAAGAGTTGTATATGATGCAACCTGAAGGTTTTATCGATCCAAAGGGTGCTAACAAAGTGTGCAAGCTCCAGCGATCCATCTATGGACTGGTGCAAGCATCTCGGTGTTGGAATAAACGTTTTGATAGTCTGATCAAAGCATATGGTTTTATACAGACTTTTGGAGAAGCCTGTATTTACAAGAAAGTGAGTGGGAGCTCTGTAGCATTTCTAATATTATATGTGGATGACATATTGTTGATTGGAAATGATATAGAATTTCTGGATAGCATAAAAGGATACTTGAATAAGAGTTTTTCAATGAAATACCTCGGTGAAGCTGCTTATATATTGGGCATCAAGATCTATAGAGATAGATCAAGACGCTTAATTTGACTTTCACAAAGCACATACCTTGATAATTTTTTGAAAAAGTTCAAAATGGATCAAGCAAAGAAAGGGTTCTTGCTGTGTTACAAGGTGTGAAGTTGAGTCAGACTCAATGCCTGACCACTGTAGAAGATAGAGAGAAAATGAAAGGTGTTCCCTATGCTTCAGCCATAGGCTCTATCATGTATGCAATGTTGTGTAGCAGACCTGATGTGTGCCTTGCTATTAGTTTAGCAGGGAGGTACCAAAGTAATCCAGGAGTGGATCACTGGACATTGGTCAAGAACATCCTAAAATAACTGAAAAGGACTAAGAATATGTTTCTCCTTTATGGAGGTGACAAAGAGCTCGTCATAAATTGTTACGTCGATGCAAGCTTTGACACTGACCCGGATGACTCTAAGTCACAAACCGGATACGTGTTTTTATTGAACGGTGGAGCTGTCAGTTGGTGCAGTTCTAAGCAAAGCGTCGTAGCGGGATCTATGTGTAAAGCGGAGTACATAGCTGCTTTGGAAGCAGCAAATGAAGGAGTCTGGATGAAGTAGTTCATATCCGATCTAGGTGTCATACCTAGTGCATCGGGTCCAATGAAAATCTTTTGTGACAATACTGGTGCAATTGCCTTGGCAAAGGAATCCAGATTTCCCCAAAGAGCCAAGCACATCAAGAGACGCTTCAATTCCATCCACGATCAAGTCAAGGAGGGAGACATGGATATTTGCAAGATACATACAGATCTGAATGTTGCAGACCCGTTGACTAAGCCTCTCTCATGAGCAAAACATGATCAGCACCAAGACTCCATGGGTGTTAGAATCATTACTATGTAATCTAGATTATTGACTCTAGTGCAAGTGGGAGACTGAAGGAAATATGCCCTAGAGGCAATAATAAAGTTGTTATTTATATTTCCTTATATCATGATAAATGTTTATTATTCATGCTAGAATTGTATTAGTCGGAAACTTAGTACATGTGTGAATACATAGACAAACAGAGTGTCACTAGTTTTCCTCTACTTGACTAGCTCGTTGAATCAATGAAGGTTATGTTTCCTAACCATAGACATGAGTTGTCATTTGATTAACGGGATCACATCATTAGAGAATGATGTGATTGACTTGACCCATCCGTTAGCTTAGCACGATGATCGTTTAGTTTGTTGCTATTACTTTCTTCATGACTTATAAATGTTCCTATGACTATGAGATTATGCAACTCCCGAGTACCAGAGGAACACTTTGTCTGCTACCAAACGTCACAACATAACTGGGTGATTATAAAGCTGCTCTACCAGTGTCTCCGATGGTGCTTGTTGAGTTGGCATAGATCGAGATTAGGATTTGTCACTCCAATTGTCGGAGAGGTATCTCTGGGCCCTCTCAGTAATGCACATCACTATAAGCCTTGCAAGTAATGTAACTAATGAGTTAGTCATGAGATGATGCATTATGGAACGAGTAAAGAGACTTGTCGATAACGAGATTGAACTAGGTATTGAGATACCGACGATCGAATCTCAGGCACGTAACATACCGATGACAAAGGGAACAATGTATGTTGTTATGCGGTTTGACCGATAAAGATCTTCGTAGAATATTAGGAGCCAATATGAGCATCTAGGTTCCGCTATTGGTTATTGACCGGAGATGAGTCTCGGTCATGTCTACATAGTTCTCGAACCTGTAGGGTCCGCACGCTTAACGTTCGGTGACGATCGGTATTACGAGTTTATGTGTTTTGATGTACCAAAGGTACTTCGGAGTCACGGATATGATCACGGACATGACGAGGAGTCTCGAAATGGTCAAGACATAAAGATCAATATATTGGATGACTATGTTTGGACTTCGGAAGGGTTCCGAGCAAGTTCGGACATATACTGGAGTACCGGGGGGTTACCGGAACCCCCCAGGGAGTGTAATGGGCTATTGGGCCTTAGTGTAGAAGAGGAGGGGCGGCCAGGGCAGGCCGCGCGCCCCCTCTCCCTCTAGTCTGAATTGGACAAGGAGGGGGGCGGCGCCCCCCTTTCCTTCCCCTCTCTCCTCCTTCCCTCTCTCCTACTCCTATTCTTGGAAGGGTTGGAGTCCTACTCCCTGTGGGAGTAGGACTCCCCTTGGGGCGCGCCTAGGAGGGCTGGCCTCTCCCCCTCCTCCACTCCTTTATATACGGGGGAGGGGCACCCCATAGATACACAAGTTGATCATTGATCTTTTAGCCGTGTGTGGTGCCCCCTCCACCATAATCCACCTCGGTCATAGCGTAGCGGTGCTTAGGCGAAGCCCTGCGTCAGTAGCTTCATCAACAGCGTCATCACGCCGTCATGCTGACGGAACTCTCCCTTGAAGCTCTACTGGATCGTGAGATCGTGGGACATCACCGAGTTGAACGTGTGCAAATCGCGGAGGTGTCGTACGTTCGGTACTAGGATCGGTCGATCGTGAAGACGTACGACTACATCAACCGCATTGTCATAATGCTTCCGCTTTCGGTCTACAAGGGTACGTGGACGACACTCTCCCCTCTCGTTGCTATGCATCACCATGATCTTGCGTGTGCATAGGAATTTTTTTGAAATTACTATGTTCCCCAACATGGCGCGCTCCTGATGCTTTGCTCGCCCACCATCAACAATGTCCTCGTCACCAAGACACTCATCGATGGTGGCGCGGGGCTCAACGTCCTCTCCATCATGATGTTCTACACGCTCCAGGTGTCGTACAACCAGCTTCAGCCTACTAGGCCCTTCTCGGAGGTGACCGACGGCTCCACCATCCCCATATGGCAGATCTGCCTCCCTGTCACCTTCCGCAAGCGCGACAACTATCACACTGAGCTCATCGACTTCAACGTCGCCCACATTCGCCTCCTGTACAATGCCATCCTTGGGTATCCAGCCCTGGCCAAGTTCATGGATGCGACTCACCACGGCTACAACATCCTCAAGATGCCAGGGAGCGGCGACATCATCACGGTTTCCTGTGACAAAAAGGATGCAGTGTGCTCCCTCGAGCGCGCTTACCAGGCTACGGCGATCGAGAACCCGGATGATGAAGGCGCCATCTACCCCCAGAGGTCATCCCCAAGAAGAAGAAGCTGCTGCACCGAGGATCTCACAAGGATGGGGCGTCCGACGACCGTGCCTCAGGCCCCGCACCCACTTATGGGGCGCCATCCCCTCTCGCATAGGAAGGTGTGCCTGGCGCCCCTCTCAGGTTGGGCTCGGGGGCGCTCCTCTAGAGGGCCTCTGACCTGGCCGAGGGAGGCCTTTCGGCACCATGTGGAGGCATGCTTCAATGCATGCTTCCGCTAGAGGAGCATAGGGCATGAGGCGCCGGGTGCTCAGGAGTTCATCACCAAGACAATCGAGGAGCTTCGGGAAGTGAGAGCCATGCAGGGTGAGTGTCGCCTCGCTCCACCCAACGCAACTCCCTCCCCTAGCAAGGGCAGCGAGCTACGCGCCTCGTCAACATCCCGGGGCTCAATAGAGCCGCGTCTTAGGATCTCTTCTGGCCATCCCACATTGGCCGGTGTGAGGGCCTGATGTCTACTACGCAACTTTATTCTTCTAGACACGTGCCTCCAAGCGCAGAGTTTTGTAGGACAGTAGCAATTTTCCCTCAAGTGGATGACCTAAGGTTTATCAATCCGTGGGAGCCGTAGGATGAAGATGGTCCCTCTCAAACAACCCTACAATCAAATAATAAAAAGTCTCTTGTGTCCCCAACACACCAAATACAAGGGTAATTTGTATAGGTGCACTAGTTTGGCGAAGAGATGGTAATAAGAGCATAGTACTGATAGTAGATATTTATTTTTCTAATACGAACAATAAAAAACAACAAGGTAGCAATTGATAAAACAGAGCACAAACAACATTGCAATGCTTAAAAATGAGGCCTAGGGTCCGTACTTTCGCTAGTGCAATCTCTCAACAATGCTTATATAATTGGATCATATAACCATCCCTCAAAGTGCGATGAAAAATCACTCCAAAGTTCCTACCTAGCGGAGAACATTAGAAGAAATTGTTTGTAGCTATTCTTTCCGATCGATCTATCCAAGAGTTCGTACTAAAATAACACCAATTTATTCTTTTTGATCGATCTATCAAGAGTACGTACAAAAATAACGCTAAGTTATTATTTCCGATCGATCTATCAAGAGTTCGTACTAAAATAACACCAAAGCAAATTCAAATTCATAATACTCGATCCAACACAAAGAACCTCAAAGAGTGCCCCAAGATTTCTACCGGAGAGAAAAAAAGACGAGAACGTGCATCAACCCCTATGTATATATTACCCCAATGTCACCTCGGGAATCCGCGAGTTGAGTGCCAAAACACATATCAAGTAAATCAATATGATACCCCATTGTCACCACGAGTATTCATATGCAAGACATATATCAAGTGCTCTCAAATCCATAAAAGTATTAAATCTGATAAGAACGAAATCTCAAACTCAATTCATCACAACAAGATAGAGAGGGGAAAACACCATATGATCCAACTATATTAACAAAGCCCACGATACATCAATATCGTGAAATCTCAAGAACACGAGAGTGAGAGAGAGAGAGAGAGAGATTAAACACATAGATATTGGTACAAACCCTCAGGGCCAAGGGTGGACTACTCCCTCCTTATCATGGTGGCTGTCGGGATGATGATGATGGCCACCGGTGATGATTTCCCCCTCCGGCGGAGTACCGGAACGGGGTCTAGATTGGTTTCTCGTGGCTAGAGCCTTGCGGCGGCGAAACTTTTGATCTAGGGTTAGCCCGAGGGCTTTTGGAATATTAGATGATTTATAGGGTGAAAAGGGGTATGGGAGGCTACCGAGGTGGGCACAACCCACTGGGGCACGCCTGGGGGCCCAGGCGCGCCCCAGTGGGTTGTGCCCCCTTGGGGCACCCCCCAAGTGCTGCTCTAGCCCATTGGATGTGTTCTGGTCCATAAAGAATCCACAAAAAGTTTCACGGTGTTTGGACTCCATTTGATATTGATTTCCTGCGATGTAAAAAACAAGCAAAAAATAGCAACTGGCACTAGGCACTGGGTCAATAGGTAAGTCCCAAAAAATGACATAAAGTTGCTATAAAATGATTGTAAAACGTCCAAGAATGATAATATAACACCATGAATACTTCATAAATTATATATACATTAGAGACGTATCAGCATCCCCAAGCTTAATTCCTACTCGTGCTCGAGTAGGTAAATGATAAAATAAATAATTTATGAAGTGTGAATGCTAGCAAAGTGCACAAGTTTGATCAATGACAATTTCAATCACTTTTCCTACCATCATAACAATAATTCTTTCCTGTAAAACTTCTCATGTTAAAGTAGCAACCAATTCACATGTTAAGGTTCAAACAAACAATGAATTCTCTTGAAACTCAACAACCTATGTTCTCAGTCACCAAGCAACTGTAATTCAACTTATTCAACATAGTTTAAGTAAGAGCTCCACATACTCAACCATCATATAGTCTTCTATGATTTCTAACACTCACCGCATACACATGAGCAAAAGTTTCAACCGGACACATAGAAAGATAGGGGCTTACAATTTTGCCTCCCGATGTATTCACCTCAAGGGTGATTTCAAAAATAATAACTCATGCTACCCATATCCAACTGGATATATGTGCGTAGATCTTTCTCACCACATGATCCTTGCCAAAAGAGAAAAATAAAAAGGAATAGAGAGAAAAACTTTGACTCTTGCATGAAAGTAAATACATAAAAGTAAAAGTTAGGCTCTTCGCAGAGGGAAGCAGAGGTTGCCATGCGCTCTATGTTTGTATGCTCAATCCCTTAGTGCAAAAGAACGACATGTTATATTGCCCCTTATGATAGCAACCTTTATTATGAAGTTTGTCACTTTTATTCTTTGCCATCACAAGTTCAGACAGCGCTCAATTTTCTCTTACACTAAATGATCTAACGCTTTTAGAAGCAAATTTTATTGCCTTATTGTATCGACGACAACTTACTTGACGGATCTTGCTCAACCCTTAGGTAGGTATGATGGACTCTTGAAAATAATATTTGGGTTTAAGGGTTTTTGGATGCACAAGTAGTATCCCTACTTGGTGCGGAACTTTTGGCTATCAAAGATGGGGGCAAGCACCACATGTTGAAGGATCTATGACAATATAACTTCTATGTGAATATGAACAAACATATACCATTACGTTATATTCCTTGTCCAACGTCAACAATTTTGGCATATAATATTTTGATGGGGGCTCACAATAAAAAAAGATTTCCAAGGTAGTGTATTTGCATGGGAAAGTTCTCCTCCTTATAGTAATCATTCATGAATTGCTTGTATGACCAATATTGTGATTGTCAAGCTTCAAAATATTTCACTTCCTAAACCCAATGTGAAGCTACCACTAGGCATGATATGAAAATATAATTTCATCTTCATTATATTCAATTTATTCAACAATTTACTCATAGGATATAAGTGAAGCACAAGAGTAAATGACAAGCTACTCCAAAAAGAAATAAATGAAGATCAAAGGAGTAGTTAAGTAAATGGGTAGCTATTTGAGGACTCTCTCTTATTTATAAACTTTCAGATCTAAGTATTTTATTAAAATAGCAAGGAAAAATGAAAAAAATAACATTCCGAGAATAGCACACATCATGTGAAGAAGCAAAAACTTAGGATCAACCGATACTAACCGATAATTGTTGATGAAGAAAGGTGGGATGCCTACTGGAGCATCCCCAAGCTTAGATGCTTGAGACTTCTTGAAATATTATCTAGGATGCCTTTGGCATCCCCAAGATTGAGTTTTTGTGTCTCCTTAATTCCTTTTATATCACGGTTTCCCTAAATCTTAAAAACTTCATCCACACAAAACTCAACAAGAACTCGTGAGATACATTAGTATAAATCAATGCAATAACCTTATCATTCTCTACTGTAGCAAATCACTAAAATTATTATTCAACATTGCATACTAAATGCCTCTGCATATTTAATACTCCTATCCGCAAATAGAATCATTAAACAAGCAAACATATGCAAACAATGCAACCATAACAGCAATCTGCCAAAATAGTACAGTTTGTAAAGAATGCAAGAACAATCATACTTCTGTAACTCCAAAATTTCTAAAAATTTCCACACTGTAGAAAATTTATCAGATCTTATTTTGCAAAAAGTTTCAACATTTTATCACATTTTGATTTTTCTCAGAAATTTTTGCAACATCGATAAACTTTCTGTTTTCAAACAGCAACTCATATACTTGCAAGATAAGCATGGTAAAGGCTATCTTTACCACTTTTATTGAAATAAAAGATGCAAAAAATTATTCTAAATAACAGAAATAAAATCCTAACAAAATAAAATGACGCTCCAAGCAAAACATATATCATGTGACGAATAAAAATGTAGCTCCAGGTGAGGTTACCGATAATGTGGGAGACGAAAGAGGGGATGCCTTCCGAGGCATCCCCAAGCTTAGTTGCTTGGATCCTCCTTGGATATTAACTTGGGGTGCCTTGGGAATCCCCAATATTAGAGTCTTGTCACTCCTTATTCTCCTCAGATCAACATTTCACCCAAAACTTGAAAACTTCAATTACACAAAACTTAACGGAGCTTCGTGAGATAGGTTAGTATGATAAAGAGCAAACCATTTCACTTTGGTACTATCAAAGCCAAGATTTATAATTGTTTCCACACAATTCCTACTGTATCATATCCTTTCCATAATTTATATTGAGCAATATAAGCCATAGAAACTAGGAAACAAGCAAACTATGCATTGAAAATAGAATCTGTCAAAAACAGAACAGTTTGTAGTAATCTGTACTCCAACCATACTTCAGCTACGCCAAAAATTCTTAAAAAATAGGAAAACCTAGGAAATTTGTCTATTAATCTTCTGCAAAAAGAATCAGTATTTTATTATGCTTCTGTTAAAACTGAGAATTATTTTCCTAACTGCAAAAGTTTCTGTTTTTCAGCAAGATCAAATCAACTATCACCATAGACCACCCCAAAGGTCTTATTTGGCAGTTTATTGAAACAAAAGAAACAAAACATGATTAGTACAGTAGCCTAATCATGTTAACACACAAAAACAGTAGGTAAAACTGTTGGGTTGTATCCCAACAATCGTTTTTCTTTAATGCCTTTTAAGCTAGGCATGATGAGTTCAATGATGCTCGCATAAAAGATAAGGATTGAAACA
Organism: Triticum dicoccoides; assembly: GCF_002162155.2. NCBI lineage: Eukaryota > Viridiplantae > Streptophyta > Magnoliopsida > Poales > Poaceae > Triticum > Triticum dicoccoides. The sequence goes on from NC_041384.1 coordinate 496,305,636, forward strand.
TAACAAGAGCATCATGAATCATAAGTTCGTCTCTCATAATAATTTTTAGTAGCATCGTGAATAGATTCATCAATATAACCATCACATAAAGCATTCTTTTCATGATCCAAAAGCATAGAAAATTTACTACTCTTCATATAAGCAATTTTATTCTCATTCACAATAGTGGGAGTATCATATGAAACTCGAATACTATAAATTGTTTCCACATTAAAAGAGTAATGTTCAGAAAAAGGGTAATCATAACTATGACAAGTTTTATAAATATAATCATCACTACTTTTTATAACATACGTATCATCACAATAATCATCATAAGTAGAAACTTTGTTCTCATCATAGATAGGAGGCATGCAATCATCATAGCAAATTTGATCGTTCAAGTAGGGGGGCTAGAAAGATCATCTTCATTAAAAATAGAATCCCCAAGCTTGGGACAAACATTAATTGCAGCAAATAAATTCTCAAACATGTCATTCTCATCAAACATAGCATCCCCAAGCTTGTGTCCTGGCATATCATAAGCATAATCACTCTCATCATTAATAGTATGAATAGCACCAACGGTATAGCAATTGCTATCATCATAATTTCCCAAGTTGATGCCAAAAATATTTCCAAGATTATAAGAAGTATCATTTTCTTCCCTACCATAATTCTCACAATAAGCAATAGGCATAATGATGTCTACTACACAACCTTCTTCTTGTAGACATTGTTGGGCCTCCAAGTGCAGAGGTTTGTAGGACAATAGCAAATTTCCCTCAAGTGGATGACCTAAGGTTTATAAATCCATGGGAGGCGTAGGATGAAGATGGTCTCTCTCAAACAACCCTGCAACCAAATAACAAAGAGTCTCTTGTGTCCCCAACCCACCCAATACAATGGTAAATTGTATAGGTGCACTAGTTCGGCGAAGAGATGGTGATACAAGTGCAATATGGATGGTAGATAAAGGTTTTTGTAATCTGAAAATATAAAAACAGCAAGGTAACTAATGATAAAAGTGAACGAAAATGGTATTGCAATGCGTTGAAACAAGGCCTAGGGTTCATACTTTCACTAGTGCAAGTTCTCTCAACAATAATAACATAATTGGATCATATAACTATCCCTCGATATGCAACAAAGAGTCACTCCAAAGTCACTAATAGCAGAGAACAAACGAAGAGATTATTGTAGGGTATGAAACCACGTCAAAGATATTCTTTTCAATCAATCCGGTGGGCTATTCCTATAAGTATCATAGACAGCCCTAGAGTTCGTACTAGAATAACACTTTAAGACACAAATCAACCAAAACCCTAATTTCACCTAGATACTCCAATGTCACCTCAAGTATCCGTGGGCATGATTATACGATATGTGCCACACAATCTCAGATTCATCTATTCAACCAACACAAAGGACCTCAAAGAGTGCCCCAAAGTTCCTACCGGAGAATCACGACGAAAACGTGTGCCAACCCCTATGCATAGGTTCATGGGCGGAACCCGCAAGTTGATCACCAAAACATACATCAAGTGGATCAATAGAATACCCCATTGTCACCCCGGGTATCCCACGTAAGACATACATCAAGTGTTCTAAAATCTATAAAGACTCAATCCGATAAGATTACTCCAAAGGGGAAACCCAATTCATTACAAGAGAGTAAAGGGGGAGGAGAAACATAAGATCCAACTATAATAGCAAAGCTCGCGATACATCAAGATCGTGCCAAATCAAGAACACGAGAGAGAGAGAGAGAGAGATCAAACACATAGCTATGGGTACATACCCTCAGCCCCGAGGGAGAACTACTCCCTCCTCGTCATGGAGAGCACCGGGATGATGAAGATGGCCACCGGAGAAGAATTGCCCCCTCCGGCAGGGTCCCGGAACGGGTCTAGATTGGTTTTCGGTGGCTACGGAGGCTTCTGGCAGCGGAACTCCGATCTATTGTCCGTTCTGGAAGTTTTAGGTTACGTAGGTATATATGGGTGCAGGAGGTACGTCGGTGGACCGAAGGGGGGGCACGAGGCAGGGGGCGCGCCCAGGGGGTGGGCGCGCCCCCTACCCTCGTGAACTCCTCCTTCATCTTCTGACGTAGGGTCCAAGTCTATCCGGTAGGTTTCCTTCCAAAAATAACTTCTCCAGTTGATTTCATTCCGTTTCGACTCCGTTTGATATTCCTTTTCTTCGAAACACTGAAATAGGCAAAAAAACAGCAAATCTGGGCTGGGCCTCCGGTTAATAGGTTAGTCCCAAAAATAATATAAAAGTGGATAATAAAGCCCAATATTGCCCAAAATAGTAGATAATATAGCATGGAGCAATCAAAAATTATAGATACGTTGGAGATGTATCACATAACAAAATCAACATCAAGTGCATCATCTTCCACAATTATTTTTGATTCATTTTCATGAGGCACAACAATAATAGGAGCAACATTATTTGGGAGAGATACCTTTTTACCTCTATTCTTTCTTCTTTTCTTCTTCTTCACCACCTCACATATGGGTTTAATCATTTTTTGAGCTTCTTGTTGAAGAGATTCATCATAATAAACACTAGGGGGATATTAGGAAATATTTTCCCTTTCATTAGTACTCTCTTAATTTTCTATTTGTTTTCTTGTCTTTAGACTATTGGCAATATAAGGATTCTCAGTGCAATTTACCGGACGAAACATATAAGTTTCCTCTAGATCAAAATCAAGAAATCTCTTGAGATTAAATTTTGGAATACCCTTAGTTATACATTTCATTTCTTCATACCCCAAAAGGAGACTAAGCTCTTTATGATGCTCAAGGGTAATCAAGCTATCACAACTTTTGGACATGAATTGATCATGAAACAATTTGCATTGGAGATTTAAATGACCACGTTCATTGAAAAGTTCACAAGGATGGCGAGAAAAATTAAATCTTTCAGCACAATCATCTAGCCTCTCATGCAACCTTTTCGTTTCTAAATATTTATGCTTCTTACAAAATCTATCTCCCCTTTTTGGTGTGCATTTGCACTCCCAATTCACTCTGCAAAAATTGACATTCTTATAGGAGACATCATTATCATGACTACCACAATCATCATTAACATCATGGATATTCAAAGAATTCATACTAGCAATATTGCCATCATGCCCATCATCCAATGTTTTCATGCCATAAATTTTGTTGAATTCTTTTTCAAGCAATTGAGCACAATTATTGGAATCCTTAGTCTCAAGATAGACATTATAAAGATAAAGAACAACCTGAGGTAACCCAATATCCATTTTTTGTAGTTTCTATTGTTAAACCAAACTAGTGATAAAACAAGAAACTAAAAGATTCGGTTGCAAGATCTAAAGATATACCTTCATGCACTCACCTCCCTGGCAACGGCGCCAGAAAAGAGCTTGATGTCTACTACGCAACTTTATTCTTGTAGACACGTGTTGGTCCTCTAAGCGCAGAGTTTTGTAGGAAAGTAGCAATTTTCCCTCAAGTGGATGACCTAAGGTTTATCAATCCGTGGGAGGCATAGGATGAAGATGGTCTCTCTCAACCAACCCTGGAACCAAATAATAAAAAGTCTCTTGTGTCCCCAACACACCATATACAATGGTAATTTGTATAGGTGCACTAGTTCGGTGAAGAGATTGTAATAAGAGCGTAGTAGTGATAGTAGATATTGATTTTTGTAATAGAACAATAAAAATAGCAAGGTAGAAATTGATAAAACAGAGCACAAATGATATTGCAATGCTTAAAAATGAGGCCTTCGTACTTTTGCTAGTGCAATCTCTCAACAACGCTAATATAATTGGTTCATATAACCATCCCTCAAAGTGCGATGAAGAATCACTCCAAAGTTCCTACCTAGCGGAGAACATTAGAAGAAATTGTTTGTAGCTATTCTTTCTGATCGATCTATCCAAGAGTTCGTACTAAAATAACACCAAGTTATTCTTTCTGATCGATATATCAAGAGTTCGTACTAAAATATAGCTAAATTATTCTTTCCAATCGATCTATCAAGAGTTCATACAAAAATAACACTAAAGTAAATTCAGATTCATAATACTCGATCCAACACAAAGAACCTCAAATAGTGCCCCAAGATTTCTACCGGAGAAACAAAAGACGAGAACATGCATCAACCCCTATGCATAGATTACCCCAATGTCACCTCGGGAATCCGCGAGTTGACTGCCAAAACACATATCACGTGAATCAATATGATACCCCATTGTCACCATGAGTATTCATATGCCAGACATATATCAATTGCTCTCAAATCCGAAAAATTATTCAATCCGATCAGAATGAAATCTCATAGGGAAAACTCAATTCATCACAACAAGATAGAGAGGGGAAAACACCATATAATCCAACTATATTAACAAAGCCCGTGATACATCAAGATCGTGACATCTCAAGAACATGAGAGAGAGAGAGATTAAAAACATAGCTACTGGTACAAAACCTCAGCCCCGAGGGTGGACTACTCCCTCCTCATCATGGTGCCCGCCGGGATGATGAAGATGGCCACCGGTGATGATTTCCCCCTCCGACGGAGTACCGGAATGGGGTCTAGATTGGTTTCTCGTGGCTACAGAGCCATGCGGCACGGTGCTTCTGATCTAGGGTTAACCTGGTGGTTTTTGGAATATTTGACGATTTATAGGGCTAAGAGGGGGTACGGGAGGCCACGGAGGTGGGCACAACCCACCGGAGTGCTCCTGGTGGCCGTTCGTGCCAAGGTCGCGTCACTGATACGTCTCCAACGTATCTATAAGTTTTGATTGTTCCATGCTATTATATTATCCATCTAGGATGTTTTATATGCATTTATATGCTATTTTATAGTATTTTTGGGACTAACCTATTAACCTAGAGCCCAGTGCCAGTTTCTGTTTTTTCCTTGTTTTTGAGTATCGCAGAAAAGGAAAACCAAACGGAGTCCAATTGACCTGAAATTTCACGGAGATTATTTTTGGACTAGAAGAAGCCCACGGAGTATCAAAGATGGGCCAGAAGAGTACGAAGGCATCCACGAGGGTGGGGGCGTGCCCTACCCCCCTAGGCGTGCCCCCCTACCTTGTGTCCGCTCAGAGACCCCTTTGACTTGTTCCCGACGCCAAAACCTCTTATATATACCCAAACTTCCAGAACATAACCTAGATCGGGAGTTCCGCTGCTGCAAGCCTCCGTAGCCACCGAAAACCAATCTAGACCCATTCCGGCACCCTGCCGGAGGGGGGAATCCCTCTCCGGTGGCCATCTTCATCATCTAGGCACTCTCCATGACGAGGAGGGAATAGTTCACCCTCGGGGCTGAGGGTATGTACCAGTAGCTATGTGTTTGATCTCTCTCTCCCGTGTTCTTGATTTGGCACGGTCTTGATGTATCGCGAGCTTTGCTATTATAGTTGGATCTTATGATGTTTCTCCCCCTCTACTCTCTTGTAATGGATTGAGTTTTCCCTTTGAAGTTATCTTATCGGATTGAGTCTTTAAGGATTTGAGAACACTTGATGTATGTCTTGCATGTGCTTATCTGTGGTGACAATGGGATATTCATGTGATCTACTTGATGTATGTTTTGGTGATCAACTTGCGGGTTCCGTGACCTTGTGAACTTATGCATAGGGGTTGGCACACGTTTTCGTCTTGACTCTCCGGTAGAAACTTTGGGGCACTCTTTGAAGTTCCTTGTGTTGGTTGAATAGATGAATCTGAGATTGTGTGATGCATATCGTATAATCATACCCACGGATACTTGAGGTAACATTGGAGTATCTAGGTGACATTAGGGTTTTGGTTGATTTCTGTCTTAAGGTGTTATTCTAGTACGAACTCTACGATAGATTGAATGGAAAGAGCAGCTTGTGTTATTTTATTACGGACTCTTGAATAGATCGATCCGAAAGGAAAACTTTGACGTGGTTTCGTACCCTACAATAATCTCTTCGTTTGTTCTCCGCTATTAGTGACTTTGGAGTGACTCTTTGTTGCATGTTGAGGGATAGTTATATGATCCAATTATGTTATTATTGTTGAGAGAACTTGCACTAGTGAAAGTATGAACCCTAGGCCTTGTTTCAACGCATTGCAATACCATTTTCGCTCACTTTTATCATTAGTTACCTTGCTGTTTTTATATTTTCAGATTACAAAAACCTTTATCTACCATCCATATTGCACTTGTATCACCATCTCTTCGCCGAACTAGTGCACCTATACAATTTACCATTGTATTGGGTGGGTTGGGGACACAAGAGACTCTTTGTTATTTGGTTGCAGGGTTGTTTGAGAGAGACCATCTTCATCCTACGCCTCCCATGGATTGATAAACCTTAGGTCATCCACTTGAGGGAAATTTGCTACTGTCCTACAAACCTCTGCACTTGGAGGCCCAACAATGTCTACAAGAAGAAGGTTGTGTAGTAGACATTAGTCACCTCGAGCTCCACGACGGCGTCGCGGGAGCGTTCGAGCCTTTTCTTTGGAGGAAGTGGCCTGAGTTCCACCCGAGGGGTTTTTCCCTTCTCCGCTGCAGAAAACCTCCTCACCGGCGCCATGGGTGTTTCAACAAGACGGCGGGACAAGAGGGAAAAAGGAGGAGCAAGCAGCGAGAAGACAGAGATGAGTAGGAAGCTCCACCCCCTCCATTTATAGCCAGATGAAGGCCAACCACCGGCCTCCCACGATCCCCAGTAATGATGATTTTTTGCATGTAGCAGGGTGTTGTCAAGTTGAACGGTTGCTGAGGCAGCATGGGGACGCGCACGCGTCCATGTCCCATCAAGCGCCACACGTCGACCCGGTCCGCAGGCGATTGGGGCCCGCGGCGCTTCGCCCTTGCCCTTTGGCTTCGCCTCAAAGCCAAGTCCGAGCGCGTCTTGGGCCAAGGGGCTACTGTCGGCGTTCTGGGAACTAGGGTACCCAGACTTGCCTACCTGCGGCCCACGGCGTGGCTCCGTCGATGGCTTGGTACAGCCCATCTTCAGCATCGACAAGACAAGACCCTCATGAGGGGCCAAGCCTCGCGAAGTGGACAATGTAAAGACCCCCAGAGGGAGCGGCCTCGTCAGGCTGGCTCCTGAGGAGCGGAGATTCCTATGCAAGCGCCCATCTCATGAGGTCTAGATGACGCAAGTCGTGACGACCAAGGCCAGGTAGGCGCCAGTTGGCGCAGTGCGGCAGGTTTCCTCTTTGGTGCTAAGGAGGCAAGCGCAGGCGCGGAGTCCCGAGGAATCACCCAAAGGTTTCCATTCCCGTGCAACAAGACCAAGATCGCCAGGACGGCAGGACGGATGTCATCGCCAAGCTCACCACGGTGTCATGACCAGAAGCTTTGCAGGAGAAGACCACCTTCCATCAGTATAAGATGCACTACTTGTCTCCCTTCAAACTTGGCAGTTGTGGGGTCCCTTCCCGCCTCCATTTTGGAGGAAGATGACCAAGGCCACTATAAATATAGCTTAGCCACTACCATATGGGGGGATCCAGATCCGATCCAACCAAAACCCTCACTAGCTTACACCAACACAAGAACTGACCTCCTGATTTTGTTCTTCCTTTGTAATAGTTCATCCTTAGCCCTCCGGCGAGGCTAATCAACACCAAAGCAGGAGTAGGGTATTACTCTGCAAGGTGGCCCGAACCTAGGTAAACTGTCTTCTCTCTTTCCTTTCATGTTCATCAAGCTAGGCCATGAGAGCAACAAGTTGAGAGGCTAGGGAGATCAAGTTCTTTGCACGCACCCCTGAGTTCGAACCTTTCTTGGGTCTGTGGAGCCCTAAATCTGACATTTGGCGCGCCAGGTAGGGGTGCGTCGGAGCCTCTCTCCCACCGGTCGATTCGCCACCTTTCCGCCGTTCTCATGGCTGACACTCATCAAGTTCGTGCTGAGCGTTGGGCTGTCCTTGCCGCTCGCGTTGCCCAGGCAGCACCTGCGGGCGACGGCACCCCTCATCGTTCCCCACCGCACGCACCCCAGAGTTCAAACATTTCTTGGGTCTGCGGAGCCCTGAATCCAACACAATCCAATAGGAGACAACGCATAAATCACTAATACCTGCACAGACAATCAAAAATCTTGCACCGATAAAGGGGTTGGCAATCCCTTCATGTTTACTTGCAAAAGTGAGATCTGATAGAGATAGATAAACGGTAAAATAAATATTTTTGGTATTTTTGGTTTATTGATCGGAAAGTAAAAGATTGCAAAAATAGTAGATCGAAGACTAATATTATAGATCAATAACTTATATGATGGAAAGTAGACCCGGGGGCCATAGATTTCAATAGAGGCTTCTCTCAAGATAGCAAATAATACGGTGGGTGAACAAATTACTGCCGAGCAATTGATAGAAAAGCGCAAAGTTATGACGATATTGAAGGCTGATCATGAAGATAGGCATCACGTCCGTGTCAAGTGGACCAAAATTATTCTGCATATACTACTATTACTCCACACATCCACCGCTATCCAGCATGGATCTAGAGTATTAAGTTCATAAAGAATGGAGTAATGCATTAAGTAAGATGACATGATGTAGAGGAATTAACTCAAGCAATATGATGAAAACCCCATCTATTTATCCTCGATGGCAACAATACAATATGTGTCATGCTGCCCCTACTGCCACTTGGAAAGGACACCGCAAGATTGAACCTAAAGCTAAGCACTTCTCATATTGCAAGAAAAACCAATCTAGTTGGCCAAACCAAAGCATAGTTAAAAGAGAATTACAAAGATATAAAATAATGCATAAAAGAATTCAGAGAAGATTTAAATAATATTCATAGATAAGCTGATCATAAATCCACAATTCATCGGATCTCTGCAAACACACCGCAAAAATATATTACATCAAATAGATCTTCAAGAAGATTGAGGAGAACATGGTATTGAGAATCAAAGAGAGAGAAGAAGCTATCTAGCTACTAACCGTGGACCCGTAGGTCTATGGTAAACTAATCACGCTTCATCGGAAGGGCAATAGAGTTGATGTAGAAGCCCTCCATGATCGAATCCTCCTCTGGCAGGGTGCCGAAAAAGGTCCCTAGATGGGATCTCATAGGTACAGAAGGTTGCGGCAGTGGAAAAGTGTTTTCGTGGCTCCCACCGGTGGTTTGGGGATATTTGGGGATATATAGGCGAAAGAGTAGGCCAGGAGAGTCACGAGGGGCCCACAATGGTGGGGGCATGCCCTATCCCCTAGGCGCGCCCTCTGTCCTTGTGGCTGCCTCGTGGCTCCTCCGACTTCATCTCCAAGTCTCCTGGTTGTCTTATAGTCCAAGAAAAATCATAGCGAAGGTTTCATTCCATTTGGACTCTGTTTGGTATTCCTTTTCTGCGAAACTCAAAAAGAAGGAAAAACAAAAACTGGCACTGGGCTTTAGGTTAATAGGTTAGTCCTAAAAATAATGTAAAATAGCATATAAAACATCCAAAACAGATAATATAATAGCATGGAACAATCAAAAATTATAGATACATTGGAGACGTATCAAGCACCCCCAAGCTTAATTCCAGCTCGTCCTCGAGTAGGTAAATGATAAATATAGAATTTTTGATGTGGAATGCTAGCCAACATATTTATCCGTGTAATTTTCTTTATTGTGGCTTGAATGTTCAGATCCATAAGTTTCAAAACAAAAGTTTAATATTGACATAAAAACAATAATACTTCAATCGTACTAACAAGGCAATTATGTCTTCTCGAAATAACATGCTCCATCTTCATCACACAAAATATTTAAATCATGCTCAACCCCAATGACAAGCCAAGCAATTGTTTCATACTATTGATGTTCTCAAACTTTTTCAACTTTCACGCAATACATGAGCGTGAGCCATGGACATAGCACTATAAGTGGAATAGAATATGGTAGTTGTGGAGAAGACAAAAGGAGGGAGATAGAATCACATCAACTAGGCATATCAATGGGCTATGGAGATGCCCATCAATAGATATCAATGTTAGTGAGTAGGAATTGCCATGCAACTGATGCACTAGAGTTATAAGTTTATGAAAGCTCAAGAAGAAAACTAAGTGGGTGTGCATTCAACTCGCCTGTTCACGAAGACCTAGGGCAATTTAAGGAAGCCCATCATTGGAATATACTGAAAAATTTCCACTAGTATATGAAAGTGACAACATAGGGGACTCTCTATCATGAAGATCATGGTGCAACTTTGAAGCACAAGTGTGTTAAAAGGATAGTAACATTGTCCCTTATCTCTTGTCTCTCTTTTTTATTTGGGCCTTCTCTCATTTTTTTGGCCTCTTTTTTCGTCCAGGGTCTCATCCCGACTTGTGGAGGAATCATAGTCTCCATCATCCTTTCCTCACACGGGGCAATGCTCTAATAATGAAGATTATCACACTTTTATTTACTTACAACTCAAGAATTACAACTCGATACTTAGAACAAAATATGACTCTATATGAATGCCTCCAGTGGTTTACCGGGATGTGCAATGAATCAAGAGTGACATGTATGAAAGAATTATGACCAAGGGCTTTGATACGTCTCCAACGTATCTATAATTTTTTATTGTTCCATGCTACTATATTATCAATCTTGGATGTTTTATATGCATTTATATGGTATTTTATATGATTTTTGGGACTAACCTATTAACCTAGAGCCCAGTGCCAGTTTCTGTTTTTTTCCTTGTTTTTGAGTTTTACAGAAAAGGAATACCAAATGGAGTCCAATTGACGGGCCAATTTTTGATGATGTTTTATGGACCAAAAGAAGCCTCCGGAGTAAAAGAGTTGAGCCAGAAGAGTCCCGGGCCATCCACGAGGGTGGGGGGCGCGCCCTACCCCCGGGCATGCCGCCCTATCTGGTGGACGACCCAGAGACCCCCTAACTTGTTCCCGACACCAAAAATTCCTATAAATACAGAAACCTCCAGAAAATAACCAAGATCGGGAGTTCCGCCGCCACCAGCCTCTGTAGCCACCGAAAACCAATCTAGACCCGTTCTGACACCCTGTCGGAGGGGGAATCCCTCTCCGGTGGCCATCTTCATCATCCCGACGCTCTCCATGACGAGGAGGGAGTAGTTCACCCTTGTGGCTGAGGGTATGTACCAGTAGCTATGTGTTTGATCTCTCTCTCTCTCTCTCTCTCTCTCTCTCTCTTGCGTTCTTGATTTGGCATGATCTTGATGTATCGCGAGCTTTGCTATTATAGTTGGATCTTATGATGTTTCTCCCACTCTACTCTCTTGTAATGGATGGAGTTTTCCCCTCGAAGTTATCTTATCGGATTGAGTCTTTAAGGATTTGAGAACACTTGATGTATGTCTTGCATGTGCTTATCTATGGTGACAATGAGATATTCACGTGATCTACCTGATGTATGTTTTGGTGATCAACTTGCGGGTTTCGTGACCTCGTGAACTTATGCATAGGGGTTGTCATACGTTTTCGTCTTGACTCTCTGATAGAAACTTTGGGTAACTCTTTGAAGTTCTGTGTGTTGGTTGAATAGATGAATCTGAGATTGTGTGATGCATATCGTATAATCATACCCATGGATACTTGAGGTGACATTGGAGTATCTAGGTAACATTAGGGTTTTGGTTGATTTGTGTCTTAAGGTGTTATTCTAGTACGAACTTTAGGATAGATCGAACGGAAAGAATAGCTTACTGTTATTTTATTACAGGCCCTTTAATAGATCGATCAGAAAGAATAACTTTCAGGTGGTTTTGAACCTACAATAATCTCTTCGTTTGTTCTCCGCTATTAGTGACTTTGGAGTGACTCTTTGTTGCATGAGGGATAGTTATATGATCTAATTATGTTATTATTATTGAGAGAACTTGCACTAGTGAAAGTATGAACCCTAGGCCTTGTTTCCTAGCATTGCAATACCGTTTTTGCTCACTTTTATCATTAGTTACCTTGTTGTTTCTATATTTTCATATTACAAAAACCTATATCTACCATCCATATTGCACTTGTATCACCATCTCTTCGCCGAACTAGTGCACCTATACAATTTACCATTGTATTGGGTGTGTTGGGGACATAAGAGACTCTTTGTTATTTAGTTGCAGGGTTGTTTGAGAGAGACCATCTTCATCCTATGCCTCCCACGGATTGATAAACCTTAGGTCATCCACTTGAGGGAAATTTGCTACTGTCCTACAAACCTCTGCACTTGGAGTCCCAACAACGTCTACAAGAAGAAGGTTGTGTATTATACATCAAGCTCTTTTCCGGCGCCGTTTCCGGGGAGGTTAGTGCTTGAAGGTATATCTTTAGCTCTTGCAATCGAATCTTTTAGTTTCTTGTTTTATCATTAGTTTAGTTTATAAAAGAAAACTACGAAAAATGGAATTAAGGTTGCCTCATATTATTCATCTTTTTATTGTCTTTCGTGAAAATGATGGAAAGGAAAATTGTGCTCAAGTACTAGAAGAAGAATTACATAGAATGCTTGGCATAAAATATGTGAATGATGAGCATGATTGCAATGTTGTTAGTACGAACTCTTTGAATATCCATAGTACTAATGATGATTGCACTAGTCATGATGAAAATGTCTCTTATAAGCATGTCAATTTTCGTGGAGTGCACAGAGTTTGCAAGTACACACCAAATAGGGAAGATAGATTTTGCAAGAGGCATAAGTATTTAGAAACCAAATGGTTGCAAGAAAGGCTAGAAGTTTGTGCTGAAAATTTAAATTTGCTTAGTCATCCTTGTGCACTTTGCAATGAATGTGGTCACTTAAATATCCTATGCAAATTGTTTCATGATCGTATCGTGTCCAAAAATTGTGATGACTTGATTTCCCTTGAGCATAATGAACTTAGTTTGCTTGTGGGTTATGAAGAAATGAAACGTATAACTAAGGATATGCCAGAATTTGTCCTTGATAAAGTTCTTGATTTTGATCTAGAGGAAATTTATATGTGTTGTGCGGTGAATTGCATTGAAAATCCTTATATTGCCAATTACATGAAGACAATAAAACAAATAGAAGATGAAGAGAATACTAATGAAAGGGAAGAGATTTCCTAATATCCTCCTATTCTTTCTTATTTTGAATCAGGTAATGAGGAGGAGCTTTCTATTCAACCAATCTCATTAATAAGGAGCTTCAAAAAGAGGATTAAACCCACACATGATGTGAAGAAGAAAAAGAAAAGATGGAGAAACAAAGGCAAAAAGGTATCCCTCACAAATGATGTTGCTCCTATTACTCATTGTGATGATGATAATTGCTATACTATTGGTGCTATCCATACTATTAATGGTGAGAGTGATTATGCTTATGATATGAAAAGGCCCAAGCTTGGGGATGCCATGTTTGATGAGAATGACAAGTTTGAGAATTTATTTGCTGCAATTAATGATTGTCCCAAGCTTGGGGATGCTATGTTTTATGAAGATGATATGTTTAACCTCCCAAGTTTTGTTATGCAAATTTATTATGATGATAGCATGCCTCCTATTTATGATGGTTATATTGATGAAAGTGGGTTTGGAAGAGTGTCAACTTTAGGAAGTAATGATCCCACTATTTTGGAGGGTGTTGAATCTTATTGTGACAATTATGAAAGTGGTTTTGGAGAGGTCATGACTTTATTTAGTAATGATTCCACTACCTTGGAAGAGGTTTCAATTGATTATGATGAGAACAAAGTTGCTACTTATGATGATTATTGTGATGACACTTATGCTATAAAAAGTAGTGATGATTATATGAATAAAACTTGTCATGATTATGATTACCCTTTTCTGAACATTACTCTTTTAATGTGGAAACAATTTATAGTATCCGAGTTTCTTATGATACTGCCGCTATTCCGAATGAGAAGTTTTTTGCTTATGTGGAGAGTAATAAAAATTCTATGCTTGTGGCTCATGAAAAGAATGCTTTATGTGAAAGTTATATTGTTGAATTCATTCATGATGTTACTGAAAATTATTATGTGGGAGGAATATATGCTTGTAGGAATTGCAATAATATCAAGTTTCCTCTCTATGTGCTTAAAATCTCGAAGTTATGCTTGTTTTGCTTTCCTATGCTAGTTGATTATTGTGCCCATAAATTGTTTGCTCACAAAATCCATATGCATAGGAAGTGGCTTAGACTTAAATGTGCTAGTAATATTCTTCATGATGCTCTCTTTATGTTTCAATTCTTATCTTTTATGAGAGCATCATTGAAATCATCATGCCTAGCTAGGGGCATTAAACGATAGCGCATGTTGGGAGTCAACCCAATTTTATTTTTGTTATTTGCTTGTTGCTCCTGTTTAGTAATAAATAATTCATCTAGATTCTGTTATGATTGTGTTTTTTATGTTTTAATTAGTGTTTGTGCCAAGTAAAGCCTTTAGGATCTTCTTGGGTGATTATTGTTTGATCTTGCTGATAAAAACAAAAAGTATGCGCTCACGAAAATAATTTTCATTCTTTACAAGAGAGCGATAAAATACCAATTCCAACTGCAGTAGATCAATAAAAAAAATCCCAGGACTTCCTAATTTCTCAGGATTTTTGGAGTTACAGAAGTGTTCGAGAGTTACAGCTTACTACAGACTGTTCTGTTTTTGACAGATTCTGTTTTCGATGCATAGTTTGCTTGTTTTGTAGTTTCTATGGCTTATATTGCTTAATATAAATTGTAGAAATGGTATGGTACAGTAGGCACCATGTGAGAAAAATTATGAATCTTGTCTTGACAGTACCTAAGTGGTGATTTTCTTTCTTATACTAACGGAGCTTACGAGTTTTGTGTTGAGTTTTGTGTTGTGAAGTTTTCAAGTTTTGGGTAAAGATTCGATGGGCTATGGAATAAGGAGTGGCAAGAGCCTAAGCTTGCGGATGCCCAAGGCACCCCAAGGTAATATTCAAGGACAACCAAGAGCCTAAGCTTGGGGATGCCCCGGATGACATCCTCTCTTTCGTCTTCGTTCATCGGTAATTTTACTTGGAGCTATATTTTTATTCACCACATGACATGTGTTTTGCTTGAAGCATCAATTTATTTTATTAGGTTTTGCTTGTTGTTTGAATATAATACCAAGATCTGAAATTCTTGAATGTTAGAGAGTCTTCACATAGTTACATAATTATTCAACTACTCATTGATCTTCACTTATATCTTTCGGAGTAGTTTGTCGTTTGCTCTAGTGCTTCACTTATATCTTTTAGAGCACGACGGTGGTTTTATTTTGAAGAAATAGATGAACTCTCATGCTTCACTTATATTATTTTGAGAGTCTTTAGAACATCATGGTAATTTGCTTTGGTTACGAATTTAGTCCTAATATGATGGGCATCCAAGAGGGATATAATAAAAAAATTCATATAAAGTGCATTGAATACTATGTGAAGTTTGATTCCTTATGATTGTTTTGAGATATGAGGATGCTGATATTAGAGTCATGCTAGTGAGTAGTTGTGAATTTTAGAGATACTTGCGTTAAAGTTTGTGATTCCTGTAGCATGCACGTATGGTGAACCATTATGTGATGAAGTCGGAGCATGATTTTTTGTTGATTTTCTTCCTTATGAGTGGCGGTCGGGGACGAGCGATGATCTTTTCCTACCAATATATCCCCCTAGGAGCATGCGTGTAGTACTTCGTTTCAATAACTAATAGTTTTTTGCAATAAGTATGCGAGTTCTTTATGACTAATGTTGAGTCCATGGATTATACGCACTCTCACCCTTCCACCATTGCTAGCCTCTCTTTGTGCCGTGCAACTTCCGTCGGCACCATAACATCCACCATTACCTTCCTCAAAACAGCCACCATACCTATCAATTATGGCATTTCCATAGCCATTCTGGGATATATTGCCATGCAACTTTCCACTGTTCCGTTTATTATGACACGCTCCATCATTGTTATATTGCTTTGCATGATCATGTAGTTGACATCATATTTGTGGCAAAGCCACCGTTCATAATTCTTTCATACATGTCACTCTTGATTTATTGCACATCCCGGTACACCGCCGGAGGCATTCACGTAGAGACATATTTTGTTCTAAGTATCGAGTTGTAATTCTTGAGTTGTAAGTAAATAAAAGTGTGATGGTCATCATTATTAGAGCATTGTCCCATGTGAGGAAAGGATGATGGAGACTATGATTCCCCCACAAGTCGGGATGAGACTCCGGATGAAAATAAAAAAAAGAGAAAAAAGAGGCCATAAAAAAGAGAAGGCCCAAAAAACCAAAAAATGAGAGAAAAAGAGAGAAGGGGCAATGCTACTATCCTTTTACCACACTTGTGCTTCAAAGTAGCACCATGATCTTCATGATGGAGAGTCTCCTATGCTGTCACTTTCATATACTAGTGGGAATCTTTCATTATAGAACTTGGCTTGTATATTCTAATGATGGGCTTCCTCAAAATGCCCAAGGTCTTCGCGAGCAAGCGATTGGATGCACATCCACTTAGTTTCTTTTTGAGCTTTCATACACTTATAGCTCTAGTGCATCCATAGCATGGTAATCCCTACTCACTCACATTGATATCTATTGATGGGCATCTCCATAGCCTGTTGATACACCTAGTTGATGTGAGACTGTCTTCTCCTTTTTGTCTTCTCCACAACCACCATTCTATTCCACCTATAGTGCTATGTCCATGGCCCACGTTGATGTATTGCATGAAGATTGAAAAAGTTTGAGAACATCAAAAGTATGAAACAATTGCTTGGCTTGTCATCGGGGTTGTGCATGATTTAAATATTTTGTGTGATGAAGATGGAGCATAGCCAGACTATATGATTTTGTAGGGACAGCTTTCTTTGGCCATGTTATTTTGAGAACACATGATTACTTTGTTAGTATGCTTGAAGTATTATTATTTTTATGCCAATATTAAACTTTTGTCTTGAATCTTTCAGATCTGAATATTCTTGCCACAATAAATAAAATTACATGGATAAATATGTTAGGTAGCATTCCACATCAAAAATTCTATTTTTATCACTTACCTACTCAAGGACAAGCAGGAATTAAGCTTGGGGATGCTTGATACGTCTCCAACGTATCTATAATTTTTTATTATTCCATGCTACTATATTTATCAATCTTGGATGTTTTATATGCATTTATATGGTATTTATATGACTTTTGGGACTAACCTATTAACCTAGAGCCTAGTGCCAGTTTCTGTTTTTTCCTTGTTTTTGAGTTTTACAGAAAAGGAATACCAAACGGAGTCCAATTAACGTGCCAATTTTTGATGATTTTTTATGGACCAAAAGAAACCCCCGGGGTAAAAGAGTTGGGCCAGAAGAGTCTCGGGCCGTCCACGAGGGTGCGGGGCGCGCCCAC
>NC_041384.1:496323341-496367703 GCF_002162155.2 Triticum dicoccoides
CCACCCTATCTCGTGGACGACCCGGAGACCCCCCCTGACTTATTCCTGACGGCAAAAATTCCTATAAATACTGAAACCTCTAGAAAATAACCTAGATTGGGAGTTCTGCCGCCGCAAGCCTCTGTTGCCACCGAAAACCAATCTAGACCCATTCTGGCACCTTATCGGAGGGGGGAATCCCTCTCCGATGGCCATCTTCATCATCTCGGTGCTCTCCATGACGACGAGGGAGTAGTTCACCCTCGGGGCTGAGGGTATGTACCAGTAGCTATGTGTTTGATCTCTCTCTCTCTCTCTCTCTCTAGCTCGTGTTCTTGATTCGGCATGATCTTGATGTATCGC
The DNA here is from genome assembly GCF_002162155.2 of Triticum dicoccoides. Taxonomy (NCBI): domain Eukaryota; kingdom Viridiplantae; phylum Streptophyta; class Magnoliopsida; order Poales; family Poaceae; genus Triticum; species Triticum dicoccoides. The sequence continues at coordinate 496,323,684 of NC_041384.1, forward strand.
GAGCTTTGCTATTATAGTTGGATCTTATGATGTTTCTCCCCCTCTACTCTCTTGTAATGGATTGAGTTTTTCCTTTGAGGTTATCTTATCAGATTGAGTCTTTAAGGATTTGAGAACACTTGATGTATGTCTTGTATGTGCTTATCTGTGGTGACAATGGGATATTCACGTGATCTACTTGATGTATGTTTTGGTGATCAATTTGCGGGTTCCATGACCTCGTGAACTTATGCATAGGGGTTGGCACATGTTTTAGTCTTGACTCTCCGGTAGAAACTTTGGGGCACTCTTTGAAGTTCTTTGTGTTGGTTCAATAGATGAATCTAAGATCGTGTGATGCATATCCTATAATCATACCCACGGATACTAGAGGTGACATTGGAGTATCTAGGTGACATTAGGGTTTTCTAATACATAGAGTATTCTAATAAAGCACGATTCATGTGGGTTTTCTAATACATTAGGGTTTTCGAGGTGACATCAGAGTATTCTAATAATTGCCTAGCTCAAAACATATAAGTGAAACACATAGAGTATTCTAATAAATCACGATTCATGCGTGTCCCTCTAAAAAGGTATGTACAGCAAGGATGATTGTGGAAAACTGAAAAGCCAAGAGTCAAATCATACAAGACGCTCCAAGCAAAACACATATCATGTGGTGAATAAAAATATATCCTCAAGTAAAGTTACCGATAGACAAAGATGAAAGAGGGGATGCCTTCTGGGGCATCCTGAAAGGATCGAGAAGAGGTGTCTAGAGGGGGGGGGGGTGAATAGACTCTAATCAAGAAAAGTAGCAGTTTTTAATTCTTTAGGTTCATGTGGAGTATTAGCACAAGTTTAAACATTCACAATACATATCAAGAAAGCATGCAAGCATACAAAGAGTATATGAGCAGCGGAAAGTAAAGCATGCAAGTTGCAAGAATGTAAAGAGAAGGGATTGGAGTGTGCAAACGCAATTTGGAGACACAGAGATTTTTGGCGTGGTTCCGATAGGTGGTGTTATCGCACATCCACGTTGATGGAGACTTCAATCCACGAAGGGTAATGGTTGCGTGAGTCCACGGAGAGCTCCACCCACGAAGGATCCACGAAGAAGCAACCTTGTCTATCCCACCATGGCTGTCGCCCACGAAGGACTTGCCTTACTAGGGTAGATCTTCATGAAGTAGGCGATCTCCTTGCCCTTACAAACTCCTTGGTTCAACTCCACAATCTTGTCGGAGGCTCCCAAGTGACACCTAGCCATTCTAGGAGACACCACTCTCCAAGAAGTAACAAATGGTGTGTTGATGATGAACTCCTTGCTCTTGTGCTTCAAATGATAGTCTCCCCAACACTCAACTCTCTCTCATAGGATTAGATTTGGTAGAAAGAAGATTTTAGTGGAAAGCAACTTGAGGAAGGCTAGAGATCAAGATTTATGTAGTTGGAATTGAATATCTTGACCTCAACACAAGTGTAGGTGGTTCTCTCTCAGAAAATATGTATTGGAAGTGTAGGCATGTTCTGATGGCTCTCTCCACGAATGAAGAGTGGGTGGAGGGGTATTTATAGTCTCCACACAAAATCTAACCGTTACACACAAATCACCAAACTCAGTGGGACCGATTCAGAGAACTTGGTCAGACCGATTTGGTTCATAATGTGACCGTTAGGTGTTTCGGTGGGACCGACTGGATCAAATTGGTGGGACCGATGTGGTAGGGTTAGGGTAAATCCGAAACTCGGTTTGACTGATTACTCAAACTCTATGGGACCGACTTGGGTAATAAGAGAAACATAGAGTTGGCTAAGCAAACTCGGGGGGGCCGATTGTATATCTCGGTGGGACCAAAAATATTGCAATAGGTAATAGAGAGTTTGCAAGCCCATCTCGGTGAGACCGACATCCCATCGGTGAGACCGAACTGATTAGGGTTTCTGGCAGTGGCTATGTCAACGGAACTCGGTGGCGCCGGATAGAAAGAATCTGTGGGGCCGAGTTGGATATTTTGTGTGGGACATCTTTGGAAGTGAGAAAGTGGTTGAGGGCTTTGGAGCATATCACTAAGCACTTTGAGCAAGCAAGCCATTAAGCAACACCTCATCCCTTTTTAATAGTATTGGCTTTCCTATGGACTCAATGTTATCTTGGGTCACTAAAATAGAAAATGTAGAGTCCCGAGCTTTGAGCTTGAGCCAATTCAATGTCCTTAGCATATTGAAGGGGTTCCACATCCTCTAGTCCATGACACTCCATTGTTGAACTTTTCTGAAACATACTAGGTAGAAACATTAGTCCAACAAGAGATATGTTGACATTAATTACCAAAATCACCGAGGGAGCACTTGTGCTTTCAATCTCCCCCTTTTTGGTAAATGATGACAACATACAGCAAAGCTTTATATAAAGATATAGAGAACACCAAGTAAAGCTTTGGAAAGACATGTAACATGCAAAGGCTCCCCCTATATGTATGCAATCATATAAATGTGAAACATAGGAGCATGTGAATGCATAAGCATGACAGAGTAAGCCATGAGTTACATGTATCTTGGCTATATGCATCAGAGTGAAAGATATAAATATAGGAAATGTGCCTTCATGCTCACGAGTCCTTCTTGCAAACAATATGTACATCATCAAGAAATCCTCATGCACATGACTGTGATGCATAAACTTACCTTGTGGTCTTGAGTTGGCTTAGAAGGGAACGGACCTGAGTAAACAAGGTTAGATAACACAGATACATCTACTAGCCAAAACAAACAAAAGAACCACAAAGGTACCAAGACTGGGATTACATGTAGAGTGTGAGTGCTGAGTACTCTATTGGATATAGACATGTCCTCAAAGGTAAAGATGTGCAATAGAATCAGAGATTTCCTCCCCTTAGATGTCTTGCTCCCCCTGAATCTTGAGTGGGTTATTGGGAGAAGACAGGGAACAGAAAATAAGAGCAAAAGAAAAGACAACAGAGCTAATGCAAGCAGTCAAATATGATCAAATATGAACATGTCTTTCCCCTCTTAAAGACATGTAACTTCTCTCCTCTTGAACACCAAGCATCTGGGGTTTTCTTACTCTCTTCCCCTTGAGTGTTCTCTCCCCCTATAGAAATGATTAAGCATAGAGCTTTGGTGTGATCTCTCTCTCCCCCTTTGACATCAATTTCCAAGAAGGGCTCTTCTGGATTTTTGTTATATTGCAGAAGGGTTTGGTCCTTGAGTCACAAAGCAAGTCAAATGTGATGTTGGTAGAGGACAAGAGTCATTGAGTGGAGCTGGAGCAAAAATGAATGCAGGAATAAGTGGAAAGTTGTCTTTCATGTAGTGAAATCGATAGCACCGAGTTGTTTGCTTCGGTGGCACCGAGCGAATTCGGTTGGGTCAAAGGAAACAAACCAGTGTGACCGAGTCCATCACAGAGAAAACACTTCTTTCCTCAGCTCACTAGGCACTTAAGATCTCACAAGGATTTTCAAGGAATTTGCTAAAAGATTTGCAATGAATTGGATGTAGAAAATGCAGAAGGACAAGAAGGAAAAGAAATAAAAAGATCTAGATGAAGTTTTTTTTGAAAGGGGAAAACACATATGCATGAGACAAATGCAAGAGGAAACACAAGAGAACTTCATCTAGAATTGGGCAGTGACGAAGTCACCTATGTTAGAGTATATTGACTTAGGAGTCAAGTGAGGTCACTTGATCTTTGGTCATACTCATCGTTTAAGCTCAAAAATGGGGTTACCATTTTTCGTTTAACCATCTTGATATATTCACATCTTGTTGAGTTGCTCTAACCCATGACTTGGAGTAAAGCTTCTCTAAGATGGAATAACATACCTTGGGTGGTGGTGTTGATCTTGCTCATGTAGTTGAACTTGTGTGGGTTGCTCAAGGTTGATGGGAGCACCACCTTGGAATTTTGAGTTCATCTTCCTACGTGGGTTAGCTTTGCAAGGAAGAGCACTTGTGTATCCAAAATGACAATCATGAATCTTAATTTAGAATGTGTCAAAGGATATGTTTGAAGAGTTTTGTGCTTCCTTGTCTTCAACCACCGTTATGTAGGGACTTGATGATGTAGAGATTTCTCAAGATATGAGTGAGTTGAAATCTCATGGATTTATATTCATCCGAGTACCTACAAGGGTTAGATAGCATGCAAGGGTGCAAAAATATCCAAGACATATAGATGGCATCATGAAAGAAATATCAAGGATTAGTCAAAGGCTCAAGCCTTGCATGTATTCAAATGGAGTTCCTACTCCAAGTTTGAAGCATCAATGATGTTCAATTCACCTCTCAAACAGCAAAAGACTTTCTCATCAAGTGGTTTGGTAAATATATCTGCTAATTGCTTATCGGTGCGAACATGCTTAAGATCAATGTCCCCTTTGGCAACATGATCTCGAATGAAATGATGATGAACTTCAATATGCTTAGTTAGAGAATGTTGCATGGGATTGTGAGCAATCTTAATAGCACTTTCATTGTCACAAAGCAATGGAACATGTTTCACATATATCCCATAATCTTTAAGGGGTTGGGTCATCCAAAGTAGTTGAGCACAACATGATCCAGCAGCAATGTATTCCGCTTTGGCGGCGGATAAGGATACCGAGTTTTGTTTTTTGGAGGACCAAGACACAAGAGATCTACCTAGAAATTGACAAGTACCCGAAGTGGACTTTCTATCAACCTTGTCTCCGGCATAGTCCGAATCGGAGTAACCAACAAGATCGAAAGAAGACCTCTTAGGATATCAAATGCCAAAATTTGGTATGTGTATTAAGTATCTCACTATCCTTTTCACGGCCTTAAGATGACACTCTTTAGGGGCTGCTTGATATCGTGCACACATGCACACACTCAGCATAATATCAGGACGAGAGGCACATAGATATAACAATGAAGCAATCATAGAGCGGTAAACTTTTTGATCAACCGGTTCACCATCTTTGGTCAAATCAAGATGTCCACTAGTAGGCATGGGTGTAGTCATACCTTTGCATTATTGCATATTGAACTTCTTGAATAAGTCCTTGGTGTACTTAGTTTGAGAGACAAAGGTACCTTCCTTAGTTTGCTTTATTTGCAAACCAAGAAAGAATTTGAGTTCACTCATCATAGACATCTCAAACTTCTCCGACATTAGCTTTCCAAACTTCTCACTAAAATGAGGGTTAGTTGAACCAAATATAATATCATCAACATAAATTTGGCACACAAATAGCTCTCCATTAACCCTTTTAGTAAAAAGAGTAGAATCAATTTTACCAATTTCAAAACCTTTTTTAATAAGAAACTTGGTCAAGCATTTATAACACGCTCTAGGGGCTTGTTTAAGACCATAAAGGGCTTTGTGAAGTTTGTAAACATGATTAGGTTTCTTAGGATTGACAAAGCCGGGAGGTTTCTTAACGTAAACTTCCTCCTCAATTTCACCATTTAGAAAAGCACTTCTAATGTCCATTTGGTACAAGGTGATATGATGGTGATTAGCATAAGCAAGTAAGATGCGAATGGACTCAAGTCTAGCAACGGGAGCATATGTCTCACCATAGTCCATACCTTCGACTTGAGTGTAGCCTTGGTTGACTAGGCGAGCTTTGTTGCGGACGACTTGACCATCTTCATCTTGCTTGTTGCGAAACACCCATTTGGTACCAATGATGTTGTGGTTGTTGTCGGGCTTCTCGACCAATGTCCACACTTGATTTCTCTCAAAGTTGTGTAGCTCTTCATGCATAGCGTTAATCCAATCCGGATCTTCCAATGCTTCTTCAACCTCCATAGGTTAAATGCTAGAGATGAATGAGTAATGTTCACAGAAGTTAGCCAAACTAGTTTTAGAGCGAGTGATTCTCACGGTTTGGATATCATTGTAGATTTGCTCGATGGGATGATCTTTAGTGATTCTTGCTCGAACTCGTGGAAGCTTTGGCTTGGCTCGGGGTGGAACATCCTATTCATCTTGATCTTCTTCTTGGCCTTGTTCATTGTTGACGTTGTCATTTTCTTCTCGTGGTGGGGAAGGAGGTTGTTGATGTTCATCTTGGTGTACTTCCTCGTTTTCTTCGTCTTGGTGTGCCCCACTTGTGGATGCTTCCGTATCAATTCTTGGTTCACCTCGTCGTGAGGTGGAAGCTTCCACTTGGATGGACGAGGTACTCTCCTTCACCTCCCTTGGACGAATCTTGCCAATAGACAAGTCTTGGATTGCTTCCGAAGGGTCTTTGTCTCCTACATCAATTGACAATTGCTCTACTTGTGAGCCGTTAGATTCATCAAACTTCACATCTACCGTCTCTTCAACCCTTCGGGTGAAATTGTTGTAGACACAGTAAGTGTGAGAGTTTGAGCCATAACCAAGTAGGAAACCTTCATGAGATTTAGGAGCAAATTTAGGACGATGATGCTTATCAAGAATGTAGCACTTTGAGCCGAATACTCGAAAGTATCCAACTTGGGGTTTGTTACCAGTGAGGAGCTCGTATGTCATCTTGCCGAGTAGCTTGTGAAGATACAAGTGATTTGTTGCATGACAAGCTGTCTCAACCGCTTCTGCCCAAAAGTGTTTTGGAGTCTTGTACTCATCAAGCATCATTCCTGCCATCTCAATAAGAGTCCGGTTCTTCCTCTCAACAACTCCATTTTGTTGAGGTGTGTACGTAGCTGAGAACTCATGTGAAATCCCTTCTTCGTCAAGAAAGGTATCCATATTTGCGTTCTTGAACTCCGTTCCGTTGTCGCTCCGAACCTTCTTGATTTTCACGTCAAATTCATTTTGGGCCTTCCTGGCAAAGTTTTTGAAGATCTTTTGGACCTGCGATTTGTCATCAAGAAAGAACACCCACGTAAATATTGAAAAATCATCAACTATGACTAGACCAAATGAGTTACCACCGAGACTCTTGTAGGCATTGGGACCAAAGAGATCCATGTGAAGTAGCTCGAGTGGCCTTCTCGTGGTCATGATGTTCTTCGCATGATGACTTCCTCCAACATGTTTTCCTGTCTGACAAGCACTACAAAGTCTATCCTTGTCAAATATGACATCTTTTATTCCAAGGATATGATCACCTTTAATACGTTTATTAAGATTTCGCATACCCACATGACCTAGTCTTCTATGCCACAACCAGCCTTTAGAAGATTTAGCAATTAAGCAAGTTCTAGGTTGAGCCTTTTTAGTGAAATCAACAATGTAAAGATCACCTCTACGTATACCGGTAAAGACCATTTTACGGTTGTCTCTACGAAACACTTGGCAATCTACCTCAGTAAACATGACATTGAACCGAAATCAGCAAGTCTAGATACTGAAAGTAAATTGTACCCAAGAGATTCAATGAGCATGACATTTTGTATGGAGCTATCAAGTGGGATGGCCACCTTACCTAGGCCAACCACCTTACCCTTTGAGTTATCACCAAAGGTGACATACTTTCGAGGGCCGTCGTTTTCAGCAAGCTCACGGAACATATCTTTATCTCCAGTCATATGATCAGTACATGCACTATCAAGAACCCATTCCTTCCCTCCGGCCATGTAGCCGCAAAGATTTGCCATAATACTAAAGTGTCTCATTGCATCATCAAGATCACAGTCACTATCATCATCCTCAACATAGCATCCATGTTCAACATCATCTTGTGATTGATCAACTCCTAGAGAGGGTAACTCATTAGATAAATGATCATTTCTATGATTACCTTTATGAATTCTAATAGCTTTGGAAAAAATATTGCTAATGATTCCAACATATCCTTTGGCACTAGTAAGATTAGTAAGCTCAAATAAGCAGTCACCAAATTTGGGATCATTGGAACCCATCTTAATCAAGGCAATGGACTTATGAAGAATCTCATCTAAGTTCTTCAAGGAATAGTTTGGAAAACGTTCCTCAAGGAATCTCCATATAGTGTAGGCACAATCAAGAGTAGGCAAACATTCAATCAAGTTTCTAGGCAAGCCTCTAGTGATAAGATTAATAGTTCTAAGGTTGCGGATCATGTCAATAGACACATCAAGGGTAGGATGCAAAGGATCAACATGAGGTGCACAAGGGCTAGTAATGTACTTGTTCAAATAATATTCATTGAAAATCTCAAGCATTTCATTTTCCCACTCATAGAAGAACTCTCCGTCAAGAATAGGCACTCTACGTCTAAGACTCCCCAAAGTAGACACATACATATTCCACCAAAGGTGTTTAAACCAAGGCAATGGAGACCAATGCTCTGATACCAATTGAAAGGATCGAGAAGAGGTGTTTAGAGGGGGGGTGAATAGGCTCTAATCAAGAAAAGTTGCAGTTTTTAATTCTTTAGGTTCATGTGGAGTATTAGCACAAGTTTAAACATTCACAATACATATCAAGAAAGCATGCAAGCATGCAAAGAGTATATGAGCGGCGGAAAGTAAAGCATGCAAGTTGCAAGAATGTAAAGAGAAGGGATTGGAGTGTGCAAACGCAATTTGGAGACACGAAGATTTTCTGCATGGTTCCGATAGGTGGTGCTATCGTACATCCACGTTGATGGAGACTTCAACCCACGAAGGATAACGGTTGCGCGAGTCCACGGAGGGCTCCACCCACAAACGGTCCACGAATAAGCAACCTTGTCTATCCGACCATGGTCGTCGCCGACGAACGACTTGCCTTACAAGCGGAGATCCTCATGAAGTAGGTGATCTACTTGCCCTTACAAACTCCTTGGTTCAACTCCACAATCTAGTCGGAGGCTCCTAAGTGAAACCTAGCCAATCTAGGAGACACCACTCTCCAAGAAGTAACAAATGGTGTGTTGATGATGAACTCCTTGCTCTTGTGCTTCAAATGATAGTCTCCCCAACACTCAACTCTCTCTCGTAGGATTGGATTTGGTAGAAAGAAGATTTAAGTGGAAAGCAACTTGAGGAAGGCTAGAGATCAAGATTTATGTGGTTGGAATGGAATATCTTGACCTCAACACAAGTGTAGGCGGTTCTCTCTCAGAAAATATGTATTGGAAGTGTAGGCATGTTCTGATGGCTCTCTCCACGAATGAAGAGTGGGTGGAGGGGTATTTATAGCCTCCACACAAAATCTAACCGTTACACACAAATCACCAAACTTGGTGGAACCGATTCAGAGAACTTGGTCAGACCGATTTGGTTCATAATGTGACCGTTAGGTGTTTCGGTGGGACCGACTGGATCAACTCGGTGGGACGGATGTGCTAGGGTTAGGGTAAATCCAAAACTCGGTTTGACCGATTACTCAAACTCGGTGGGACCGAATTGGGTAATAAGCGAAATAGAGAGTTGGCCAAGAAAACTCGGTGGGGCCGATTGTATATCTCGGTGGGACTGAAAATATTGCAATAGGTAACAGAGAGTTTGCAAGCCCATCTCGGTGAGACCGAGATCCCATCGGTGAGACCGAAATGATTAGGGTTTCTGGCAGTGGCTATGTCAACTGAACTCGGTGGCGCCGGATAGAAAGAATCGGTGGGGCCGAGTTGGATATTTGGTGTGGGACATATTTGGAAGTGAGAAAGTGGTTGAGGGCTTTGGAGCATCTCACTAAGCACTTTGAGCAAGCAAGCCATTAAGAAACACCTCATCCCTTCTTTATAGTATTGGCTTTCCTATGAACTCAATGTGATCTTGGATCACTAAAATAGAAAATGTAGAGTCCTGAGCTTTGAGCTTGAGCCAATTCTTTGTCCTTAGCATATTGAAGGGGTTCCACATCCTCTAGTCCATGCCACTCCATTGTTGAACTTGTCTGAAACATACTAGGTAGAAACATTAGTCCAACAAGAGATATGTTGACATTAATTACCAAAATCACCGAGGGAGCACTTGTGCTTTCACATCCCCAAGTTTAGGCTCTTGGTTGTCCTTGAATATTATCTTGGGGTGCCTTGGGCATCCACAAGCTTAGTCTCTTGCCACTCCTTATTCCATAGTCCATCAAATCCTTACCCAAAACTTGAAAACTTCACAACACAAAACTCAACAGAAAATCTTATAAGGTCCGTTAGTATAAGAAAATAAATCACCACTTTTGGTACTGTTGTGAACTCATTCTTTATTTATATTGGTGTAATATCTACTGTATTCCAACTTTTCCACGGTTCATACCCCCCGATACTACCCATAGAATCATCAAAATAAGCAAACAACACATAGAAAACAGAATCTGTCAAAAACAGAACAGTCTGTAGTAATTTGTGTTTCTCGAATACTTCTGTAACTCCAAAAATTCTGAAAAATTAGGAAATCCTAAGAAATTTGTTTATTAATATTTTGCAAAAATAATAGGTATTTTATCACGCTTATTTTAGAAACGAGAATTGTTTTCTTGAGCGGAAAAGTTTCTGTTTTTCAGCAAGATCAAATCAACTATCACCGTAAGCCATCCCAAAGGTCTTACTTGGCACAAACACTAATTAAAACACAAAAACCACATCCAACTGGAGGCTAGATGAATTATTTATTTCAAAATAGAACCTAAAAAGAAAAAAAGAAAAAGAAAATTGGGCTGCCTCCCAAGAAGCGCTATTGTTTCACGCCCTTAGCTAGGTATAAAACACGAATAGATCTAGGTATTGTCATCTTTGATATGCAACTCTTCAATCACACACTTATAATCCTTAGGAGGATCTTTGGTTTTATCAATGATCAAACTCCTAGGCAAGAAATCAAGAAACTATCTTGTAGCAATTGGTTCCTTAATAATATCGAAAAAATTGGGGTGAACACTTATTGTTTTGAGATCTTCATTTTCCTTACTAGAAGATTCAGCCTTATTCTTAGGAACGTAAGTAAACTTGGCAATCTTAGTAGGAGGAAAATTTTGAGTAGTTTTAACGGAGGAAAAAATGGAACCCAAGTTGGTAATAATATCTTCTAGTTTGCCAATTCTAGTAGAATCTTGATCTATCTTTTCATTAACTATGGGTTCGTTTTCCCTAAGGTTCTTTAAAGTAACTCCTACCTTAGATCCATATTGAGTAATCTGATTATGAATCTTTTTATCCAAATTTTCAATCAACTCTATGGTAGCAATTTTATTCTCAATAATATCAAGCCTTTGCACCACATGTTCCAAGGTTAAAACAGTTTCATTGATCAAAAGAGGTGGTGGGCCTAGGAAATCTATCATGGCATTGTAAGAATCAAAAGTATGGATCCCCAAGAAATTTCCCCCGGTAATGGTATCTAGAACATATCTATTCCAAGGAGTAATGCCCACATAAAAATTGCAAAGAAGAACATTTGTAGGTTGTTTTCGAGTAGATCTATTTTGAGCATTGCAATTACTATACCAAGCATCTTTTAAATTTTCTCCCTCCCTTTGTTTAAAATTGAGAACTTTGTTATCGGGAGTGCTAACAATGATTGGAGGACTAGCCATGGAAGCGAGACAAGCGATCAAACACACAAGCACACAAAAAGCAAACAAAGAAGACAAATGGAAGATGGGCGAAGAAAAGGCAAATCTTTTCGAAAATCGCTTTAGAAGTGGGGGAGAGGAAAACGAGAGGTGAATGGTGAATAATGCAATGCAAGAGATGAGAGTTTATGATGGGTACTTGGTATGTCTTGACTTGGCGTATATCTCCTCGGCAACGGTGCTAGAAATTGGCAAGTTGACGGGAGACAAATCCTGACTTGGCGTAAATCTCCCCGGCAACGGCGCCAGAAATTCTTCCTGCTACTTCTTGAGCTTGTGTTGGTTTTTCCCTTGAAGAGAAAGGATGATGCAGCAAAGTAGATATAAGTATTTCCCTCAGTTTGAGAACCAAGGTATCAATCCAGTAGGAGACAACACACAAATCACCAATACCTGTACAAACAATCAAACAACTTGCACCCAATGCGATACAGGGGTTGTCAATCCCTTCACTGTTACTTGCAAAAGTGAGACCCGATAAAGATAGATAAACAGTGAAGTAAATATTTTTGGTATTTTTGGTTTATAGATCAGAAAGTAAAAGATTGCAAAAATAGTAGATCGGAAACTAATATTATATATCGGAAACTTATATGATGGAAAATATACCCCGGGGCCATAGGTTTCACTAGAGGTTTCTCTCAAGATAGCAAATAATACGTGTTGGGGAAAGCAGCATGCAATTTCAAAAAAATTCTACACTCACATAAGATCTATCTAGGAGATGCATAGAAATGAGAGGGGGAGAGTGTGTCCATGTACCCTCATAGACCGAAAGCGGAAGCGTTTGACAACGTGGTTGATGTAGTCTAACTTCTTCTCGTTCCGACCGATCAAGCACCGAACGTACGACACCTCCGAGTTTTGCACACGTTCAGCTCAATGACGTCCCTCAAGCTCTTGATCCAGCAAAGTGTCGAGGGAGAGTTTCTTCAGCACGACAGCGTGGTGACGGTGATGGTGAAGTGATCCATGCAGGGCTTCGCCTAAGCACTACGACAACATGACCGGAGGCGTAAACTGTGGAGGGGGCGCCGCACCCGGCTAGGAATCAATGTTGTGTGTTCTAGCGGTGCCCCCCCCATGTATATATAGGTTGGAGGGGAGGAGAAGCAGTCAAGGGGGCTCCCAAGTAGGAGGAATCCTACTTGGGCCCTCCAATTCGGGTTCCCCCCTATCCTTTTACCGGAAGGGGGAAAAGGGAAGAGATGGGGGAGGAAGGAAAGGGGGGGCGAACCCGCACCTCTGATACGTCTCCAACGAATCTATAATTTTTGATTGTTCCATGCTATTATATTATCTCTTTTGGATGTTTAACGGCTTTATTATGCACTTTTATATTATTTTTGGGACTAACCTATTAACCCAGAGCCCAGTGCCACTTTCTGTTTTTTCCTTGTTTTAGAGTATCATAGAAAAGGAAAATCAAACAGAGTCCAATTGACATGAAACTTCATGGAACTTATTTTTGGACCAGAAGAAGCCCACAGAGTATCGGAGATGGACCAGGAGAGTCCTGGGCTTCCCACGAGGGTGGGGGGGCGCCCACCCCCTGGGCGCGCCCCCTGCCTCGTGGACAGCCCGGAGATCTACCGACGTACTTCTTCCTCCTATATATACCCATATACCATAAAAACTTCGGAGAGCACAATAGATCGGGAGTTCCGCCGCCAGAAGCCTCCGTAGCCACCGAAAACCAATCTAGACCCGTTCCGGCACCCTGCCGGAGGGGAAACCCCTCATCGGTGGCCATCTTCATCATCCCGGCGCTCTCCATGACAAGGAGGAAGTAGTTCTCCCTCGGGGCTGAGGGCATGTACCAGTAGCTATGTGTTTGATCTCTCTCTCTCTCTCTCTCTCTCGTGTTCTTGAGGTGATACGATCTTGATGTACCGCGAGCTTTGCTATTATAGTTGGATCCTATGATGTTTCTCCCCCTCTACTCTCTTGTAATGGATTGAGTTTTCCCTTTGATGTTATCTTATCGGATTGAGTCTTTAAGGATTTGAGAACACTTGATGTATGTCTTGCGTGAGATACCCGTGGTGACAATGGGGTATTCTATTGATCCACCTGATGTATGTTTTGGTGATCAACTTGCGGGTTCCGCCCATGAACCTATCCATAGGGGTTGGCACACGTTTTCGTCTTGACTCTCCGGTAGAAACTTTGGGGCACTCTTTGAAGTACTTTGTGTTGGTTTGAATAGATGAATCTGAGATTGTGTGATTCATATCGTATAATCATACCCATGGATACTTGAGTTGACATTGGAGTATCTAGGTGACATTAGGGTTTTGGTTGATTTGTGTCTTAAGGTGTTATTCTAGTACGAACTCTATGATAGATTAACCGGAAAGAATAGCTTCATGTTATTTTACTACGGACTTTTGAATAGATCGATCAGAAAGGATAACTTTGAGGTGGTTTCGTACCCTACCATAATCTCTTCGTTTGTTCTTGTCAGGACCCGATCCTAAGTCACACCGATCTAGCATGTAACACATCATATCACTTTGCGGCCTCACGCACGGTACTCCCACGGGTGCCACCTTACCTAGCCCGGGACCATTTGCGCCTTTTGGCTCACGTATATGATAGTGTCGCTAGCATCCACATGACAAAGAACCCAGGATGACATGGCTAGTCGTGAACCCAAAGCGGCACTAACCCATGGGGACAGGCATACATGAATCAACATCGAGCATGTCGGTCAGCAGCGTGCGAATCCGGGCTGTAGCACTGGGCTAACAGGACTCCGGTAATCCGAGCTGTAGCAGGCTAGGCAGGACTCCGGATGTCACCGCATGACATTTCCCCGAAGGGACAGACACAGGAACGAGGTGAAACACATGCCGGCCAGCCAAGTGTCCTGAGCAGTAGTGCTGGGCTAGCAGGACTCCGGTGAACCAGGCTGTAGCGGACTACTATTGGACAAAGAAGCACTAGACTACATTTCCTCATAAGAGAGGCTGCCAAGGATAAACAACTAGATTGTCGGATCCCACACATACCAAGCATTTCAATCATACACACAATATGCTCGATATGTGTAAATACAACATGGCATCACAACAAGACTCTACGACTCAAGTATTTATTCATTAGGCTACGAAGAGCCAGATATTACAAACATGGGTCTCATGACCCAACATTCAGAGCATACAAGTCAAAGCACAAGCGGAAGCTTAACATGTCTGAGTCCAGACAACTACAAATGAAAAAGGTTGAGAAGCCTGACTATCTACCAGATCCTGCCGAGGGCACAAGATCATAGCTGAGGTATCAAGCTAAACGTCGAAGTCCACACAGAATTACTAGCGAGACTGACGTCTCTCTGCAAAACATAAAATAGGCAAACGTGAGTACAAATGTACCCAACAAGACTTACATAAGAACTATCTACATATGCATCGGTATTAATAAAGGGGGTGGTGGAGTTTAACTGCAGCAAGCCAGCTTTGACTCAGTGGCTAACCTGAACTACGACTGCAAGTAACTCTTTTGAGGTGACGCACACGAGTCCACATATTCACCATATCAATACACCACTATGGATCTGCTCCCGTCTCCCTACGAGAAGGCCATCCATAGCACTCACGCTTATCTTGCGCATTTTAGAGTATCCACTTTCACTTGTCTATGAACTGTACAAGGGGTCCAAGTTTCCATATCCGAGGAATCCGGCTATTCGAATAGATAATGATAACCCTGCAGGGGTGTACTTCTTCACACACGCTTTCGCCACTTACCACCATGTACACGTCATGTACCTCGGCAACCTTCAAGCGGAAGCCTGGCGAGGGAGTCGGCCACGACCTGACTAACCACACAAGTCTCTAGACCAGGTTTATCGCCTATTCGGGTTCCATCCGCAAGGAGATCCGGCCGGGATGTCGCTCACGGCCCCAAACGATGTGTACAGGGTTCCCAAGCCCACCATCAGGTGCCACTTGGTACACCGGGCCACTGTGCCTAGTCTGTCCCAAGCCCACCTGTACCGGGTGCCACTTGGTAGACTACTAACACTACCTACAAACACCAGAAACTAGTTGCAACTCCTGGACAAAGATCGAATGGATTAATAAGTCGAGAGGGGTCGAGTTACCGGAACCCAATGTGTGGTAGTAACTGTTCATGGATCACAAACACAGAACTCAGTTCCTGAGGACGGCTGCAATGAGACAACCCACCATGTACTCCTACATGGCCTCTCACCGCTACCTTTACCAAATCGTGTTCACACACTTAGCTCTCAACGGTAGGACATGTTCACCACATTCCAATTCATCCCCGATGAATCAGATCTGACTCAACTCTAAGCAATAGCAGGCATGATAAACAAACATGAATGAGTAGGCACATCAGGGCTCAAACAACTCCTACTCATGCTAGGGGGTTTCATCTATTTACTGTGGCAATGACAGGTCATGCAGGGGAAAGGGGTTCAGCTACCGCAACATGTAACAGTTGAATCATTGTTGTCCTAATGCAGTAAAAGAGAGCAGGAGCGAGAGAGTGGGCTTGTATCGGAATGAACAAGGGGGTTTTGCTTGCCTGGCACTTCTGAAGATAATATAGTTCTTCATCGGTGTCATCGATCACGTCGTCGGAAACATCATCGTCTGAGAGGGGACGGTTACCGGCAAACGGGGAAGGACACAATGACATGACAATAATGTTATGATTTGCACTAATGCATCTAGCAACGATTTAAATGAAGTCCATATGGACCAAGGGTTCATATGCAAACTCCATATTTAGCATTTAAAATGCCATTATCATGTTTTCACTTATACAGTGGGTATAAGTTGGTTCATCATGCATGAAAGTAGCATAAACGGATAGATTGGGTTTTTCTGATCATTTTTCATATATAAATCTTTTCATTTGGAGTTACGGTTGATTTTCTATGATTTTTAAAAATTTAGGCAGTTTTCTGGAATTTCCTGTAAAAGAATAAATCCAGAAAAGAGTTATTGCATCAGCATGACATCACTGTGATGTCAGCGGTCAACGGGCGTGGTCCAGGTCAAACTTGACCTCTGGGACCCGCAGGTCAGTGACTCAGCTAATTGACTGAGTTAATTAGCCCTAAGCTAACGCTAACTAAAATGTCAGCAGGGTTGGGCCCACATGTGAGCGAGTCAATGGGTTAACTAAGTTAATTAATCACTAATTAAACTAACAGTAATTAAACAGGGGCCTGGGCCCACATGTCAGGACCCAGGGGAGGTCAAACCGGGGTCTCCCCGGGCCAGCGGGGTCAACCCTGTAGGTCAAAGTGGTCAACCCACCGGCGTTTAGCCCCCGGCGAGGCCAAACGCGGCGGTGCAGGTGCGGGTTGCACCTACAGGGCACCCTTTGACGCGCAGAGCACAGCTGCGGGATGCGGACGCTCGTCCGCATCCAACCGTGGTGGTGGCGTGGCCGGGGAGTGGCCGGAGAAGCGCCGGCGACGAGGTCAAGCGGCGGCGGGGCTCGGGTGAGTTGCGGGTTCGGTGTTGCAGCTCACAAGCGAGCCAAATGACACGCTGGGGCTGCTCTACGGGGTGCTACGAGCGTGTTGGAGTCGCCGGGGTGACCAAATGGTCACCAGAGCTGCGTTGGCGGCGAGCTCGGCCGGCGGCATGCTGCGGCAGCAAGGGGAGACGGCTACGGCGAGCAAGAAGCGGCGGGGTTTGGGGGGTTAGATGCAGGTGCTCACAGCGAGTCCAACGAGCGCGAGGGCGAGGTCGGGGATGTCCGGTAGCTCCCGAATCGACGGTGATGAGCTTCGGTGGCCGGCGACGGAAACGGCGATGGTGACGATGAAGCAGCGCGTCCGAGGCCGGGAGAATCGTCGAGGAGGAAGAGGCAGATTAGGCGGAGCTCGTGGGCTAGCTGGCTTGGCATGAGGATGCTGGTGGCCGCGGCAAAGGCGAACGGCGGCGACGGTGGTCCTCGGGCGTCGCGCGAAAGAGCGAGGGAGAGGAGGGGAATGGGCACGGGAGAGTGAGAGGGGTACGGGGCGGTCGAGGGGGAGTGCATGGCGCTCGGGGCTGTCTCCAGCAGCGAGCAAGCAGGCAGGAGGTGGCCGCACGGCGGTGCGCGCACGTCAGGCACGCGCCCATTCTCCTGGCAGAGGAGGAAGGCGATAGGGGAGGAGGCGGTGGTGGGCTGGGCCGCCAGCTGGGCCGGCCAGGGGGCTGTGCCAGGTGGGCTACAGGTAAGCACTTCTCTCTCTCTTGTTTAATTCTGTTTTCTATTTTTATTTCTCAGTTTTGAATTAGCAAAAATACTAATTCATTTTGTAAAATCCTGAAAATAATTGTGGGCACTTTTGAAACTATTTCCAATAGCCCTCAAATGCTTTCAAGATTATTTGGACATTTAAAATATTTTATAGCATTTAAATGTCCAAATTCAAATACTTATGATTTAATTCAAAATCCATAAATGTCCAAGAATATGCTCATCATTTTTGGCAGAGGTTTTCACCTTTATCATAAATCATGAACATTTTAAATGACATTTCGGGTTCTTTGAAAAAGATTTTATTTAAACCTATTTGAATTCTTTCTGGTGCTAGGGTTTGATCGATCCCCATTTCAGCTTTATAAAAATTTAAACATGATGCAACACACAAATGCTAGCCTAGTGCATGGCAAGGCTAGGGATGTTACAACTTACCCCCACTAAACAAGAATCTCGTCCCGAGATTCAAGACGTGAGGTAGGAGGACAGAGGGGACACAAACTAACACGGTCTTCACGATCCAGGTTGCACTTCATAAGAACGTTGACACGATCACCATCTTTGTCTCGATGTCTTGCTCTGAGAACTCTATCCAACACGATAACGGAAAGTAAGGAAACTCTCGAAGAATCGATCTTCTCGAAGATCGAGCAACCGACGATCAACTCACAGAACGAGACATAGCGACATCTGTCGAGATGAGACACGATACACACATCAAGAATGATGGAAATGAGCACATGACAAGGTTTAAATAAGTAGCGGAATTCCCACACCTAGGAGGGTGGTGAACGGTGTCAACGTAGCGAGGAGTTGGGTTGCCATGATACCACAACGAGACACCTTAAGGAAGGTGACTCGAAGAACTATTTCCTTAAGTGGCAAAAAGAATTACTTTTGATTCAAAAATCATTGCAACTCTCTATACCAGCCTAAGGCAATCACAAACGACCGTTTGAACGAATTCGAAAGAATGGCATACTCACACCAGAGTGGATGATGTGGACTACCTTGTTGAAGACAACGCAATGGATGACTTTTGCTTATCACCGGAAATGAATGGGACCCATGGCAGACTGACACAATGACGGGTGCAAGCTAGGAACAAAATGCAAATACTAGGAATGACCCAACCTTCATATCTGCCTGAGATTCAGATCTGGTTGGTAACGGGATGTTTCAGACAGCATGTCTGAAGAAGAAAGTTTGCAACACAAACCGACGAGATGACGTTGCGAGATTCTTGGGAAATGAACTATGATAGCAAGCTCCAAAACATGAGCTGGTTCTGCTACATACAGGTGAACACACTGTCCCATACAATCATGATCACGTAGTAGTCTCATAATAAAACACTACCGAGTTCAGGTGGGGAACCATAATCGAGGATATTGAAGTCCTTGCATAAGTCATGCTCTTAAGAAGGAACTTCCTTTCCTTGAACAAGTCAATCAGTGGCTTGGTGTGCTAGGAAACACATATGGAGTGGAGGCGGCCAACCTATCAAACCATAGAGCACTTTGCACGTGCATGACTAACTTGGGATGATTCCAGGGAAACAAAACAAACCTTTCTCAAATTCATGGCGGCAACTTACACCTAATGCACGTGAACTTAGAGAAAGTCACTTCTTTCACCCAAACATATACCTCATGAGCGGAACATGAAGGCAATGCTTACAAAGTTTCCAATACTAGTGTAATGTTCAACATGAATCACGGGGAAGACAAAATGATGCTGATGGGCTCAACAACAACTCATCAAAATTTCCATATCACTGGACTTACACCATCATGTGAACACGGTGATAGCATTGGTCAGACCAAAAGATGTATGGTGTATGCTCGAGGGATCAACCACGAGTAAGACAACATTATGAACACCGTTGGTTCTGATTTGATTTGATGATAGCCCACACTCAAATCAAAGGATTGATAAGACAATAGCGCCGACAATTGATCACGTGGATCAATCGTTGATATTATCTTTCTTCAACACAGATACAAGATATCCCTTAGGGATGAGCGTGGTAGGACAAGCTTTTATCTTCCAACTCTCCAAGTTGTTGTTAAGCTTAACCAACTAGCTCAGGGGTATCCAACACAAATTCTTGGAGAATGGGTGGTTTACAAGAAACCAACTTGATCACGAACTCAACATAGCGGTCAGGTGACAACCTGGTAACACTTCCGAGAAGATATTCGGAAAATCACGAACCACCGATATGTTACTAAGCTCGAGATCAATCTTGCTTTTCAGGCAAGGTGATGTGATCAAGAGAGTGATGGATTGACACAATCCTATCTCATTAATCGAGGAGTGCACCAGAAATAAGGACTAGGTAGCACGATTAATCTTAGAATTATGATTGAATAACCAACATGCTAAGAATGATATTATTGTCCATTAACTACGAAGCAACAGGGTTGCTAGGAGTATTGATTTCACACAGCATAGTTCACTTGTCGGCATTCCGGTTACAACAACACGGGACCGAGGAATGAATAATGATGGCGAGAAGTATCACTGCGGCAAGAATCCATAAGAGGTGGTGCAATTCTCATGAAATTCTTGACATAAAGTGGTAACACTCCAAGGTAGAACAGAATAAAAGCTGGATTGGCATTCATTCTGCGGAATACAACTACTATGACCCAATCCCAGAAATGGACGAGGTACTGGAGTTTGTTTCTCCTAGTCATTCTGAAATAGAATGGCTTGACGGACCACAAGAATAATAAACATCGATAACACGGATGCACAATTACTCTTGATCAACAATTGACAGACGAAGGTCGGATAACAGCTAAAGAGGGACAACTCAAAGTAACATATATCTTTCTGAGTTGTAGATGCATAGATTAGCATGTCGAACGAGTTCAACATAATTCTTCCGGATAACCCATGTAGAAGGGTAGAACTGGCAGAGTCACAATATAGAATCGAGAACTCATCAAGAGCTCTGGTCGTGATCTTTGGTTCAAGAACTTCTGCCATATTGGTTCATGGTACTGGAAGAATGATGTACCACGAACCTCAAGGTCTATCACAAGGTTTACTAATGTCCTAAGGAACTAGCAAACACTATCAACATGAAGCAAGTAGGGTGAATCTTGGGTTTAAGGACCCAGAAATAAAATACCTACTAACTAAATGGCATCACGGGATGCTTTCGAGAATGGTGGCCAGATTCATCACACTGGGAACACAAAACATGGCGAGATTACTAGATGGTTTCCTAAGACACCTAGGGTCATAATAGTAGCTCCAACATATACGCCGAGGCAACGGAGTACCTCACAGACCATGTAGTGTGCTTAATCTGGCCCAAAAGGACATCGAGAATGGGATGAAGAGATTTGCAAATGCATCGGACTATTTAGAAACCTGGGATGACTCGGACAGCATAACGGTTGTAATTGCTCAAAAATAGTTGAGACATCTTGCAAAATAGTGGCATAACCACTCAACGTCACAATATCAAGGTTCTGAGACCAGCTATGAACATATGGAAGTAGTAGAAACTGAACTAAGGCTTGAATCCATCAATCCTATAAGTCTCTATCATAGTAACTCGTCATCCTAATAGATAGATGAGAAGGCCTAGTTCTTAATCCCCGTAGAAGAGAAGAGGATGACTCGGATCAGAAGGTCATGAGGATAAGGAGTAAAAAGAGCCTTACATTCCCTTCCACAATCAATTCCCTTATATAACTAAAGCATTTCTAGACACGACTTCGACCAGTTTGGCTTGGTAATCCTATAGGCAGTCAGGCTCTGATACCAAAGCTGTCAGGACCCCGATCCTAAGTCACACCGATCTAGCATGTAACACATCATATCACTTTGCAGCATCACGCACGGTACTCCCACGGGTGCCACCTTACCTAGCCCGGGACCGTTTGCGCCTTTTGGCTCACGTATATGATAGTGTCGCTAGCATCCACATGACAAAGAACCCGGGCCGACATGGCTAGTCGTGAACCCAAAGAGGCACTAACCCATGGGGACAGGCATACATGAATCAACATCGAGCATGTCGGTCAGCAGCGTGCGAATTCGGGCTGTAGCACTGGGCTAACAGGACTCCGGTAACCCGGGCTGTAGCAGGCTAGGCAGGACTCCGGATGTCACCGCGTGACATTTCCCCGAAGGGACAGACACAGGAACAAGGTGAAACACATGCCGCCCAGCCAAGTGTCCTGAGCAGTAGTGTTGGGCTAGCAGGACTCCGGTGAACCGGGCTGCAGCGGACTACTATGGCTCAAGGAAGCACTAGATTACATTTCCCCATAAGAGAGGCTGCCAAGGATAAACAACTAGATTGTCGGATCCCACACATACCAAGCATTTCAATCATACACACAATATGCTCGATATGTGTAAATACAACATGGCATCACAACAAGACTCTACGACTCAAGTATTTATTCATTAGGCTACGAAGAGCCAGATATTACAAACATGGGTCTCATGACCCAACATTCAGAGCATACAAGTCAAAGCACAAGCGGAAGCTTAACATGTCTGAGTCCAGACAACTACAAATGAAAAAGGTTGAGAAGCCTGACTATCTACCAGATCCTGCCGAGGGCACAAGATCATAGCTGAGGTATCAAGCTAAACGTCGAAGTCCACACAGAACTACTAGCGAGACTGACGTCTCTCTGCAAAACATAAAATAGGCAAACGTGAGTACAAATGTACCCAGCAAGACTTACATCAGAACTATCTACATATGCATCGGTATCAATAAAGGGGGTGGTGGAGTTTAACTGCAGCAAGCCAGCTTTGACTTGGTGGCTAACCTGAACTATGACTGCAAGTAACTCTTTTGAGGTGACGCACACGAGTCCACATATTCACCATATCAATACACCACTCTGGATCCGCTCCCATCTCCCTACGAGAAGGCCATCCATAGCACTCACGCTTATCTTGCGCATTTTAGAGTATCCACTTTCACTTGTCTATGAACTGTACAAGGGGTCCAAGTTTCCATATCCGAGGAATCCGGCTATTCGAATAGATAATGATAACCCTGCAGGGGTGTACTTCTTCACACACGCTTTTGCCACTTACCACCATGTACACGTCATGTACCTCGGCAACCTTCAAGCGGAAGCCTGGCGAGGGAGTCGGCCACGACCTGACTAACCACACAAGTCTCTAGTCCAGGTTTATCGCCTATTCGGGTTCCATCCGCAAGGAGATCCGGCCGGGGTGTCGCTCACGGCCCCAAACGATGTGTACAGGGTTCCCAAGCCCACCATCCGGGTGCCACTTGGTACACCGGGCCACTGTGCCTAGTCTGTCCCAAGCCCACCTGTACCGGGTGCCACTTGGTAGACTACTAACACTACCTACAAACACCAGAAACTAGTTGCAACTCCTGGACAAAGATCGAATGGATTAATAAGTCGAGAGGGGTCGAGTTACCGGAACCCAATGTGTGGTAGTAAGTGTTCGTGGATCACAAACACAGAACTCAGTTCCTGAGGACGGCTGCAATGAGACAACCCACCATGTACTCCTACATGGCCTCTCACCGCTACCTTTACCAAATCGTGTTCACACACTTAGCTCTCAACGGTAGGACATGTTCACCACATTCCAATTCATCCCCGATGAATCAGACCTGACTCAACTCTAACAGTAGCAGGCATGACAAACAAACATGAATGAGTAGGCACATCAGGGCTCAAACAACTCCTACTCATGCTAGGGGGTTTCATCTATTTACTATGGCAATGACAGGTCATGCAGGGGAAAGGGGTTCAGCTATCGCAACATGTAACAATTGAACCGTTGTTGTCCTAATGCAGTAAAAGAGAGCAGGAGCGAGAGAGTGGGCTTGTATCGGAATGGACAAGGGGGTTTTGCTTGCCTAGCACTTCTGAAGAAAATATAGTTCTTCATCGGTGTCATCGATCACGTCGTCGGAAACATCGTCGTCTGAGAGGGGACGGTTACCGGCAAACGGGGAAGGACACAATCAATTCAATGCAACAATATGATGCATGAATGTGACATGACAATAATGTTATGATTTGCACTAATGCATCTAGCAACAATTTAAATGAAGTCCATATCGACCAAGGGTTCATATGCAAGCTCCATATTTAGCATTTAAAATGCCATTATCATGTTTTCACTTATACAGTGGGTATAATTTGGTTCATCATGCATGAAAGTAGCATAAATGGATAGATTGGGTTTTTCTGATCATTTTTCATATATAAATCTTTTCATTTGGAGTTACGGTTGATTTTCTATGATTTTTAAAAGTTTAGGCAATTTTTTGGAATTTCCTGTAAAAGAATAAATCCAGAAAAGAGTTATTGCGTCAGCATGACATCACTGTGATGTCAGCGGTCAACGGGCGTGGTCCAGGTCAAACCTGACCTCTGGGACCCGCAGGTCAGTGACTCAGCTAATTGACTGAGTTAATTAGCCCTAAGCTAACGCTAACTAAAATGTCAGCAGGGTTGGGCCCACATGTCAGCGAGTCAATGGGTTAACTAAGTTAATTAATCACTAATTAAACTAACAGTAATTAAACAGGGGCCTGGGCCCACACGTCAGGACCCAGGGGAGGTCAAACCGGGGTCTCCCCGGGCCAGCGGGGTCAACCCTACCGGTCAAAGCGGTCAACCCGCCGGCGTTTAGCCGCCGGCGAGGCCAAACGCGGCGGTGCAGGTGCGGGTTGCACCTACAGGGCACCCTTTGACGCGCGGAGCACAGCTATGGGATGCGGACGCTCGTGCGCATCCAACCGTGGTGGTGGCGCGGCCGGGGAGTGGCCGGAGAAGCGCCGGCGACGAGGTCAAGCGGCGGCGGGGCTCGGGTGAGTTGCGGGTTCGGTGTTGCAGCTCGCAAGCGAGCCAACTGACACGCTGGGGCTGCTCTACGGGGTGCTACGAGCGTGTTGGAGTCGCCGGGCTGACCAAATGGTCACCAGAGCTGCGTTGGCGGCGAGCTCGGCCGGCGGCGTGCTACGACATCAAGGGGCGACGGCTACGGCGAGCAAGAAGCAGCGGGGTTAGGGGGGTTAGATGCAGGTGCTCACAGCGAGTCCAACGAGCGCGAGGGCGAGGTCAGGGACGTCCGGTAGCTCCCGAATCGACGGCGATGAGCTTCGGTGGCCGGCGACGGAAACGGCGATGGTGACGATGAAGCGGCGCGTCCGAGGCCGGGAGAATCGTCGAGGAGGAAGAGGCAGATTAGGCGGAGCTCATGGGCTAGCTGGCTTGGTATGAGGATGCTGGTGGCCGCGGCAAAGGCGAACGGCGGCGACGGTGGTCCTCGGGCGTCATGCGAAAGAGCGAGGGAGAGGAGGGGAATGGGCACGGGAGAGTGAGAGGGGTACGGGGCGGTCGAGGGGGAGTGCGTGGCACTCGGGGCTGTCTCCAGCAGCGAGCAGGCAGGCAGGAGGTGGCCGCACGGCAGTGCGAGCGCGTCGGGCACGCGCCCGTCCTCCTGGCAGAGGAGGAAGGCGACAGGGGAGGAGGCGGTGGTGGGCTGGGCCGCCAGCTGGGCCGGCCAGGTGGCTGTGCCAGGTGGGCTACAGGTAAGCACTTCTCTCTCTCTTGTTTAATTCTGTTTTCTATTTTTATTTCTCTATTTTGAATTAGCAAACATACTAATTCATTTTGTAAAATCCTGAAAATAATTGTGGGCACTTTTGAAACTATTTCCAATAGCCCACAAATGCTTTCAAGATTATTTGGACATTTAAAATATTTTATAGCATTTAAATGTCCAAATTCAAATACTTATGATTTAATTCAAAATCCATAAATGTCCAAGAATATGCTCATCATTTTTGGCAGAGGTTTTCACCTTTATCATAAATCATGAACATTTTAAATGACATTTCGGGTTCTTTGAAAAAGGTTTTATTTAAACCTATTTGAATTCTTTCTGGTGCTAGGGTTTGATCGATCCCCATTTCAGCTTTATAAAAATTTAAACATGATGCAACACACAAATGCTAGCCTAGTGCATGGCAAGGCTAGGGATGTTACAGTTCTCCACTATTAGTGACTTTGGAGTGACTCTTTGTTGCATGTTGAGGGATTGTTATATGATCCAACTATGCTATTATTGTTGAGAGAACTTGCACTAGTGAAAGTATGAACCCTAGGCCTTGTTTACTAGCATTGCAATACCGTTTGTGCTCACTTTTATCATTAGTTACCTTGCTGTTTTTATATTTTCAGATTACAAAAACCATTATCTAGTATCCATATCGCACTTGTATCACCATCTCTTCGCCGAACTAGTGCACCTATACAATTTACCATTGTATTGGGTGTGTTGGGGACACAAGAGACTCTTTGTTATTTGGTTGCAGGGTTCCTTGAGAGAGACCATCTTCATCCTACGCCTCCCACGGATTGATAAAACCTTAGGTCATCCACTTGAGGAAAATTTGCTACTGTCCTACAAACATCTGCACTTGGAGGCCCAACAACGTCTACAAGAAGAAGGTTGTGTAGTAGACATCAACCTCCTTCTCCTATTCGGCCTCCTTCCTTAGGGGGGGGGTCGCACAACCCCCTGTGGGCTGGTGTGCTTTCCTCCTATGGCCCATAAGGCCCATTATTCCCCCGGGGGGTTCCGATAACCCCCCGGTACTCCAATATGTACCCAGTATGCCCCAAAACACTTCCTGTGTCCGAATATCATCGTCCTATATATGAATCTTTACCTCTCGACCATTTCAAGACTCCTCATCATGTTCGTGATCTCATTCGGGACTCCTAAGAACATTCGGTCACCAAATCACATAACTCATATAATACAAAATCGTCATCAAACGTTAAGCGTGCAAACCCTACGGGTTCGAGAACCATGTAGACATGACCGAGACACCTCTCCGTTAAATAACCAACAACGGAACCTAGATGCACATATTGGTTCCCAAATATTCTATGAAGATCTTTATCGGTCATACCGTAATGACAACATACATTATTCCCTTTGTCATCGGTATGTTACTTGCCCGAGATTCGATCGTCGGTATCTTCATACCTAGTTCAATCTCATTACCGGCAAGTCTCTTTACTTGTTCCGTAATGCATCATCCCGCAACTAAATTATTAGTCACATTTCTTGCAAGGCTTATCATGATGTGCATTACCGAGAGGGTCGAGGGATACCTCTCTGATACTCGGAGTGACAAATCCTAATGACGATCTATGCCAACCCAACAAACACCTTCGGAGATACCTGTACAACATATTTATGATCACCTAGTTATGTTGTGATGTTTGATAGCACACAAGGTATTCCTCTGGTATTCGGGAGTTGCATAATCTCATAGTCGAAGGAATATGTATTTGACATGAAGAAAGCAATAGCAATAAAACTTAACGATCATTATGCTAAGCTAACGGATGGGTCTTGTCCATCACATCATTCTCCTAATGGTGTGATCCCATTCATTAAATGAAAACACATGTCTATGGTTAGGAAACTTAACCATCTTTGATTAACGAGCTAGTCTAGTAGAGGCTTACTAGGGACACCGTGTTTTGTCTATGTATCCACACATGTATCAAGTTTCTGGTTAATACAATTCTAGCATGAATAATAAACATTTATTATGATATAAGGAAATATAAATAACAACTTTATTATTGCCTCTAGGGAATATTTCCTTCAGTCTCCCAATTGCACTAGAGTCAAAAATCTAGATTACATTGTAATGATTCTAACACCCATGGAGTCTTGGTGCTAATCATGTTTTGCTCGTGGAAGAGGCTTAGTCAATGGGTCTGCCACATTCAGATCCATATGTATTTTGCAAATCTCCATGTCTCCCTCCTTTACTTGATCACAGATGGAGTTGAAGCGTCTCTTGATGTGTTTGGTTCTTTTGTGAAATCTGGATTCCTTCACCAAGTCAATTGCTCTAGTATTGTCACAAAAGATTTTCATTGGACCCGATGTACTAGGTATTACATCTAGATCGGATATGAACTCCTTCATTCGCTGCTTTTGAAGCGGCTATGTACTCTGCTCCGCACGTAGATCCCGCCACGACGCTTTGCTTGGAACTGCACCAACTAACAACTCCACCATTCAATATAAATACGTATCCGGTTTGTGACTTAGAGTCATCCGGATCAGTGTCAAAGCTAGCATCGACTTAACCATTTACGACAAGCTCTTTGTCACCTCCATAAACAAGAAACATATCCTTAGTCCTTTTCAGGTACTTTAGGATGTCCTTGACCATTATCCAGTGATCCACTCCTGGATTACTTTGGTACCTCCCTGCTAGACTTATAGCAAGGCAAACATCAGGTATCGTACACAACATAGCATACATGATAGATCCTATGGCTGAGACATAGGGAATGACTTACATTTTCTCTCTATCTTCTACAATGCTCGGGCATTGAGTCTGACTCAACTTCACACCTTGTAACACAGGAAAGAACCCTTTCTTTGACTGATCTATTTTGACCTTCTTCAAAACTTTATCAAGGTATGTGCTTTGTGAAAGTCCAATTAAGCGTCTTGATCTATCTCTACAGATCTTGATGACCAATATATAAGCAGTTTCACTGAGGTCTTTCATTGAAAAACTCTTATTCAAGTATCCTTTTTATGCTATCCAGAAATTCTATATCATTTCCAATCAACAATATGTCATCCACATATAATATTAGAAATGCTACAGAGCTCCCACTCACTTTCTTGTAAATACAGGCTTCTCCGAAAGTCTGTATAAAACCATATGCTTTGATCACACTATCAAAGCGTGTATTCCAACTTCGAGATGCTTGCACCAGTCCATAAATGGATCGCTGGAGCTTGCACACTTTGTTAGCACCTTTAGGATCAACAAAACCTTCTGGTTGCATAATATACAACTCTTCTTTGAGAAATCCATTAAGGAATGCAGTTTTGATGTCCATTTGCCAGATTTCATAATCATAAAATGCGGTAACTGCTAACATGATTCAGACATACTTAAACATCGCTACGGGTGAGAAAGTCTCATTGTAGTCAACTCCTTGAACTTGTCAAAAACCTTTCGCAACAAGTCGAGCTTTGTAGACCGTAACATTACCATCAGCGTCAGTTTTCTTCTTGAAGATCCATTTATTCTCTATGGCTTGCCGATCATCGGGCAAGTCAACCAAAGTCCATATTTTGTTCTCATACATGGATCCTTTCTCAGAATTCATGGCCTCAAGCCATTTTGCGGAATCTGGGGTCCTCATCGCTTCCTCATAGTTCATAGGTTCGTCGTGGTCTAGTAACATGACTTCCAGTATAGGATTACCGTACTACTCAGGTGCGGAACGTTCTCTGGTTGACCTACGAGGTTCGGTAGTAACTTGATCTGAAGTTTCATGATCATTATCATTAGCTTCCTCTCTAGTTGGTGTAGGTATTGACGATGACATGTACCTAGGGTAGGGTAATAGGCCTGACCTAGACACCCTCCCCAAGGACACTACTCAAAGATCAACAACATCCAAGGCACATTAATACCCACCGACTGGAATCTCCTCAGAGTGCAATACACTCTACCAGCAACTCCACTCGAATAACCCAATTCCATTCAACCAATATATCACCATTTGACCATACAAGAAACCACTCGGAAGATAGAAGACCTAAAGTCACTGAGGGTGGCAACGGTCAGGCGTTCACTCCGTAGTGTTAATGATCATTTATATGACTTATTGCTGGCTTTACCAGAAATGCTTCACCTTTATGTACATTAAATCATGTATAACTGAGGGCGGGAGGGGTCTGGCGCACTCTATATAAGCCAGCCCCCTCCTCAGGTACAAGGGTTCACACCCCTGTAATTTCACGCATAATCCAGTCGACCGCCTCAGGGCACCGAGACGTAGGGCTATTACTTCCACCGCGAAGGGCTTGAACTCGTAAATCTTGCATGCACAACCTCATCGTAGCTAGGATCTTGCCTCCTCTTACATACCCCCTCATCTACTATCAGACTTAGAACCACGACAGTTGGCACCCACCGTGGGGCAGGTGTCTTAGCGACTTCTGGTGAGGTTGCGATTTTTCCAATTCCCATCACCATGGTTTCTGGTGGAGGTTTGGCTGAGGGCCGCGAGATCCGTCTCGGCAAGCTCGTTTTCATCACCGACGACTTCGCTTGGCTTCAAGAAGCTCCCCTCAATGTCAAGGCGCTCCCCGTCCGTGGAGCAACCCACTTTCGGGTGTGCGCCCGCGACATCCTTGTGTGGCAGCCATCGACCCAGTATCGGTCGGTTCCCGTAACATCTTCGCTCTTCGCTGCTCGACGCCGCAAGCGATCCGGTAAATCGCGGCTTCAGCGGTGGATCAAGCATGTGGCGGCTCGCCGGTCGGCCACCCCTCAAGTCATGACAATCGAGCCCGACGAATCTCTCTACGGGCTGTTCGACCTGTCGAGTGGCTCTGTCGAGACCCTGTCCGAGTGTGATAGCGGCGACACTGCGTCAGAAGTCCTGATGGTTGATGATACGTCTCCATCGTATCTATAATTTTTGATTGTTCCATGCCAATATTCTACAACTTTCATATACTTTTGGCAACTTTTTATACTATTTTTGGGAGTAACATATTGATCCAGTGCCCAGTGCCAGTTCCTGTTTGTTGCATGTTTTTTGTTTCGTAGAATATCCATATCAAATGGAGTCCAAACAGGATAAAAACTGACGGAGATTTTTTTGGAATATATATGATTTTTGGGATGAAAAATCCACGCGAGACGGTACCCGAGGTGGCCACGAGGCAGGGGGCGCGCCTGCCCCCCTGGGCGCGCCCCTGACCCTCATGGGCCACCCGTAAGGCGGTTGATGCCCTTCTTTCACCGCAAGAAAGCTAATATCCGGATAGAGTCGTGTTAAAATTTCAGCCCAATCGGAGTTACGGATCTCCGGGAATACAAGAAACGGTGAAAGGGAAGAATCAGAGAACACAGAAATAGAGAGAGACAGAGAGACAGATCCAATCTCAGAGGGGCTCTCGCCCCTCCCACGCCATGGAGACCATGGACCAGAGGGGAAACCCTTATCCCATCTAGGGAGAAGGTCAAGGAAGAAGAAGAAGAAGGAGGGGGGATCTCTCCCCCTCGCTTCCAGTGGCACCGGAACGCCGCCGGGGGCCATCATCATCACCATGATCTACACCAACACCTCCGCCATCTTCACCAACATCTCCATCACCTTCCCCCCTCTATCTACATCGGTCCACTCTCCCGCAACCCGTTGTACCCTCTACTTGAACATGGTGCTTTATGCTTCATATTATTATCCAATGATGTGATGCCATCCTATGATGTCTGAGTAGATTTTCGTTGTCCTATCGATGGTTGATGAATTGCTATGATTGATTTAATTGCTTGTGGTTATGTTGTTGTCCTTTGGTGCCCATCATATGATTGCGTGTGTGGATCACACCCTAGGGTTAGTTGTATGTTGATAGGACTATGTATTGGAGGGCAAGAGTGACAGAAGCTTCAACCTAGCATAGAAATTGATGCATACGGGATAGAAGGGGGACCAATATATCTTAATGCTATGGTTGGGTTTTACCTTAATGAACATTAGTAGTTGCGGATGCTTGCTAATAGTTCCAATCATAAGTGCATAGAATTCCAAGTCACGGATGACATGCTAGCAGTGGCCTCTCCCACATAATAGTTGATATCGGTCTAGTAAAGTAGTCAATTTCTTAGGGGAAATTTTACAACTCCTACCACCACTTTTCCACACTCGCTATATTTACTTTATTGTTTCTTTATCTAAACAGCCCCTACTTTTTATTTACTTACTCTTTATTATCTTGCAAACCTATCCAACAGCACCTACAAAGTACTTCTAGGTTCATACTTGTTCTAGGTAAAGCGAACGTCAAGCGTGCGTAGAGTTGTATCGGTGGTCGATAGAACTTGAGGGAATATTTGTTCTACCTTTAGCTCCTCGTTGGGTTCGACACTCTTACTTATCGAAAATTGTTGCGATCCCCTATACTTGTGGGTTATCAAGACCTTTTTCTGGCGCCGTTGCCGGGGAGCAATAGCGTGGGGTGAATATTCTCATGTTTTCTTGTTTGCTTTATCACTAAGTAATATTTATTTGTTGTTCTTAGTTGTTCTCTATTTTTAGTTATGGATATGGAACACGAAATACCAAAAATATTAGGTGTACTTGCTATTCATGGAGATGGGAAACCTCCTAAAACCCTCGATGTTGGTTATGTGAAAAATATTATGTACTACTTTAATAATCCTGAGAAACCCCATTCAATTATGTAATGGGAGTAATGTTGGATCAACGTTAATACTTTAGGGATTACCGCTTGACACAAAAAGGGAAACTATTATGGGATCAAATTCATATATTGAATTGGTATGCTAGGCAACTATGCTTGAGATATGATTATACTTGTTGCTCTAAGGTGAAGGCTCCACACCTTCCCTTTTCATGTGAATGTAATGATAATGAAACCTTAGCTTCTTATGCTAATGGTATATATGATTACTATGATGTGGAACAAATAGAAGAATTTGTTGCTTTTAAGGGTGCTTATGAAATTGAATCTTTGTTTGAAAAGCATGAAGCTTATGATGATGATGTTTATAGGCCTGAGAATTTAGCTATCTTAAAATATTGCTATGATAATTATGAATATAATTCCTATATTAATGTGCTTATTGAGAAAGTCTCCGCTGTCCAAGAAGAGACTAATATTTTGCAGGAGTCTATGGAAGAAGAAATTGATGAAACTGTGAGCTCATTGGATGAAAAAGATGAGGAGGAGAGTGAAGAACAAAAGGAGGAAGAGCGGATTAGCTACCCATGCCCAGCTTCTAATGATAGTAACTCTTCAACTCATTTTAATTTTCCTTCATGCTTACCGGAGGATGATTGCTATGATGATTGTTTATGATCCCGTTGATTCTTTTGAAATATCCCTATTTGATGATGCCTGCTATGCTTGTGGCCAAGATGCCAATATGAATTATGCTTATGGTGATGAACTTGCTATAGTTCCTTATGTTAAACATGAAATTGTTTCTATTGCACCCACACATGATAGTCCTATTATCTTTTTGAATTCTCCAAACTACACTATATCGGAGAAGTTTGCTCTTATTAAGGAATATACTGATGGGTTGCCTTTTACCGTTGCACATGATGATTTTGATGAATATAATATGCATGTGCTTACTGCTCCTACTTGCAATTATTATGAGAGAGGAACTATATCTCCACCTCTCTATGTTTCCAATATGATAAAATTGCAAGAAACTATTTATACTATGCATTGGCCTTTACTTTGTGTGCATGAATTGTTCTTTTATGACATGCCGATGCATAGGAAGAGAGTTAGACTTCATTGTTGCATGATATATGTTACTTTGTGCTCACCACTAAATTAAAAATCATTGTTAATTAAAATTGGCTTTGATATACCTTGGGATCCGGGTGGATCCATTACTTGAGCACTATATGCCTAGCTTAATGGCTTTAAAGAAAGCGCTGCCAGGGAGACAACCCGGAAGTTTTAGAGAGTCATTTATTTCTGTTGAGTGCTTTCATATAGTTTAAAAACAACAAAAATAAAGAGGGGAACCCAAAACTTTTTCAAAAAGGAAAGTGAAAGTGAAAGAGACAAGCATTGTTGAAGTGGGA
Source organism: Triticum dicoccoides (assembly GCF_002162155.2). Classification (NCBI taxonomy): domain Eukaryota; kingdom Viridiplantae; phylum Streptophyta; class Magnoliopsida; order Poales; family Poaceae; genus Triticum; species Triticum dicoccoides. The sequence continues at coordinate 496,357,044 of NC_041384.1, forward strand.
GCTAGCCTTGAACTTTGTTCATGCTCACGGAAACTTTGTGAATATCGATTACAGAAAATTTTCAATAAAAATAATTATCCCCTTGTACAATTCCATTGTATTATAAAAATAATGTGCCAAGTTTTGCCTTTAGGATGTTTACATTTGCTTGATGGTTTGTACGGTGCAGGACAGAAACTTTGGCTGTAGTGCGTGATCATACATTTTTTGCTGGAACGTCAAAAGGTTCTGATTCTTTTTGCACTGTCTTCCTATACAAATTGTTTATTTTTCCTAATTTTGGTAGAATTTTTCAGGTATCATAAGTATGGTGAATGTTCAGATTATTACAGACTGTTCTGTTTTAGACAGATTCTGTTTTTGATGCATAGTTTGCTTGTTTTGATGAAACTATCGATTCATATCACTGGATTAAGCCATGAAAAAGTTATATTACAGTAGACACAATGAAAAAATAAAATATGAATTGGTTTGCAACAGTACTTAGAGTAGTGATTTGCTTTATTATACTAACAGATCTTACCGAGTTTTCTGTTGAAGTTTTGTGTGGATGAAGTGTTCGATGATCGAGAAGGTCTCGATGTGAGAAGAAGGAAGAGAGGCAAGAGCTCAAGCTTGGGGATGCCCGAGGCAGCCCAAGTAAATATTCAAGGAGACTCAAGCGTCTAAGCTTGGGGATGCCCAGGAAGGCATCCCCTCTTTCTTCAACAAGTATCGGTATGTTTTCGGATTCGTTTTGTTCATGCGATATGTGCAATCTTTGGAGGGTCTTTTGCATTTAGTTTTCATTTTCCTTTTATGCACCATGCTGGTATGAGATAGTCCTTGGTTGATTTATAGAATGCTCATTGCACTTCACTTAAATCTTTTGAGTATGGCTTTATAGAATGCTTCATGTGCTTCACTTATATCATTTGAAGTTTGGATTGCCTGTTTCTCTTTACATAGAAAACCGCCATTTGTAGAATGCTCTTTTGCTTCACTTATATTTGTTAGAGCGTGGGCATATCTTTTGTAGAAAGAATTAAACTCTCTTGCTTCACTTATATCTATTTAGAGAGATGACAGGAATTGGTCATTTACATTGCTAGTCATAAAATCCTACATAAAACTTGTAGATCACTGAATATGATATGTTTGATTCATTGCAATAGTTTTGCGATATAAAGATGGTGATATTAGAGTCATGCTAGTGGGTTGTTATGGATTAGTAGAAATACTTGTGTTGAGGTTTGTGATTCATGTAGCATGCACGTATGGTGAACCGTTATGTAACGAAGTCGGAGCATGATTTATTTATTGATTGTCTTCCTTATGAGTGGTGGTCGGGGACGAGCGATGGTCTTTTCCTACCAATATATCCCCCTAGGAGCATGCGCGTAGTACTTTGTTTCGATGACTAATAGATTTTTGCAATAAGTATGTGAGTTCTTTATGACTAATGTTGAGTCCATGGATTATACGCACTCTCACCCTTCCACCATTGCTAGCCTCTCTAGTACCGCGCAACTTTCGCCGGTACCATAAACCCACCATATATCTTCCTCAAAACAGCCACCATACCTACCTATCATGTCATTTCCATAGCCATTCCGAGATATATTGCCATGCAACTTCCATCATCATCATATACATGACTTGAGCATTCATTGTCATATTGCTTTGCATGATTGTAAGATAGCTAGCATGATGTTTTCATGGTTTATCCGTTTTCTGATGTCATTGCTACGTTAGATCATTGCACATCCCGGTACACCGCCGGAGGCATTCATATAGTCATATCTTTGTTCTAGATATCGAGTTGTAATATTGAGTTGTAAGTAAATAAAAGTGTGATGATCATCATTATTAGAGCATTGCCCCAGTGAGGAAAGGATGATGGAGACTATGATTCCCCCACAAATTGGGATGAGACTCCGGACTTTAAAAATAAATAAAAGAGGCCAAAGAAGCCCAAATAAAAAAAGGCCAAAGAAGCCCACCAAAAAAATAAAAATAAAAAAATGAGAGAAAAAGAGAGAAGGGGCAATGTTACTATCATTTTACCACACTTGTGCTTCAAAGTAGCACCATGTTCTTCATATAGAGAGTCTCTTGAGTTATCACTTTCATATACTAGTGGGAATTTTCATTATAGAACTTGGATTGTATATTCCGATGATAGGCTTCCTCAAATGCCCGAGGTCTTCATGAGCAAGCAAGTTGGATGCACACCCACTTAGTATCAGTTGGAGCTTTCTTACACTTATAGCTCTAGTGCATCCGTTGCATGGCAATCCCTACTCACTCACATTGATATCTATTGATGGGCATCTACATCGCCCGTTGATACACCTAGTTGATGTGAGACTATCTTCTCCTTTTTGTCTTCTCCACCATCATATTCTATTCCACCTATAGTGCTATGTCCATGGCTCACGCTCATGTATTGCGTGAAAGTTGAAAAGGTTTGAGAATGTCAAAAGTATGAAACAATTGCTTGGCTTGTCATCAGGGTTGTGCATGATGTGAATATTTTGTGTGGTGATGATGGAGCATAGCCAGACTATATGATTTTGTAGGGATAACTTTCTTTGGCCATGTTATTTTGAAAAGACATGCTTGCTTTATTGGTAGGCTTGAAGTATTATTGTTTTTATGTCAAATGATAGACTATTGCTTTGAATCACTCGTATCTTAATATTCATGCCATGATTAGATTACATGATCAAGATTATGCTAGGTAGCATTCCACATCAAAAATTATCTTTTTATCATTTACCTACTCGAGGACGAGCAGGAATTAAGCTTGGGGATGCTGATACTTCTCCGTCGTATCTATAATTTTTGATTGTTCCATGCCAATATTCTACAACTTTCATATACTTTTGGCAACTTTTTATACTATTTTTGGGACTAACATATTGATCCAGTGCCCAGTGCCAGTTCCTGTTTGTTGCATGTTTTTTGGAATATATATGATTTTTGGGAAGAAAAATCCATGCGAGACGGTGCCCGAGGTGGCCACGAGGCAGGTGGCGCGCCTGCCCCCTGGGCGCGCCCCTGACCCTCATGGGCCACCCATAAGGCGGTTGATGCCCTTCTTTCGTAGCAAGAAAGCTAATATCCGGATAGAGATCGTGTTAAAATTTCAGCCCAATCAGAGTTACGGATCTCCGGGAATATAAGAAACGGTGAAAAGGAAGAATCAGAGAATGCAAAAACAGAGAGACAGAGAGACAAATCCAATCTCAGAGGGGCTCTCACCCCTCCCACGCCATGGAGACCATGGACCAGAGGGGAAACCCTTCTCCCATCTAGGGAGAAGGTCAAGGAATAAGAAGAAGGAGGGGGGCTCTCTCCCCCTCGCTTCCGGTGGCGCCGGAACGCCGCCGGGGGCCATCATCATCTCCGCGATCTACAACAACACCTCCGCCATCTTCACCAACATCTCCATCACCTTCCCCCCTCTATCTACAGCGGTCCACTCTCCGCAACCCGCTGTACCCTCTACTTGAACATGGTGCTTTATGCTTCATATTATTATCCAATGATGTGTTGCCATCCTATGATGTCTAAGTAGATTTTCGTTGTCCTATCGGTGGTTGATGAATTGCTATGATTGATTTAATTTGCTTGTGGTTATCTTGCTGTCCTTTGGTGCCCATCATATGATTGTGCGCGTGGATCACACCCTAGGGTTAGTTGTATGTTGATAGGACTATGTATTGGAGGGCAAGAGTGATAGAAGCTTCAACCTAGCATAGAAATTGATGCATACGGGATTGAAGGGGGGCCAATATATCTTAATGCTATGGTTGGGTTTTACCTTAATGAACATTAGTAGTTGCGAATGCTTGCTTATAGTTCCAACCATAAGTGCATAGAATTCCAAGTCACGGATGCCATGCTAGCAGTGGCCTCTCCCACATAATAGTTGCTATCGGTCTAGTAAAGTAGTCAATTGCTTAGGGGCAATTTCACAACTCCTACCACCATTTTTCCACACTCGCTATATTTACTTTCTTGTTTCTTTATCTAAAAAGCCCCTACTTTTTATTTACGTACTCTTTATTATCTTGCAAACATATCCAACAACACCTACAAAGTACTTCTAGTTTCATACTTGTTCTAGGTAAAGCGAAAGTCAAGCGTGCGTAGAGTTGTATCGGTGGTCGATAGAACTTGAGGGAATATTTGTTCTACCTTTAGCTCCTCGTTGGGTTCGACACTCTTACTTATTGAAAACTGTTGCGATCCCCTATACTTGTGGGTTATCAGTTGACACACCGTGCAGCCCGCCTGGTTTCTGCCGCAGCAACGGCGGCGATGGCGGCGGTGATCCATCACATGTTCACGAAGAATATCGTCCTCAAGCCCTTACTTCACAGCGGCAAGAGGAGCTGCATCATCGCAATTCGGAGGCACTCCACACTCCCATCATTGGGGAAACCTCCAAGGCTCGGGCCTTGGAGACTACGCGCGTGGCCACTTTGGCTGAGCATGCACGACTGGAGAATATCCAGCGTTCACTCGATGACCGCGCCCGATGGCTGGTCCCTGAATCTAGTCGATGATAGAGGCAATTGTTTCCCCCGAGCATCAGGTATAGCACACCCCAATTCAGAATCTTACTGCTGCAGCCCGCATAGCAGAGTCAATCCAGCCATCCCAATCAGAGGCTGGAAGGGGTTTGATGTAGATTAGAGCGCTGCTCCGTGCAGCGGGAGAGTAGAACACAGCAGTTTCCCAGTCGCGCAATAAGATCCATAGCAGATCTGTGGTTGCGGACACTGTCCAGTCGGTTCACAGCCCAAGATCACCTCCGCAGTGTGAGGGTCGTGGACACCGTCAAGAGCAGTTCATGGGTCGGAATTATGAGCAATATGATCATCGGGTCAGCCGTGAGGACCGCCGTCGAGTGTCACCGCCTCCTCCGCGAGGCGGGTCGTATGCACCGCGGTGACCCGACGACAAGCGTTTGTATGGTGACGAGTGAAGGCATCTATTCGACCCCAGAGAACCTGGATTTGATGCAAGATCAATTTTGGTACAAGGTTTGGTCGACCAGAATAGAGTTCATAGAGAAGGACAAGACAGAGATCGACCAGCGAGCAGTCGAGTGCATGTATCAAGGCCTGAGGCCTTGTACAATGGGAGGTGTTTAGGAGAGGTGCTTAGAGAAATAAACCAGACTTTTCTTAAGCACTGGTGCTTATTTGTACAGGATAGACGCTTAACTAAGCGTCTCTTCTGTAGAAATAGGCACCGGTGCTTCAAAAAAAACTCGGTTTATTTTTCTAAGCATCTCTCTAAGCACCTTCCAGTGTACAAGGCCTGAGTGTTTCAGCAGTGCCATCAGAGCTGCAGAGATCCTTCCCACTTGGAATCCAAACCTGACACTTTGTTAGAGGATTACCAAGTGGCTGTGCAGATTCGCCGTGGTAATGATGAGGTAGCCATGAAACACCTTCCTTTGATGTTGGAAGGGTCAGCCAGAGCTTGGTTGAATCAGTTGGCTCCTAGCAACATATTTAGTTGGGAAGAGTTGGCCCAAGTGTTTGTTAGAACATTTGAAGGCACTTGCAAGCGGCCTGCAGGGCTGACAGAGTTGCAGCATTGTGTTCCGAAGCCAAATGAGACATTGAGGGATTATATCCACAGGTGGACCACTTTGCATCACATAGTGGAAAAAGTGTCACCACACCAAGCAGTCTGCGCCTTCAAGGAGGGCGTTCAGTACCGAGAGCTGAACATGAAATTCGGTCGGACGGGAGATATGACTGTGACCCGAATGATGGAATAGCCACTCGGTACGCTAACGGTGAATAAGAAGACCGACTCCGCAGTGGCAAGAGCAAACCAGTCGCACAAGATGGAGGAGGAGGTAATTCCAATCGGAAACAGAAGCGCAAGGCCGAACCCACCGCTCCTGGTGAAGCCGCAGCAGTGACTCGAGGAAAATTCAAGGGAAAACCTAAAGGGCCATGGGTCCCTAAAAAGGTGAAAGATTCGGCAGGAAATGGTGTGTTAGATCTGTCATGTCATATGCACACAAAAGTGGATGAAGAGGGAAATCTGATTTATCCAGCAATTCCAAGAAGGCCAGTCCAAGGAGAAAGAGAAAGAGTCTGGTAAGGACGCAGACAAAGAGGAAGACGATGATTTCCCCAAGATCAACTCCACTTTGGTGATTTTCGCTGATGTTGAGAGCAAGAGTCGATTGAAAGTCATTAACAGAGAAATGAACATGGTAGCTCTGGCAACGCCAACATATTTGAAGTGGTCAAAGACTCCCATTACATTCGACCAGTCAGATCACCCAGCACGTGTTGCTACCCCAGGGCGGCAAGCGTTGGTGTTCGACCCGGTCAACGGAGGCACCCGATTGACCAAGGTCCTCATGGATGGTGGAAGTGGTTTGAACATTCTATATGCTAAGACTCTCCGAGAGATGGGCATCCCGATGTCCAAGCTCAGTGAAAGCAATATGCGCTTCCACAGTGTCATTCCTAGGGAAAAAGCTGATTCACTCGGCCAGATCACTCTTGACGTGGTTTTCGGCGATTCGAAGAACTATCACAAGGAAAAGTTGACATTTGAAGTTGTGGATTTTCACAGTGCTTATCATGCTATTTTGGGCAGACCTGTGTATGCTCGCTTCATGGCTCGACCATGTTATGTATACCTCAAGCTGAAGATGCTTGGGCCCAAAGGCGTGATTACGATCACTGGTAATCCGCGGAGAGCGGAGAAATGTTTCAAGAAAGGCTCAAAGATTGCCGATGAACAGATGGCAGTAGTAGAAATGCAAGAGTACCAGAAGAACGCAGATCTGAGTGATTTGTTGCGTGCCAAGAAGCCCGCTTCAGAATCTTCATTTTAGTCATCCGGTGAAATGAAACAAGTTCATGTTCACCCGACCGATCCTAATGCTGCTCCGACTCGTATCTCAACAACACTCGACAGCAAATAGGAAGAAGCGCTCATCCAGTTCCTCCGTGAGAACTGGGACATCTTTGCATGGAAACCTTCTAACATGCCAGGTGTACCCAGGGGCCTGGCTGAGCACCGTTTGCGAGTTGACCCGAAAGCAAAACCTGTCAAAGAGCATCTCCGTCGGTCCGCCGTGGAGAAGAGGGAAGCAATTGGTGAGGAGGTAGCTCGGCTTCTGGTAGCTGAGTTCATCCGCGAGATATACCACTCCGAGTGGCTTGCCAATGTTGTCATGGTACCCAAAAAGGACGATTCACTTCGCATGTGCATCGACTTCAAGCATATCAATCGGGCCCGCCCGAAAGATCATTTCCCTCTTCCCCGCATCGATCAAATTGTTGACACGACCGTGGGATGTGAGCGTTTGTCCTTTCTAGACGCTTATTTCGGGTACCATCAGATCCGACTGTATGGTCCTAATGAAATAAAAACAGCTTTTATCACCCCATTCAGGTGCTTTTGCTATGTTACCATGCCCTTTGGTCTCAAGAATGTTGGTGCCACATTCGTGCGCATGATTCAGGAGTGTCTTCTCATTCAAATCAGTCGGAATGTGGAAGCATACTTGGATGACATCATGGTCAAGTCACGTAAAGGTTCTGACCTACTGACTGACCTCGTCGAAACCTTTGACAATCTAAGAAGGTATGATATCAAGATTAATCCATCAAAGTTCACATTCAGAGTCCCAAGAGGAAAGTTACTCGGTTTTCTTGTTTCGAATGAGGGATCGATGCAAACCCAGAAAAAGTTGGTGCAATTCTCTGAATGAAACGCCCTGTGCATGTGCATAATGTCCAGAAGCTTACCGGTTGCCTGGCCGCATTGAGCCGATTCATTTCTCGTCTCGGTGAAAAGGTGTTGCCCCTTTACCGACTGACGAAGAAGTCTGACAAGTTCGAGTGGACTCCTGAAGCTGACGCAGTGTTTGCAGAGCTCAAAACCCTACTTTCCACCCAGCCGGTGCTTGCTGCTCCAATCAGCAAAGAGCCTTTACTGCTTTATATCGCATCCATTGGACAAGTTTTCAGTACGGTGCTCACGGTCGAGCGGGAAGAAGAAGGCAAAGCCTTGAAAGTTCAGCACCTAGTGTATTACATTTCTGAAGTCTTAACCCCGTCCAAGCAGAGATACCCTCATTATCAGAAGTTGGTTTATGGAATGTACCTGACGACAAAGAAAGTTGCACATTACTTCTCAGATCACTCAGTTTTAGTTGTCAGCGATGCTCCATTATCAGAAATTCTGAACAACAGAGATGCAACTGGTCGAGTGGCGAAGTGGGCGATTGAACTCCTTCTGTTAGATATCATGTTTGAGGCAAAGAAAGCAATCAAGTCCCAAGCAATAGCAGATTTCCTTGCCGAGTGGAGTGAGAAACAACAATTGACTCAAATTCATTCAGAACATTAGACTATGTTCTTTGATGGTCCAAGATGCTGAACGGTTCTGGTGATGGGGTGGTCCTGGTATCCCCACGAGGCGACAAACTCAGTTATGTTTTCCAAATTCACTTTGATTCCTCCAACAATGAGGCTGAATATGAGGCACTTCTGTACGGGTTGTGTATGGCCATTTCACTCGGCATCCGCCGCCTGATGGTTTATGGCGACTCAGATTTGGTGGTCAATCAAGTCATGAAGGAATGGGATATCAGGAGCCTAGCTATGACTGGCTATTGCAATGCAATGAGGAAGTTGGAAAAGAAGTTCGAGGGGTTAGAGCTCCACCACATACCCCGAGTCAAGAATCAAGCAGCTGATGATCTGGCGAAGATAGGCTCCAAGCGCGAATCTATTCCCAGCAATGTGTTTTTGGAACATCTCCACACTCCATCACCTCAAGAGGATCCTTTCACGAAAGAGCCCCTGCAACCGAAAAGTTCCACCGACTCGACTGAAGTTGAAATTCCAGCCGTGGTCGACCTGATCATGGAGGTTTTGATTATCACCCCAGATTGGACGGTGCCATGTGTTGCATACATTCTCAGAAAAGAACTTCTAGAGGATGAGGATGAGGCCCGTCAGATCGTCTGTTGATCCAAAGCCTTCACTGTCATAGGTGGTCGACTGTACAGAGAGAGTGTGACCGGAGTTGCTCAATGATGCATTACCCCAGAGGAAGGTAGAATGATTCTTAATGATATCCACTCGAGGACCTGTGGTCACCATGCGTCCTCTCGGACAATCGTGGCCAAAGCATACTGAGCAGGTTTTTACTGGCCACGTGCAAATGAAATGGCAAAAGAAATAGTCGACAAGTGTGAGGGCTGCTAGTTCTACTCCAACATGTCTCACAAGCCCGCTTCAGCCTTGAAGACTATTCCACTCATCTGGCCATTTGCTGTTTGGGGGTTGGATGTGGTTGGGCCCCTGAGGACTGGTAGAAGTGGTTTCACTCATTTGCTTGTAGAAGTCGACAAGTTCACTAAGTGGATCGAGGCCAAGCCTATTAAGAATCTCGACTCATGCACTGCCATCAGTTTCATCAGAGAGTTGACATTCAGATATGGAGTCCCTCACAGTATTATCACGGATAATGGCTCCAACTTTGATTCTGATGAGTTCAGAGCATTCTACGCCTCCCAGGGTACTCGGGTCAACTATGCCTCTGTCACGCATCCGCAGTCGAATGGACAGGCAGAGAGAGCAAATGGTTTGACCCTCCAAGGGCTGAAACCCCGGTTGATGCGTGACCTCAAGCATGCAGCAGGCGCTTGGGTAGATGAGTTTCCTTCTATCCTTTGGGGGTTGAGAACAATGCCAAACCGGTCGACTGGTCGGACTCCCTTCTTCATGGTCTATGGGGCTGAAGCCGTGCTGCCAAGTGACTTGCTTCACAACGCGCCCTGAGTGGAACTATTCTTAGAAGCTAAAGTTGAGCAAGCTCGGCAAGATGCTGTTGACCTCCTGGAAGAAGAGAGAGAGAGAGAGATGGCTTTGATCCGATCAACCATTTATCAGCAAGACCTCCGTCGATTCCATGCCAGAAACGTGAGAGGTCGAGCATTTCAGGAAGGAGACCTAGTGCTCCGAGTGGATCAGCAACGGCCTCACAAGCATGCTCCTGCTTGGGAAGGTCCCTTCATCATCACCAAGGTGCTCGACAACGGAGCTTATCACCTTTATAATGTGGAACACAAGAAAGATGACCCATGCGCTTGGAACGCGGATCTGCTCTGCCCTTTTAACACTTAATCACTCGGGTCGGCGAGTTGTAATAAGAATCGTTCATTTTGCTTATCAAAAACAAGATTTTTGTGGTGCCTTAATGATTGTTATCCTGTCAAGTTGTGAGTTCAAATCCCCTAGTGGGTGGCTTAGCCGCGAATCCGATTTGCCTAAGTTTTAAAAATCCTACCGAGTGGAGAGCAATCCTCCCACTCGGGGGCTTAGCTGTAGTCTCGTACTCGCCTAAGTTTAAAAAATCCTACCGAGTGGAGAGCAATCCTCCCACTCGGAGGCTTAGCTGCAGTCCCATACTCGCCTAAGTTTAAAAAATCCTACCGATTGGAGAGCTATCCTCCCACTCGGAGGCTTAGTTCCAGTCCCATACTCGCCTAAGTTTAAAAAAATACTACCGAGTGGAGAGCAATCCTCCCACTCGGGGGCTTAGCTGCAGTCCCGTACTCGCCTAAGTTTAAAAAATCCTACCGAGTGGAGAGGAATCCTCCCACTCGGGGGCT
>NC_041384.1:496368807-496418420 GCF_002162155.2 Triticum dicoccoides
AATCCTACCGAGTGGAGAGCAATCCTCCCACTCGGGGGCTTAGCTGCAGTCCCGTACACGCCTAAGTTTAAAAAATCCTACCGAGTGGAGAGCAATCACCCCACTCGGGGGCTTAGCTGCAGTCCAGTACTCGCCTAAGTTTAAAAAATCCTACTGAGTGGAGAGCAATCCTCCCACTCGGGGGCTTAGCTGCAGTCCCGTACTCGCCCAAGTTTAAAAAATCTGACCGAGTGGAGAGCAATCCCCCCACTCGGGGGCTTAGCTATAGTCTCGTACTCGCCTAAGTTAAAAACTACCCCGATTTGCAAGGACGACGAGGTGCAGGTCGTGCACAGCACCTAGTGCTCTTGCCCATGACCCACTCGACGGAGCCGCGGCACAAGTATAATGTCCGCTCCATACCGATCCGCAAGGACGATGGGGTGCAGGTCGTGCACAACACCTAGTGCTCTTGCCCATGACCCACTCGACGGAGCTGCGACACAAGTATAACGTCCGCCCCATTCCGATCTGCAAGGACGACGAAGTGCAGTCATGGACGGCACCAAGTGCCCTTGTCCATGATTCACTCGATAGAGCTGCATCACAGAGTCAGCGACAATTCAGACTGAAGAATCAAGTTCCACTCAGAGTCAAGAGATTCAAAAACAGCAAAGGTGAAGACAAATATATTCAAAGAGAAACAAAGTTCAGATAAATCTCGCAAGGTTCAGAACCGCAGATAAAAGTGCTCGGGCATCCAGCCCGAAGGTGTTTTAACGGTTACAAAATCACTCGGCATTCTGAGGCAAATTGAATTAAGACTTAAAGTTTGTTCACTCCTCTGGAGGAGGACTGGCTTGCTCGACAAACTCGTCCAAGTTGATTCCATCTGCAATGCGAGTGGCCACTTCAATGAAGGTCTCCATGATGGACCGAAACTGGCGATGTTTGGTGTTGGCGACTTTGAGCGCCACCATCTTCTCTTCTTTGGCCTCCTTACAATGGACATGGACCAGGCACAGAGCCACATCAGCACCACATTGGGCAGAAGACTTCTTCCATTCTTGCACTCGGAAAGGAATCTCGTTGAGTTGAGTCATCAGAGACTTGAGGTCATTCTAGAAGCTCTCCTTCGGCCAGAGCACCGTGTTGACTCGAGAAACCGCCACCTTCAGTCGAGCCAGATAATCCATGATGCTGGCGAGACAAGATTCCGGTCGGAGCACGTTCATGGTGGCTTCATCCTGAATGGGAGAGTTGATGGGATCCAAGTTCGTCTTGATCCGTCCAGTCTCTTCTTCAAAGTTCTGGCAAAACTCTGCACAACAAAATGATGAGTCAAAGAACCAACGGGGAAACCAACAACAGGTTAAGAAAAGGTAGTCGACCAGGAGGAAATACCTTCAAGCATGAGGAATAACTTCTTGGCGAGTCCTCCCAAATAAGCCTCCAGGTCATTTCTCTTCCGAGAGAGATCTTCAATCTTGTCGTTCAAGGCTACTTTGTCCTTCTTCAAACGGGTCACTTCTTTGTTAGCTTCGGTAAGAGCAGTCTTCAGCTTGGCGTTGTCTTCCTCTAACGCCCCGACTGAAGCCAACTTCTTGTCGGCAAGTGTTGTTTTCCCCTGAGCCTCCTTCTATGCCGCGGCAAGATCAAGGTCCTTCTATGCCAGAGCCTGCCTCATTTTCTCTAAAAATACATATATATATATATATATATATATATATATATATATATATATATATATATATATAACAAACAACACTCGGTTCAGAAAGAAGAACGAGGAGATGACTCGAGAGACAACCCAATCTCACAGTCGACAAGTTTTTACCTTCCATACCAGCTATTTCGTCTTTGGCCTTCTGCAAGTTCTACTTGGCCAACTCCAAGTCAAGATTGAGATGGATCCGCTTCCTCTCGAATTCAGCAAATTGGGATATGAGCTCACAGGATTTCTGAAGTCAGTGAATAAGATATATCAGTGGACAGAATCAAAGATTATTTGCTTCCGAGTGTTGAAAAGAATTTTAAGACTACTGTAGAATCAAACATTCAACAGTAGTCTCGGGGACTACACCCAGTGGGTGCACTTGGTGTGCCCCCACTAGTACTTGACTTGGTCAGTCTAGTCGTTAAAAAAACTTTAGGTCTCAGACCACCGTCGACTGCCCGCAGTCGACCGCGGTCTCGGGGACTACACCCAGTGGGTGCACTTGGTGTGCCCCCACTGGTTTAAGAATTCACTCGACAGGATCCGTTCAAGACCGAGTGGATTTTTTATCAACAAAGGTTTAAGACCCCCGTCGAATCAAACATTCGACGACGGTCTCGGCGACTACACCCAGTGGGTGCACTCTGCGTGCCCCCACTGATTTGAAAGTTCACTCGACGTCGACTCAAGTGAAGAAGATTGTGAAATAAAAGAATGCACCCAGTGGGTGAACAGATGTGCATGAGGTTTGAAAGTGTGAAAACGATCATCAACAGACATCTTACGAATAAGAAAACAACAGTTCTCAAGCATCAAGTTAGAGGGTCAGTCGGAAATCAACTAACCTGGACGTTGGCTTGGAGAGCTGCACTGGCCTCATAGGCAGCTTGGCTGGTCTCATGCACCGTCTTCATCTGCTCCATCATCAGGCATGCTTGACGTATAGCTTCCTTGGCAGCGCTTGCCTGATCCTCCGGAACGTGATGGGTGACGAACAGCGGAGACGGTAGAACAGTCGCAACAACCTGAGGGTCTGAGGCATGAGGTTGAATAGATGAAGCAGGGTCTTGGGCAGTCGACGTTGATGGGCGTTCAGTCGACACAGGATCAGCAAAAGTGATGGAAGCCCGATTGAGATCTCTAGTCTGCTGGACCACTCGTTCGGGCACTGATGTCGTTTGAGTAATGTTGTCGGTCGATGCTTTCCTGCCCGAGCTCCTACCTCTCCTTCCCATAGGCCTCAGTGGCACTTCTTCATCATCATCTGGAAGTTCAATCACATGTTGTGGTACTGCAAAAGTTTTGACCACAATTTATGAGTCGACCTGCAAATCAATTAGCAAAGTGGAGGCAAGGTAGCAGTGTCACACCTACTCTGGAGGTGGCCGCATCTTCCGTTTCTGGGTCATCCTCATTCCTATAAATGTCCACTGAGGTCCCAGAAGTAGCAGCACTGCAAGTTCCCGAATTCACTCGGTCAAGCCAGGAAGCGAGTCGGCATCTACTTAAAAAAGTCCTTGTGTCAAATAAGAAAACAAAACACTTACCCGGAGGCGACAGGGACGTCGATCTTGATCTTGGGCAGAGTCTTCCGAGGCTTAGGGGCCACAATCTTGGGCTGCTTTGGCGCCTTCTTAGTTAGAACGAGGGAGGAAGTCCGAGTGCGCTTCGAGGTCTGTGCAACTACCTTGCCACGGATACTCGCGGGGTCGTGAGTCTGCTTGGAGTCTTTCAGTGCGAGGCGGAGAGTTGACCTCCTTGCCGTCGGTTGAATCCTCACTCTCCTCCTCGTCCTCGTCATCGGATCTCCAATCACCACATTCACCCCCACTCGCCTCTCCCTCCTGGTCCTGCTCTCCATTGGGCATTGAGTATGTGTCAATGTAAACCTGCAAGGCAAAGGATAACATAGACATCAGTCGGACACAAACACAGTTACGAATCAGAATGAAGAAGCACTAGACAGTGAAGCATTCGACAGTAAAAGACATACCTTTTCGGGTTCATGACCAGCGCGGAATGGTTGAACTCTCCTGGACCCTCGGGGGTTATCTTTGTTCCCGGTGATGCCTTGCAACCACAGCTCCACCGTCTCTTTGTTGACCTCCTCCGCGTGGATCCGAGTGGTGTCCTCAATTCCCGAGTACATCCACATAGGATGATCGCGGGCCTGGAGAGGCTGGATGCATCGACTGAGAAACACTTCCAGCAGGTCCATACCAGTCACGCCGTCCCGAACTAATTGGACCACTCACTCCATTAGCATGCTCACCTCTGCCTTTTCTGCTGGAGTTACTTTCAAAGAAGTGGGCTATTGGACTCTTTCCATGGAGAAGGGAGGGAGACCAGTCGACTGACCAGGAGTCGGTTGGTCCTTGCAGTAGAACCAGGTCGGCTGCCACCCTCTAACCGATTCGGGAAGGATCACAGCTGGAAAAGCACTCTTGCTTCTCATCTGGATACCTAGGCCTCCGCACATCTGGATCACATGAGTCTTCTCGTCGTTCGGGTTAGCTTTTTTCACCGACTGAGAGCGACAGGTGAAGATATGCTTGAAGAGACCCCAATGCGATCGACAGTCCAAGAAGTTTTCAAACATAAAAACGAACGCAGCAAGATAGGTGATGGTGTTGGGGGAGAAGTGATGAAGTTGGGCACCGAAGAAGTTCAGAAAACCCCGAAAGAAAGGATGGGGAGGCAGAGAGAATCCACGGTCGACATGGGGTCGCAAGGAGGATGCACTCACCTCCTGCAGTTGCGGCTCGGTCTCGTTGCCGGGGAGCCTCCAAGATCCGTGGGCGATCAAACCTCCAAAGGCCAGATCCTCTACATCCTCTAGCTGAAGAGTGGAGCGGATCCTGTCGCCCTGGATCTAGCCGGACGGCAGACCGGACCTCGAGGAAGATCCCCCT
This sequence comes from Triticum dicoccoides, assembly GCF_002162155.2. Classification (NCBI taxonomy): domain Eukaryota; kingdom Viridiplantae; phylum Streptophyta; class Magnoliopsida; order Poales; family Poaceae; genus Triticum; species Triticum dicoccoides. The sequence continues at coordinate 496,373,416 of NC_041384.1, forward strand.
CGACTCGTCTTCTTGCCTTTCAGCTTCCCCACCTCCGTCGTTGTCGCCATTTCCTTCTTAGCGCACTCCAGAGCCGCCGTCTTGTCCTTCCCCATCACTGCGGACTGCTCACAAGGGGTGCTATGGTGTCGAGAGTGGCGGAGGACAAGGTGTGGAAACAGAGGAAGGAGAAGGAGAATGGGAAACGCTGTGCAAACGCACCGGCCGCGGAGTCTTTTATTTGCCCATTTCCGAGTGACTGACATGCGGACCCGAGGAATCCTGTCAAATCCCGCAATAGCTGCACACTCGGTACGTGGCGAAAAAGGCGGTGTGGAAATCGAGATGCCCTTGCCTAATCCATCTCGATTACTGCGGCGCACTCCGCCCCGCACGCTTCCCAAAATTCCGAATCCCGTGAGATCCGGATACGGCAGCATAGTCAATCATGCGAAAGATTTCGTTTTGCTTCAACACTCCGGACATCCTAGAATGAGTTCACTCGACAAATTCTGAATGGATCAAGGCGACGGAAAATAAGGTTGAAGTTTCAAAGTGGTTCACCTTCCCAAGAAAAGTGCTCCTGAAGCATAAAAATTTAGTCGGAAATATCTCCAACCTTTTCTTCCTTCAGACCTCAATCCATTCGGGGGCTAATGACTATGACATGTACCTAGGGTAGGGTAATAGGCCTGACCTAGACACCCTCCCCAAGGACACTACTCAAAGATCAACATCATCCAAGGCACAGTAATGTCCATCGAATGGAATCTCCTCAGAGTGCAATACACTCGACCAGCAACTCCACTCGGATAACCCAATTCTATTTGACCATACAAGCAACCACTCAGAAGACAGAAGACCTAAAGTCACTCAGGGTGGCAACGGTCAGGCGTTCACTCCGTAGTGTTAATTATCATTTATATGACTTTATTGCTGGTGTTACCGGAAACGCCTCACCTTTATGTACATTGAACCCTGTATAACTGAGGGCGGGAGGGGTCTGGAGCACTCTATATAAGCCACCCCCCTCCTCGGGTACAAGGGTTCGCACCCCTATAATTTCACGCATAATCCAGTCGACCGCCTCAGGGCACCGAGACGTAGGGCTATTACTTCCACCGCGAAGGGCCTGAACTCATAAATCTTGCGTGCACAACCTCATCGTAGCTAGGATCTTGCCTCCTCTTATGTACCCCCTCATCTACTGTCAGACTTAGAACCACGACGGGTATCACTGGAACTGATTTATGTGATGAGCTACTTTCCAATTCGAGAGAAGGTACAATTACCTCATCAAGTTCTACTTTCCTCCCACTCACTTCTTTCGAGAGAAACTCCTTCTCTAGAAAGGATCCATTCTTAGCAACAAAGATCTTGCCTTCGGATCTGTGATAGAAGGTGTACCCAACAGTTTCTTTTGGGTATCCTATGAAGACGCACTTCTCTGATTTGGGTTCAAGCTTATCAGGCTGAAGCTTTTTCACATAAGCATCGCAACCCCAAACTTTAAGAAACCACAGCTTAGGTTTCTTGCCAAACCACAGTTCATACAGTGTCGTCTCAACGGATTTAGACGGTGCCCTATTTAAAGTGAATACAGATGTCTCCAATGCATAACCCCAAAATGATAGTGGTAAATCGATAAGATACATCATAGATCGCACCATATCTAATAAAGTACAGTTACAACATTCGGACACACCATTACGCTGTGGTGTTCCAGGTGGCGTGAGTTGTGAAACTATTCCACATTGTTTTAAATCAAGGCCAAACTCGTAACTCAAATATTCGCCTCTGCGATCAGATCGTAGAAACTTTATTTTCTTGTTACGATGATTCTCCACTTCATTCTAAAATTCTTTGAACTTTTAAAATGTTTCAGGCTTGTGTTTCATTAAGTAGATATACCCATATCTGCTCAAATCGTCTGTGAAGGTCGGAAAATAATGATACCCGCCGTGAGCCTCAACCCTCATCGGACCGCATACATCAGTATGTATTATTTCTAATAAGTCAGTGGTTCGCTCCATTGTTCCGGAGAATGGAGTTTTAGTCATCTTGGCCATGAGGCATGGTTCGCAAGCATCAAATGATTCATAATCAAGTGATTCCAAAAGTCCGTCCGCATGGAGTTTCTTCATGCGCTTTACACCAATATGACCTAAACGACAGTGCCACAAATATGTGGCACTATCATTATCAACTTTGCATATTTTGGCATCAATATTATGAATATGTGTATCATCACGATCGAGATTCAAAAAATAGACCACTCTTCAAGGGTGCATGACCATAAAATATATTACTCATATAAATAGAACAACCATTATTCTCTGATTTAAATGAATAACCGTCTCGCATCAAACAAGATCCAGATATAATGTTCATGCTCAAAGCTGGCACCAAATAACAATTATTCAGGTCTAAAACTAATACCGAAGGTAGATGTACAGATAGTATGCCGACAGCGATCACATCGACCTTGGAACCATTCCCGATGTGCATTGTCACCTCGTCCTTAGCCAATCTTCATTTAATCTGTAGCCCCTATTTCGAGTTGCAAATATGAGCAACATAACCAGTCTCAAATACCCAGGCGCTACTATGAGCATTAGTAAGGTACACATCAGTAACATGTATATCAAATATACCTTTGTTCACTTTGCCATCCTTCTTATCCGCCAAATACTTGGGGCAGTTCCGCTTCCAGTGACCAGTCCCTTTGCAGTAGATGCACTCAGTTTTAGGCTTGGGTCCATACTTGGGCTTATTCCCGGGAGTGCCAACTTGCTTGCCATTCTTCTTGAAGTTCCCCTTCTTTCCCTTGCCCTTTTTCTTTAAACTAGTGGTCTTGTTAACCATCAACACTTGATGCTCTTTCTTGATTTCTACCTCCGCAGCTTTGAGCTAGCGAAGGGCTCGGGAATTGTCTTATCCATACCTTGCATATTATAGTTCATCACGAAGCCTTTGTAGCATGGTGGCAGTGATTGAAGAACTCTCTCAATAACACTATCATCCGGAAGATTAACTCCCAGCTGAGTCAAGTGGTTATGATACCCAGACATTCTGAGTATGTATTCACTGACAGAACTATTCTCCTCCATCTTGCAGCTATAGAACTCGTTGGAGACTTCATACCTCTCAACTCGGGCATTTGCTTGAAATATTAACTTCAATTCCAGGGACATCTTATATGGTCCATGATGTTCAAAACGTCTTTGAAGTCCGTATTCTAAGCCGTAGAGCATGGCACACTGAACTATAGAGTAGTCATCAAACTAGTCTGCCAGACGTTCAAAGCGTCTACTTAGCGGGAGGGGGATTGTCACCTAGTGGTGCATCAAGGACATAATTCTTCTGTGCAGCAATGAGGATAATCCTCAAGTTATGGACCAAGTCCATGTAGTTGCTACCATCATCCTTCAACTTAGCTTTCTCTAGGAACGCATTAAAATTCAAGGGAATGGTAGCAAGGGCCATTGATCTACAACATAGATATGCAAAAACTATCAGGACTAAGTTCATGATAAATTAAGTTCAATTAATCATATTACTTAAGAACTCTCACTTAGATGGACATCCCTTGAGTCATCTAAATGATCATGTGATCCATATCAACTAAACCATGTTCGATCATCATGTGAGATGGAGTAGTTTTCAATGGTGAACATCTCTATGTTGATCCTATCTACTATATGACTCACGTTCGACCTTTCGGTCTCCAGTGTTCTGAGGCCATGTTTGTACATGCTAGGATCGTCAAGTTTAACCCGAGTATTCCGCATGTGCAAAAAGTCTTGCACCCGTTGTATGTGAACGTAGAGCTTATCACACCCGATCATCATGTGGTGTCTTAGCACGATGAACTGTCGCAACGGTGCATACTCAGGGAGAACACTTATACCTTGAAATTTTAGTAAGGGATCGTCTTATAATGCTACCGCCGTACTACGCAAAATAAGATGCATAAAAGATAAACATCACATGTAATCAAAATATGTGACATGATATGTCCATCATCATCTTGTGCATTTGATCTCCATCTCCAAAGCACCGTCATGATCTCCATCGTCACCGGCTTGACACCTTGATCTCCATTGTAGCGTCGTGGTCGTCTCGCCAACTATTGCTTCTACAACTATCGCTAACGCATAGTGATAAAGTAAAGCAATTACATGGTGTTTGCATTTCATACAATAAAGTGACAACCATAAGGCTCCTGCCAGTTGCCGATAACTTCTACAAAACATGATCTTCTCATACAATAATGTATATCACATCATGTCTTGACCATATCACCACAACATGCCCTGCAAAAACAAGTTAGACATCCTCTACTTTGTTGTTGCAAGTTTTACATGGCTGCTACGAACTTCTAGCAAGAATCGTTCTTACCTACGCATCAAAACCACAATCGTGATTTATCAAGTTTGTTGTTTTAACCTTCAACAAGGACCGGCCACAGTCAAATTCGATTCAACTAAATTTGGAGAAATAGACACCCGCCAACTACCTTTATGCAAAACTAGTTGCATGTCTTTCAGTGGAACCGGTCTCATGAACGTGGTCATGTAAGGTTGGTCCGGGTCGCTTCATCCAAGAATACTGCCGAATCAAAATAAGACATTGGTGGTAAGCAGTATGACGATCACTGCCCACAACTCTTTGTGTTTTACTCGTGCATATCATCTACGCATAGACCTGGCTTGGATGCCACTATTGGGGAACGCAGCATGCAATTTCAAAAAAATTCCTACGCTCACACAAGATCTATCTAGGAGATGCATAGCAATGGGAGGGGGAGAGTGTGTCCATGTACCCTTGTAGACCGGAAGCGGAAGCGTTTGACAACGCGGTTGATGAGGTCGAACTTCTTCTTGTTCTGACCGATCAAGCACCGAACATACGGCACCTTCGAGTTTTGCACACGTTCAGCTCGATGACGTCCCTCGAACTCTTGATCCAGCAAAGTGTCGAGGGAGAGTTTCGTCAGCACGACGGCGTGGTGATGTTGATGGTGAAGCGATCCGCGTAGGGCTTCACCTAAGCACTACAATAATATGACCGGAGGCGTAAACTGTGGAGGGGGGCGCCGCACACGGCTAGGAATCAATGTTGTGTGTTCTAGCGGTGCCCCCTCCATGTATATATAGGTTGGAGGGTGATGTCACTTGAAACTACGTTGGTATTTCACCAAAGAGGAAGGGATGATGCAACACAACGGTGGTAGGTATTTCCCTCAGATATGAAACCAAGGTTATCAAACCAATGGGAGAACCAAGCAACACAATGTAAACAGCACCTGCACACAAATAACAAATACTCGCAACCCGACGTGTAAAAGGGGTTGTCAATCCCTTTTGGGTAGCGGCGCCCCAAGATGGGAAAACGGACATGAGAGAGTTGTAAATATTGATAGATCGAGCGCCAAATAAAATAAATTATAGCAAGGTATTTTTGGTTTAATAGATCTGAAAATAAAAGGCAAATAAAATAGATCACGGAGGCAAATAGTATGAGAAAGAGACCCGGAGGCTGTAGGTTTCACTAGTGGCTTCTCTCGAGAAAACTAGCAAACGGTGGGTAAAAAATTACTGTTGGGAAATTGATAGAACTTCAAATAATCATGATAATATCCAGGCAATGATCATTACATAGGCATCACGTCCAAGATTAGTAGACCGACTCCTGCCTGCATCTACTACTATTACTCCACACATCGACCGCTATCCAGCATGCATCTAGTGTATTAAGTTCATGGAGAAACGGAGTAATGCAATAAGAACGATGACATGATGTAGACAAGATCTATCTATGTATAGATAGACCCCATCGTTTTATCTTTAGTAGCAACGATACATACGTGTTAGTTCCCTTTCTGTCGCTGGGATCGAGCACCGTAAGATCGAACCCACTATAAAGCACCTCTTCCCATTGCAAGATAAATAGATCAAGTTGGCCAAACAAAACCCGAATATCGGAGAAGAAATACGAGGCTATAAGCAATCATGCATATAAGAGATCAAAGAAACTCAAATAACTTTCATGGATATAAAAAGATAGATCTCATCATAAACTCAAACTTCATCGGATCCCAACAAATACACCGCAAAAGATTTACATCATACGGATCTCCAAGAGACCATTGTATTGAGAATCAAACGAGAGATATGAACCCATCTAGCTACTAACTACGGACCAGAAGGTCTATAAAGAACTACTCACGCATCATCAGAGAGGCACCAATGGAAGTGGTGAACCCCTCCGTGATGGTGTCTAGATTGGATCTGGTGGTTCCGGACTCTGCGACGGCTGGAATTGATTTTCATCGACTCCCCTAGGATTTTTGGAATATTGGGGTATTTATAGAGCAAAGAGGCGGTCCGGGGGCACCCGAGGTGGGCACAACCCACCAGGGCATGCTTGGGCCTCCTGGCACGCCCTGGTGGGTTATGCTCCCCTCGGAGCACCCCCAGGCGCAGCCTTGGCCCATTAGGTGTCTTACAGTCCATAAAAATCTCTGTAAAGTTTCGCTGCATTTGTACTCCATTTGGTATTGATTTTTTGCGATGTAAAAACATGCAAAAAAATATCAACTGGCACTTGGCACTATGTCAATAGGTTAGTACCAATAATATGACTATAAAATGATTATAAAACATCCAAGATTGATAATATAACAACACGGAACAATCAAAAATTATAGATATTGAGGGAGTCCTGGATTAGGGGGTCTCCGGTTAGCCGGACTATATCCATTGGCCGGACTGTTGGACTATGCAGATACAAGATTGAAGACTTCGTCTCGTGTCCGGATGGGACTCTACTTGGCGTGGAAGGCAAGCTAGGCAATACGGATATGTATATCTCCTCCTTTGTAACCGACCTTGTGTAACCCTAACTTCTCCAGTGTCTATATAAACCGGAGGGTTTTAGTCCGTAGGACAACATACAATCATACCATAGGCTAGCTTCTAGGGTTTAGCCTCTCTGATCTCGTGGTAGATCTACTCTTGTACTACCCACATCATCAATATCAATCAAGCAGGACGTAGGGTTTTACCTCCATCAAGAGGGCCCGAACCTGGGTAAAACATTGTGTCGCCTGCCTCCTGTTACCATCCGCCTAAGACGCATAGTTCGGGACCCCCTACCCGAGATCCACCGGTTTTGACACCGACATTGGTGCTTTCATTGAGAGTTCCTCTGTGTCGTCACTGTTAGGCTTGATGGCTCCCACTATCATCGATGGCAATGCAGTCCAGGGTGAGACTTTTCTCCCCGGACAGATCTTCATGTTCGGCGGCTTTGCACTACGGGCCAATTCGCTTGGCCATCTGGAGCAGATTGAAAGTTACGCCCCTGGCCACCAGGTCAGGTTTGGAAACTTAAACTACACGGCCGACATCTGTGGAGACTTGATCGTCGACGGATTCGAGCCTCTGCCTTGCGCGTCACGCGGTCACGATGAGCACGATTTAGCTCTACCATCGGACAGTGTTCAGGAGATCGCACAGGCAGCCGCTCCGACCCTCAATTCAGAGCTAGTTGCGTCGTCCATGGATGGGTGGATGGAACCCACCACAGAGGCATTACCCTCAGCGGCGATCGAGCCGAACATCGACCTTAACTTGCCCGAGAGCCGTGTTGTTAAACTGCCGAATTCTTCTCCGGCCACGGACTCCGAACCGCCTGCGCCCGTTCCTATCGAATCTGATTGGGCGCCGATCATGGAGTTTACCTCCGCGGATATCTTTTAGCACTCGCCTCTTGGCGATATACTGAAGTCATTAAGGTCTCTCTCCTTGTCAGGAGGATCCTGGCCGAACTAAGTCCGGCAGGACTGGGATGCGGACGACGAAGAAATTCGCGGCCCACCCACCACCCACTTGGTAGCCACTGTCAAGGACTTAACCGACATGCTCGACTTCGACTCCGAAGATATCGACGGCATGGACGACGATGCGGGAGGAGAAGAGGAACCACTGCCCACAGGGCACTGGACGCCCACTTCACCACATGATGTATACATGGTGGACACACCAAAGGAAAACGACGATGAGGAACGGAAGGACGCATCGAAGGGTTGTTCCCTCGAGAAGCAGTCAAAACGGCGGTGTAAGCGCCGCCCCAAATCCCGCCTCGACGGAAACAACGATCATACAGACCCATCGTTAGAGCAGGGGGAACCATTGCCGGATCACGGCAACACGGAGAATCAAGCCGAACAACCCGACTCTGTTAAAGATCATAGTCCAGAGGACATTACACCAGACAGACACCCGGAACAACAGAATGCCCATCAAAGGCTCGTTGCCACCGCGAGGAGTCTAAAAAAGTAGAAGCAAAGGCTCAAGGCTGCGCAAGATACACTCCAAATAAAATGGAGTAAAGTACTCAACACAGCAGCGAAGTACGGCGGTAATTGCCCCACCAAGAGCTACCTGAAGCGGAAGTTGCTACCAAAATTCGATGAGGAGGCCTTCGATCTGCCACAACCAAAAATTAAAATAGCCATCTGGCCGGATAGACGACCTCATGGCCAACATAGAGCGGCAAACACCGCACATAAGCCAATACGTGATCCACACGAGGGCTCGCATCAAAAGGACGGCGAACCCAGATCCATCTATGGACCACGTAAGCGCGTCCCAGCATACAACTCAACACAACAAACATCCGAAGAACGCGGTACACCTAGATACAGGGGTGCCGCGCACCCCCTATATTTCACCGATGAGGTGTTGGATCATGAATTTCCAGAGGGATTCAAACCCGTAAATATAGAAGCATACGATGGAACTACAGACCCTGGTGTCTGGATTGAGGATTATATCCTCATATCCATATGGCTCAAGGAGATGACCTGCACGCCATTAAGTATTTACCCCTCAAACTCAAAGGGCCAGCTCGGCACTGGCTTAAAAGCCTCCCCGAAAGCTCCATTTGAAGCTGGGAAGAGCTCGAAGACGCCTTTCGGGCAAATTTCCAAGGGACTTATGTCCGACTTCCGGACGCGGACGATTTGAGTCATATAACTCAACAGCCCGGAGAGTCAGCCCGAAAGCTTTGGAATAGGTTTCTTACTAAAAAGAACCAAATAGTCGACTGTCCGGACGCCGAAGCCTTGGCAGCTTTTAAGCATAGCATCCGTGACGAATGGCTGGCCAGACACCTCGGCCAAGAAAAGTCGAGAACAATGGGAGCATTAACAAGCCTCATGACCCGCTTTTGCGCGGGTGAGGATAGCTGGCTGGCCAGATGCGGCACCAGTGATCCCAGTACATCCAAAGTTAGAGATGGAAACGGGAAATCACGGCGCAACAACAATAACAAACGCCGGAATAAACAAGACAGCACGAAGAGCACGACAATAAACGCCGGATTCAAAAGCTCTCGGCCAAATCAGCAAAAGCCGCCCTCTAAGGGCGCCAGAGATGAACTGTCCAGCCTAAACAAAATTCTGGACCAAATATGTCAGATCCATAGCACCCTTGGTAAACCCACTAATCATACCCACAGAGAATGTTGGGTCTTCAAGCAGTCCGGCAAGCTCAACGCCGTACACAAGGGGGAGGATACACCAAGCGAAGATGAGGATGAGCCTCTCAAGCAAGACACTGGGGAACAAAAGAAATTTCCACCAGAAGTCAAAACAGTAAATGTGTTACACGTGATCAAGGGGAGAAACAAAGCGGCACTCCCAGAGAAATATGCCCAAGGGCCTATCACCACGGAGCCCTGCCACTGGTCGTCTCAACCGATCACTTTCGACCATCGGGAATACTCAGCAAGTATCCGGCGTGTAGGTCGGGCTGCCTTGGTATTAGACCCAATAATTGACGGATACCACTTCACACGAGTCCTGATGGACGGTGGCACCAGCCTAAACCTGATATACCAGGATACACTCCGCGAAATGGGGATAGACCCAATGAAAATTCGCCATAACAATACTACCTTTAAAGGAGTAATGCCAGGCCCAGGGGCTCACTGTACGGGCTCCCTGCTACTAAAGGTTATATTCGGCTTCCCCGATAACTTCCGCAGCGAACATTTAACCTTCCACATTGCTCCGTTCCAAAGTGGCTACCAAGCACTACTTGGACGCAAAGCTTTCGCTCGTTTTAACGCAATACCGCATTACGCTTCCCTCACGCTCAAGATGCCCGGTCCACGTGGCATCATTACAGTGAATGGAAACATTGAGCGATCTTTGCGCGCTGAAGAGAATGCGACTGCCTTGGCAGCCGCATGCTAAAAACGGCCTCACCAACAAAAGCATTTGATAGGTCGTCAAGACCACGGACACGGTTAGACGAGTCCGGCGCAGCTATATGTAATTCATACCGAATCGACGGCCACACCCCTATGAAAAATACAAGGGGCTCAACGCGCGCAGAAAAGTGGCAATTTTTACTCATCTTTAATTACACATGGTTTCTTTAAAAACTACCTTTTTGCACGACAAATTTTCACCTAAGTTCATCTCTTTTCCAGATGATCATCGTGCTACACCCGTCCAGGATATGGTACAATGGAGACACAGGCGTAGACGTGCAGCAGGGACCCGCTCCAAGGATTCTTTTTAGATTAAGACCCTGCGTAAACCTTTTTTACTGTCTCTTGTTGATACACATCCCTCGAATCCTCAGTACAACTGAGAAGGATGCTGACGTCTTGGCATGTGGCCACGTCAGAATAATGCACGTACCTGGACACAAGGGGCTTCCTACAAAGGGCACTATTCAGGCCTGGTTTATACCACAAAAGACCGAATACCTTAGGGAGTGTTCGGCGTCGCGAGTTTGGCCTTATATGCATCAGCTCCGAATCATGTCTTTGGTCAAATGTTGGATTTGCCCGGCTCCTGTGTTTTGGTGCCTTACGTTCCACTTTATCGGCTAAGGCAGCACCAGGAGAACTACTGCGATTGTGCCCTGGTTCATCCGGACGAGCACCTCAGTAGAGAAAGCCGAAAACTGACTGTCATGATATAGCGTGAGACTGGTCAACCACTCGATGACCTATTGGAATGTTAGAATTCCTTCGCTTTAACGAAGGGCCATTTCCCGGCCAGGCATATACGCACCCCGAGTTCGGGAGAGTGCGGAGCCACCAGGGGCTATATAGTAGCCCCACCGTCAAACTCCTATGGCTAAGTGAAAGTGTTAAAGCATCATAGTCCGGTTTCCTTGTTCGCTGCGCTATCACCTCCTTATCAGGACCAAGACGTTGGGTTAAGTGTGAACATGCGTCTTTTGCGAGCACCTCCGCATTATATGCGTGGGGGTTGAAGCCGATGACTGCAATCTTTCAGGTTATATACATATATACATAAACGGCTGCACAGGAGGCATCATATTACTTTACGGCAAAAGTATAAACACAGCCTTACTACATTTCATACAAACATTGTGTTTACAATGGGAATACATGTCACTCAAACATAATATTCTTCGAGCACTGGGCCTCTATTAAATGAGCGCCCTCAAGAACTTCTTCAAAATAGCCACTCGGCCTATGGCCGAACTCTACGTCGCAACGGTGGTAGCATCCATCTCCGCCCAGTATGCTTTGACACGGGCAAAGGCCATCCGTGAGCCTTCTATGCACGCTGACCTCTTCATCGTATTGATGCGCGGCACCGGACCAAGGAACTGCTGAACTAAGCTGAAATAGCTGTTCGGCTTCGACTTCTCCGGCCACAGATGATCTACGACGGACCTCATGGCAAGTCCGGACAATCTATTAAGTTCGGCCCATTCGGCTAGCTGATCAGTCAAGGGAAGCGGACGCTCTGGAACATTAAATTGCGACCAAAAAAGCTTGTCCACTTCACGATCTGTCTGATCTCGAAAGTATTCGACCGCATCGACAGCGCTCGCTATCAAGTCCATATACGCGTCTGCCGAACTCCATAGCCGATCCAGAGGGGCATACCGTGGATCTCCGAACTTCCTCTGCAGCAGAAAGGGCTTCCCAGCCGCAATATCCTCGGCTTCACGCAGCTCCTCCTCCTTCGCCCTCATAGCAGAGTGGGTGTCGTTGGTCGCCATCATGGCCTTTTCAAGGTCCGCTGCCTTCACTCGGTTCTCTTCCTCAAGGAACTAGCAATGGTCGGCAGTGCCTTTTAATTTCACAGCCATCTTGGCCATCTTCTCTTTGCTTTCGCAATGCGCATCCTTCTCGGCTCTTAACTCTTCGGCCGCCTTCAAAGCGGCCGCATTACTAACTCTTGCTTGTTCCTTGGCTCGGGCAAATTCCGCCCGAAGGGTCTCCACGGCGGCAACTCCATCTGCAGTCACAACATATTAAAGATACTGGCATCATGTTGCTCTTATTATGTGACATTCACCAGAAAACATTCCTTACCCTGTGACTCGTCAAGCCGCTTCTTAACAAGCTCGATGTCGGCATCTGCCGCATCCAGTTGCTACTTCAGTTAGGCAAAGTCATTAGTTTGGCTAGCCACCGGAGCTTCCACCACCTGCACATAAAGGTGGTCTGGTTATTTCCTGGGACTATGATCCTCTGTTCGCCGTCGTTCTCGATGACAACCAGAGTCTCAGGGGCTACTACTTACATAGGGCACACCTAACATGTGCGGTACTATCAAAACGTATATTATCTCATGTACCTCAAAGACCGTCAGTAGACTCATAAAGGCTTCATGTAATCCGCTTTCGGCGGATGAAATTCTTTCCATCACCATACCCATCAACATACGGTGTTCTTCTGAGATGGCCGCTCGCTCCAACAGCTCCCTCAGTACGTTCGACCGCATACCAGATGCTGCCAGACTCTTTTGTTTGCTCTCTTCGAGAGCCGGACGCTGGGGACTTCGGGTGACTATGGGATTATCTTCTGGCCTCACCGGATCCGGAGAGGCCCTCGTGACGACACTTCTAGGTCGCCTACTTCTTGAGCGCGGGAGTCCGGGGGAGGCGTTTCGCTCTCCATCATCTCCGGAAGAAGATCCCCCGAAGACGAGCTCAGTTGAGAAGGGCTAAGATCCGAACTGCAAGATATATGCTTCGGTTATTTTTTCAAAGGAAAGGTAATATATCTTCACTATTAAAGTATTTTTGATTACTTACGACTCGTTGGAGGGCATATCCCCGCGCAGACTTTGTGTGGAAAGAGCACCCCCCGAGACAGGACCCTCTGTTGGAGACTTCTTCTCCCGTTTGGAAGCCTCGGTTTCCGAATCCTCAGAGGCAGTCCTCTTCATCCCCCGTGGCGGGAGAAGGTCGGAGTCTTCTCCTTGGTTATCCTCCCTTATGGAGGCGCTCATTCCCTCGGTTGGAATTCGCAGCGATGGGGCCCGCTTTCGCCCATATTATTCCCCCCTGTATCTCCCTTCGTGGGCTCCGGGCAAGGTGCGAACTCGAGCATCTTTTCCAGTACCAGATTTTCCAAACCCTCAGGGAGGGGGGCCGGACACCGAATCATCTTCGCGTTTGTTAGCCAATCCTGGTCAAGGGACGATCTCTCAGAAATGATGTCATGATAAATAAAAGGCGGTGTGTTCGGCTAGAGGATTACTTACTTGTTCAGTGGCGTGGTTGCTACTCAGACCCGCATCCTCGATGGTGTCCGGACACTCTGTTTGAGGTCCGAAGGATGACTTGTAAAGTTCCTCGTGTGTCAGGCCGAGGAAACTTTGAATAGCACGCGGTCCTTCTGGGTTGAACTCCCACAAGCGAAGGGGCCGGCGTTTGCAAGGCTGGACTCGACGAACCAGCATGACTTGCATTACCATAACCAAATTAAAATCTCCCTTGAAGAGATCTTGAATGCGGCTTTGCAGTGTAGGCATGTCCTTGGCCGGACCCCAGCTCAGCCCTCTACTAATCCATGACATCAGTTGTGGTGGGGGGCCCGAGCGGAGAGCGGGGGGAGCCACCCACTTGGCACTTCTGGGAGCTGTGACGTAAAACCACTCCCGTTGCCATAATCCAGACATCTCTGGAAAAGAACCCTTTGGCCACGGAACTCCTGCAATCTTGCTTATTAAAGCGCCTCCGCACGCTACGTAATGTCCCTCGATTGTCTTCGGCTTCACATCAAAGGTCTTGAGCCACAAACCGAAGTGAGGGGTAATGCGGAGGAAAGCCTCACACATGATAATAAATGCCGAGATGAAGAAAGGAGTCCGGGGCTAGATCATGGAAGTCTAGTCCGTAATAGAACATCAAACCCCTTACGAAGGGATCCATAGCGAGACCTAGACCTCGGAGGAAGTGGGAGATGAACACGACATCCTCGTTGGGTTCAGGAGTAGGGACGACCTGCCCTCGGGCAGGCAGTTGATGCGAAACCTCGGCGGTCAGGTATCTGGCCTCCCTCAACTTCTTGATATCCTCTTCCGTGACGGAGGAGGGCATCCATCGGCCTTGAAGGCTGGACCCGGACATGGTTGAAGATCCGGAGCACCTGACCTGGGCTTTGGGTGTTAGAACTCGAGGCGGGGGAAGGATTCGATTGAGCACGGGAGGGAAAAAAGTGAAAGCCTTGGCCCTTTATAAAGAGGCTGAATATCAAGCGTCCTCTCCGTGGCCGTTTGGGACTTGCCTATAATCTAGGAGTCCTAGACACGGTTGGGTTACCCACACCCATATTAATGAGAATCCCGTGATAAGGGGACACGATCTCTGCTTTGACAAGACGTGTCAAAAAACTTCCTCGCGTTATGTGCGGGGCTAGTTAAAGGAAACGGTTCAAATAATCACCGGGCCATGACATAATGTCGTGTTACCAAAACAAGTCAGCAAATTGGATTTGTGGAAATATTATTCTCTCTACGGTGGTATGTGGAACTTATTTTGCAGGGTCGGGCACTATCCTTATATTCAAATTCTTCCATGGTGTATTCGAAGGAGGAACCCGCCTTGCAATGCCGAAGACAACACTGCACGCCGGACTCATCGTCATTGAAAGCCTGGTTCAGGGGATACTCAGGGAGTCCTGGATTAGGGGGTCTCCGGTTAGCCGGACTATATCCATTGGCCGGACTATTGGACTATGAAGATACAAGATTGAAGACTTTGTCTCGTGTCCGGATGGGACTCTACTTGGCGTGGAAGGCAAGCTAGGCAATACGGATATGTATATCTCCTCCTTTGTAACCGACCTTGTCTAACCTTAACTTCTCCGGTGTCTATATAAACCGGAGGGTTTTAGTCCGTAGGTCAACATACAATCATACCATAGGCTAGCTTCTAGGATTTAGCCTCTCTGATCTCGTGGTACATCTACTCTTGTACTACCCACATCATCAATATCAATCAAGCAGGACGTAGGGTTTTACCTCCATCAAGAGGGCCCGAACCTGGGTAAAACATTGTGTCCCCTACCTCCTGTTACCATCCGCCTAAGACGCATAGTTTGGGACCCCCTACCCGAGATCCGCCAGTTGGAGACGTATCAGCATCCCCAAGCTTAACTCCAACTCGTTCTCGAGTAGGTAAGTGATAAAAACAGAATTTTTGATGTGGAATGTTGCCTATCATGTCATATCATATTCTTTTCTTTATAGCATGGACATTTGGAATTTTATATTGTTCAAAGCAATAGTCTAGTTTTGACATGATAACTTAAATACTCAAGCATATCAACAAGCAACCATGTCTTTCAAAATATCAATGCTAAAATAAGCTAAACCTAGCCCATCATGCTCAATCATTGATCCATTCATGAAACACACTCGCATATTAACTACACCCAATGCTCAAGTATGATCATAGTGCCTCCTAGTTGGTGCTTTTGTAAGAGAAGATGGAGACTAAAATTTAAAATAAAAATGCATAAAGTAAAAGAAAGGCCCTTCGCAGAGGGAAGGAGGGATTTGTAGAGGTGCCAAAGCTCAAAGCAAAAAACTTAGAGATAAAAACATTTTGGGAGGTGTGTCCTTCCCACCAATGAAAATGACTTAGAGTTCCCAACACTTTCCATGCTAGATATATCATAGGCGGTTCCCAAACAGTAATTAAAGTTTATTCCTTTTTCAACCATACTTTCGCTTTCCATGGCTAGCCGTATCCACGGTTGCCCTCCATACCAACACTTTCCAAGGAATTTATTATTTGACAACATAAAGTAAATTCATTTTTCATTTCGGGACTGGGCATCCCTAGTACCTTTGCCTTAGTCTCGTGCAATGACAAGTGAATAAACACTCATCGTGAGAATAACACATCTAGCATGGAAAATATTAGCCACCCCTCACTACTCCGCGAGTGAAACGGACACACAAAAGAGAAGTTTATTTTGAAAATTAGAGATGGAACATACAAATTTTCTTAGAACAGCAAAAGAATACCGCATATAGGTAGATATAGTGGACTCATGTGGCAAAACTGGTTTAA
The DNA here is from genome assembly GCF_002162155.2 of Triticum dicoccoides. NCBI lineage: Eukaryota > Viridiplantae > Streptophyta > Magnoliopsida > Poales > Poaceae > Triticum > Triticum dicoccoides. The sequence goes on from NC_041384.1 coordinate 496,389,771, forward strand.
AGGTTTTTTGATGCACAAGTAGTGATCATACTTAGTGCAAAATGAAGGTTATCAAAAGATTGGGAAGCAACCAACCAAGAAACGAATAAACTCATAAGCAAGCATTAAGCATAATTAACACCGAATAATGCACCACAAGTAGGATATAAATTCATTGGATAACTATTTGACTTTCGTGCTTGCACAGGGAATCACAAACCTTAACACCAATATTCTTACTAAAGCATAATTACTCATCAACATAACTCACATATCACATCATCATATCTCAAAACTATTACTAAGGATCAAGTTTATTTTGTCCTATGATCTTCATGAAAGTTTTTATTATATCCTTCTTGGATATCTATCACTTTGGGACTAATTTTCATATGTTGCTTTTGACAAGCTCAAACAAATATAAGTGAAGATCATGAGCATAATTTTTCTTTCTCTCAAATTAATTTAGGTTAAGCAAGAGAGAATTTCTTGAATATTTTACTAACTCTCAAATAAATCTAAGTGAAGCAAGAGAGCATTTCTTCAAAAATACTAAAGCACATCGTGCTCAAAAAGATATAAGTGAAGCACTAGAGCAAGTCCATAGCTCTTAAAAATTTAAGTGAAGCATGGAGAGCAATTCTAACAAGTCATGACCTAATTTTGTCTCTCTCAAATAGGTGTGTCTAGCAAGAAATCAAGACTTAAAACACAAAATAAAACAAGCAAATACTCATATCATACAAGATGCTCCAAGCAAAACACATACTATGTGACGAATAAAAATATGGCTTCACGTAAAGTACCGATGGTCGTTAGAAGAAAGAGGGGATGCCACTCGGGGGCATCCCCAAGCTTAGTTGCTTGCTCTCTTTTGGACAATAGCTTGGGATGCTGGGGCATCCCCAAGCTTAGGCTCTTCTTACTCCTTATTCCTTCATCCATCGTAAGATAACCCAAAACTTGAAAACTTCAATCACACAAAACTCAACAAAAGCCTTCGTGAGATCCGTTAGTATAAGAAAACAAATCAATACTATATGTGTTGTAGGAAACCAATCTATATTTTGTTCTTGCATTATATCTACTGTATTCCAACTTTTCTATGGCAGAAACTCATCAAAGAAAACCATAGAGCCATCAAAACAAACACACAACGCAAAGAAAACAGATCAGTGAAAACAGAATAGTGTGTAGCAATCTGTATGTTTCAAATACTCCTTTAACTCCAAAAACTATGAAAATTAGGAAGACCTGAGAAATTTTTATATTGATCTAATTCAAAAGTAATGGGTATTTTATCTCTCTCTGGTTAAACATGAAAATTATTTTCGCAAGCGAAAAAATTTCTATTTTTTCAGCAAAATCAAACAACTATCACCCAAGAAGATCTTAAAGGCTTTACTTGGCACAAACACTAACTAAAACATAAAAACACAATAATAATAGTATAATAATTGTGCTAACACTCAAGAACAGGAAGCAAAAAGGAAAAAATATTCATTGGGTTGCCTCCCAACAAGCGCTATAGTTTCACGCCCTTAGCTAGGCACAAAGCAAGGATCTAAGTTTTGTCATCTTTGCTTCGAGATCCATAAGATGCCCTCATGATTGATTCATATGGTGGCCTAATTCTTGTTCTAGGGAAGTGTTCCATACCCTTCCTCAAAGGAAATTGGAACTTAATATTGCCTTCTTTCATATCAATCACGGCACCGATAGTGCGTAAAAACAGTCTACCAAGAATAATTGGACAAGACGGATTGCAATCAATATCAAGAGCAATAAAATCTATGGGCACATAATTCCTATTTTCAAGAATAATAACATCATTAATTCTTCACATAGGCTTTTTAATAGTGGAATCCGCCAAGTGCAAATTCAAAGAACATGATTCAATATCGGTAAGACCAAACACATCACATAAAGATTTCGGAATTGTAGAAACACTAGCACCCAAGTCACATAAAGCAAAGCACTCATAATTTTTAATCTTGACTTTGATAGCAGGTTCCCACTCATCATGCAATTTTCTAGGAATTTAAACTTCTAATTCCAACTTTCTTCTAAAGCTTTCATCATAGCATCAACAATATGTTTAGTAAAAGCTTTATTTTGTTCATAAGAATGGGGTGAATTTATCATGGATTGCAACAAAGAAATACAATAAATAAAAGAGCAACTATCATAATTAAAGTCTTTGTAATCCAAAAGAGTGGGCACATCACTAGCCAAAGTTCTGACCTCTTCAAACCCACATTTATCAATTTTCTCAACAAGATTTTCACCCGCTGGAATATTGGGACGCTTTATAACTAAAGTTGACTCTTATCTAGTCCCTTTTTCATCAATCTTAACTTTACTAAACAAGGAATCAATAGAATAAACATCAATCATTTTAAGATCTTCATCACTTTTGTGAAAGTAATCACTAGAAAACGCTTTTTCTAAAAATTCTCTTTTAGCTCTAAGCATAGCGGTTCTTTTCTTACATTCACCCATAGAAACATGAAGAGCTTTAATTGATTCCTCAACCTTAGGCACAAAAATATCATCTTGATACTTTCCACATCATGAGAAATTCTATCAACACTTCTAGAAAAATCATCAATCTTATTCAACTTTTCTTCTATGGTAGTGTTGAAAACTTTTTGCGTGTTGATAAATTCTTTAAAATTATTCTCAAGATCAGAGGTGTTCCTATTATTATTATTATAAGAAGGATTTCCATAGTAATTACCATAATTTTTTGAGGAATTACTAGGAAAAGGCCTAGGATTAAAATTACCTCTATAAGCATTGTTATTGAAATTGTTTCGAGAGATAAAATTCACATCTACGACATCAGTATTTTTCTCAATCAAAGTAGACAAAGGCATATCATTGAAATCAATAGGAGCACTTTTACTAGCAACCATTTTCATAATAGCATCAAAATTTTCACTCAAAGAAGAAATTTGTTCAACCGAATTAACTTTTTTACTAATAGGAGCTCTTTCGGTATGCCATTGTGAATAATTTGCCATGATATTATCAAGCAATTTGGTTTATTCACCCAAAGTAATTTCCATGAAAGTACCACCTACAGCGGAATCTAAAAGATTACGAGAAACAAAATTGAACCCCGCATAAATTTTTTGTATGATCATCCAAAGATTTAACCCATGAGTTGGCAATTCCTTAGCATCATTTTCATCCTTTCCCAAGATTGTGCAACATGCTCATGTTCAAGTTGCTTGAAATTCATGATCTGGGTTCTAAGGGAAATAATTTTTGCAGGAAGAAAATACTTAGTAATAAAAGCATCTTTGCATTTATTCCAAGAATCAATACTATTGTGAGGCAAAGAAGAGAACCATTTTTTGCAGAATCACGCAAAGAAAACGGAAATAATTTCATCTTCACCACATCATTGTCCACATCTTTTTTCTTTTGCATATCGCATAATTCCATGAAGGTATTAAGATGGGACGCGACATCCTTATTAGGAGTACCGGAAAATTGATCTTTCATAACAAGATTCAGCAAAGCAGTATTAATATCACAAGACTCCGCACTAGTGGCGGGAGGAGCAAGCGGAGTGCCAATAAAATCATTGTTGTTGGTATTTGAGAAATCACACAACTTGGTGTTCTCTTGAGTCATGATGATTACACAACAAGATTGCACTCAAAAACAGATCCGGTAAGAAAACGGCGAACAAAAAAGAGAGGTGAATAAAACGGTAAATTTTTGTGAAGTGGGGGAGAGGAAAACGAGAGGCAAATGGCAAATAATGTAAATTGCGAGGAGATGAGATTTGTGATAAGGAACATGGTATATGTTGAAGATCCTCCCCGGCAACGGCGCCAGAAATTCCTTTTAATGTCGCTTGAAGCTATGTCGGTATTTCCCCAAAGAGGAAGGGATGATGCAGCACAGCGGCGGTAGGTATTTCCCTCGGATATGAAACCAAGGTTATCGAACCAGTACGAGAACCAAGAAACAAAACGTAAACAACACCTGCACACAAATAACAAATACTCGCAACCCGACATGTAAAAGGGGTTGTCAATCCCTTTCGGGTAGCGGCGCCCTAAGATGGGCAAACGGACGTGAGAGAGTTGTAAATATTGATAGATCGAACGCCAAATAAAATAAATTGCAGCAAGGTATTTTTGTATTTTTGGTTTAATAGATCTGAAAATAAAAGGCAAATAATATGAGAAAGAGACCCGGGGGCCGTAGGTTTCACTAGTGGCTTCTCTCGAGAAAAATAGCAAACGGTGGGTAAACAAATTACTGTTGGGAAATTGATAGAACTTCAAATAATCATGACGGTATCCAGGCAATGATCATTACATAGGCATCACGTCCAAGATTAGTAGACCGACTCCTGCCATCATCTACAATTATTACTCCACACACAGACCGCTATCCAACATGCATCTACTGTATTAAGTTAATGGAGAAACGGAGTAATGCAATAAGAACGATGACACAATGTAGAGATCTATCTATGTAGAGATGGACCCCATTGTTTTATCCTTAGTAGCAATGATACATACATGTCGGTTCCCTTTCTGTCATTGGGATCAAGCACCGTAAGATCGAACCCACTACAAAGCACCTCTTCCCATTTCAAGATAAATAGATCAAGTTGGCCACACAAAACCCAAATATCAGAGAAGAAATACGAGGCTATAAGCAATCATGCATATAAGAGATCAAAAAAACTCAAATAACTTTCATGGATATAAAAAGATAGATCTGATCATAAACTCAATGTTCATCGGATCCCAACAAACACACCGCAAAAGAGTTACATCATATGGATCTCCAAGAGACCATTGTATTGAGAATCAAACAAGAGAGAGGAAGCCATCTATCTACTAACTACGGACCTGAAGGTCTACAAAGAACTACTCACGCATCATCGAAGAGGCACGAACGGAAGTGGTGAACCCCTCCATGATGGTGTGTAGATTGGATCTGGTGGTTCTGGACTCTGCCGTGGCTGGAATTGATTTTCGTTGAATCCCCTAGGGTTTATGGAATTTTGGGCTATTTATAGAGCAAAGAGGCGGTCTGGGGAGCACCGGAGGTGGGCACAACCCACCAGGGCGCGCCTAGGCCTCCTGGCGTGCCCTGGTGGGTTGTGCTCCCCTCGGAGCACCCCCCAGGTGCAGCCTTGGCCCATTAGGTGTCTTCTGGTCCATAAAAAATCTCCGTAAAGTTCCGTTGCATTTGTACTCCATTTGGTATTTGATTTTATGCGATGTAAAAAACATCCAAAAAACAGCAACTGGCACTTGGCACTATGTCAATAGGTTAGTACCAAAAAATGATATAAAATGATTATAAAACATCAAAGATTGATAATATAACAACATGGAACAATAAAAAATTATATATATGTTGGAGATGTGTCAGAGGAGAGGAGAGGCAACCAAGGGGGCGCCCAAGTAGGAGGAATCGTACTTGGGCCCCCAGTCCAATTTGGCCTCCCCCTTTCCTTTTACCGGAAGGGGGGAAAGGGAAGTGAGGGGTAGGAAGGAAAGGGGGGCGAACCCCCACCTCCTTCTCCTATTCGGCCTCCTTACTTAAGGAGGCGCACCACCCCTTTTGGGCTGGTGTGCTTCCCTCCTATGGCCCATAAGGCTCATTATTCCGCCTGGGGGTTCCGGTAACCCCCCGCTACTCTGATATGTACCCGGTATGCCCTGAAACACTTTCGGTGTCCGAATATCATCGTCCTATATATGAATCTTTACCTCCGACCATTTCGAGACTCCTCTTCATCTCCGTGATCTCATCCAGGACTCCAAACAACATTCGTTCACCAAATCACATAACTCATATAATACAAAATCATCATCGAACGTTAAGCATGCGGACCCTACGGGTTCAAGAACTATGTAGACATGGATAGGAAACTTAACCATATTTGATTAACGAGCTAGTCTAGTAGAGGCTTACTATGGACACTATGTTTTTTCTATGTATCCACACATGTATGAAGTTTCTGGTTAATACAATTCTAGCATGAATAATAAACATTTATCATGATATAAGGAAATATAAATATAAACTTTATTATTGCCTCTAGGGCATATTTCCTTCAATACGGTGGGTGAACAAATTAATACCCAGCAATCGATAGAAAAGCGCAAAGTTATGACGATATTTAAGGCAGTGATCATGAATATAGGCATCATGTCCGTGTCAAGTACCCCGAAACGATTCTGCATCTACTACTACTACTCCACACATCGACCGCTATCCAACATGCATCTAGAGTATTAAGTTCATAAAGAACGGAGTAACACATTAAGTAAGATGACATGATGTAGAGGAATTAACTCAAGCAATATGATGAAAACCCCATCTTTTTATCCTCGATGGCAACAATAGAATACGTGCCTTGCTGCCCCTACTGTCACTGGGAAAGGACACCACAAGATTGAACCCAAAGCTCAGCACTTCTCCCATTGCAAGAAAAACCAATCTAGTTGGCCAAACCAAACCGATAGTTCGAAGAGAATTGCAAAGATATCAAATCATGCGTAAAAGAATTCAGATAAGATTCAAATAATATTCATACATAAGATGATCATAAATCTACAATTCATTGGATCTCGACAAACACACCGCAAAAGAGTATTACATCAAATAGATCTCCAAGAACATCAAGGAGAACATGGTATTGAGAATCAAAGAGAGAGAAGAAGTCATGTAGCTACTAGCTATGGACTCGTAGGTCTGTGGTAAACTACTCATGCTTCATCAGAAGGGCAATAGAGTTGATGTAGAAGCCCTCTGTGATCGAATCCCCCTCCGGCAGGGTGCCGGAAAAGGTCCCTAGATGGGATCTCACGGGTACAGAAGGTTGCGGTGGTGGAAAAGTGTTTTCGTGGCTCCCCCTAGTGGTTTGGAGATATTTGAGAGTCACGGGGGGGGGGGCACAAGGGTGGGGGCGCCCTACCCCCCCGGGTGCGCCCTCCGTCCTTGTGGCCCCCTCATGGCTCCTCCGACTTCATCTCCAAGTCTCCTGGTTGTCTTCTGGTCCAAGAAAAATCATCGCGAAGGTTCATTCCGTTTGGACTCCGTTTGGTATTCCATTTCCGCAAAACTAAAAAACAAGGAAAAAACAGAAACTGGCACTAGGCTCTAGGTTAATAGGTTAGTCCCAATAATAATACAAAATAGCATATTAATGCATATAAAACATCCAAAACAAATAATATAATAGCATGGAACAATCAAAAATTATAGATACGTTGGAGACGTATCACAAAGCAACCGTGAGTACTTATCCAAAGTACTCGCAAGACTTACATTAGATCTATACTAATTATGCATAGGTATCAAAGGAATGGGGCTATATCTTTGGATTGAACTGCGGAAATGCCAGAAGAGAAGGGAAAGCCTAGCCTATCGAAGACTAACATCTTGAAGCATCTTCCAACATTAGAAGAGTGCAGATTGACATAATATAAGTAGCAAGTATATTATATTAACGCCAGAGTGATCCTTCCTCGACTCCCTACGAGAAAGCAATCCTGGAGCCATCGTATCCATCTCATGTTTCTAGTATCCAGTTCTAGTTGTATAGATCGGGATACAACTCCGAGCGTCCGTTAACGTGGACACTGCTATTCGAATAGGTTAACTTCCCTGCAGGGGTGCACCAACCTACCCAACACGCTCGATTAACTTCGCCTGAACACACTTCCTTGGGTCATACCCGGGCTCGACTGATCAACACGCCATAGTCCTACCTAGGCTCAAAAGAGAGGTCAGCACGCCGGTCTACATCCTAAGTGCTCATGGGTCTTGGTCCCATCGCCCTTTGCACTCCTGCGTGTTGCGCGGATGGATGGGATCAGTCCTGGCTACCTCTTTTTACAAAGCAGGTGCTTACACGGATCACCCAGGCACGTGCCGCTCAATCGCTCATGTCCGAAGAGCTTTCGGAGAATCATACGATGTTGAGTGCCCATACTTATTCCCGCATGGTGGTTAGTGCGAAAAGGCCAGAGTCCTCATGAGATCACATATCCAAACCCGTTAGTGTCTTGGGAGCGCGTGCAGACGATCAATGATCCATGATCTGTGGTCTCATCGCCCTGTCTCACAGACTTACAGCAAGGGCTAAGAATGCCCGATCGTGCCGCATAGTTATCTCGTGGGTACCCTCCAGGTCAAACCGACTGCACATCACTAGCGGGTACCCTCAGGGTCAACCCGACTTCACATTTCTCTCGTGGGTGCCCCTCGGGGCCAACCTAACTTCAGCATGATTCTAGGGTAAATTCAAAGTAATTGTGTGTCCATAACACTAAGGGGGAATCCGAGGAATCACCCTCGATGGATTCCACTTGATGTAACCGTCAAAGTGAACTTTGAGGAATCACCCTCGAGGGTTCAAACTTGAGGTGTTGCACGATAGAGTCATTATCAGGAGTGGTGAAGGAGGAATCACCCTCCGTAGAACACTACAAAGATCTCATCAAAAGTGTTATACGAGGTATCACCCTTGGCACTCGATAGTAGCCCTACAGATTCATACAACTAAGGGGGTGTGAGGTGATGTGTCGGGCTCTGGACGTCGATCACATTGATCGACTCATTGATCATCAAGCGAGGCAACAGGGACAAGATGAGGGGTCACTGGTGGATCACTAACCAACCTATACTAAGCATATATGATAAGCAAGTATGTAACAATAGCAGGTTACAAAATCAGGTTGTGCATCATAATAGGATCGATCGAATACAGTAGCAAACTCTAATGCAAGCATGAGAGAGAAGGAAATGGGCGATATAGGAATAGTCAAGGGGGTTTTGCTTGCCTAGAAGCTCTGCTGCAAGTGGCTAAACGTCAGGGGTGTAGTCGTACACGAGAGCAGCGTCGGTCTTGGTGTCTACCAGAGAGAAGAGGGGGAAGAAAATATAAATATAAAGCAATCAAATGCATCATGATGCATGACATGGCAATATGCACTGCTAGGGGTGACCTAATGCAATGCTACACGTTACAGACGAAGTAGGAAAACATCTGGGAATGTTTTCCCTGCATTTGGCAATTTTCGGACAGATGAATCGGAGGGGAAGGATCCATGTTCATCATGTTAGAGGCATGTGACATATGAATGGGTTGCATATTCGGATTCGTTATATTTTTCTGAGCAACTTTCGTATATAACTTATTTTCATCTAACTTATAGATTATTTTATATGATTTTTTAAAGTTTTAAACATTTTCTAAAATTATTATTAATTCAAAAATAACTTTATTGTGCTAGCAGTATGTCAAGATGATGTCGGCAGTCAACCCAGCTGGTTCAGGTCAAACTTGACCATTGGGTCCCACATGTCAGTAACTGAATTGATTAACAGAGTTTAATTTTAACTAATTAGGTTAATTAGCCACTAGGGGCCACATGTCAGTGTCTAATTAAGTTAAAATAATTAATTTAATTTGTAGATAGTTAAATTAGTGGTGGGGCCTACTCGTCAGTGACTGCACCCAGTCTAGTCAACACGCTGACTAAGTCAACGTGGTCAACGGGACGCATCAGGGCCACCGGCAGTGACCCAGGATGGAGCCCACAGAGCGCCAGGTAAGTGGCGCCGCCGGAGTAGCTCCTGCGAGCATCTCCCGCGGCGGTTCTACACTGGAACCGGTCGAAAATCTCTACGGTCCACCATTTTGCGCGTTGGGACTTGCGTTCGAACGGGGAGAGCTTGCCGCGTCAATTGGGGCTACTGGGTGGAGCTGGGGCTGCCGTAAAAGGCGCATGCGACGAGCCGTGGCAGAGGTCGAAGCACGGGAACAAGCGCCGGTTGGTGCGTTCGCTTCCTAGGGAGGTGTTGAGCATGACGCAAGGCTCGGGCATGAGCTTGGCCGGCTATGGCTGCGGTGGCGAGGTGAACGACGGCGGTGAGCTACGGCTATGGCGGGGAAGAGGCTAGGGGGCACGAGGAGCGAAGCAAACAAGACGAGGGGGAGCGTGTTCTCACTGTGGTTTAGTACGTGGAAGGCGGCAGGCTTGGGGAAGATCGACGACGCTGGAGTTCGCCGGAGATGAAGCTACGGCCAAGGAAGAAGAAGGGTCTGATTCCTTCGCTACAGAGTGCCCCGGCTTCAACCGATTGTCGAGGAAGAAGAGGCGATGGCCGACGCACCTCCCAGACAAGGTACCCGGGCACCGGGGCGCCGGTGGCCGCGAGATCGAGCGGCGCATGACGGTGGCTGCGTTCGGCCAAGTGCGGGGAGAAGGGATCGAGGCGAGGGCGAAGATGGTGGAGCTACGGTTGCAAGGGAGGGGTCAATGCGGGCCTTAAGGAGCGTCGGGGCCTCTAGATGGCTGTCGCGTGGCAGATCCATGTTGTGGACGCGCCGATGGCGTCCACCGCGCATGGTGAATAGGGGGAAGGGGAAGACCCCTTGCTGGGATGGGCCGGCACTGTGCACTTGGCCCTGTGGACATGAGCCTTTTCCCTTTTTCTTTAATTCCTTTTCTGTTTTCTTTTATTTCTCCTGTTTTGTATTTATTTTTAATAGCTATTGACTTATGTAAAATATGAAACTTGGCCCATAATTTCCATAGCAATATTAGTCACTACCACAAAAAGTTTGGGAGATATTTGAAATAGTCTGTATTTTCATAAATGAGGAAAAGCATTTAATAATTTTAATTTGACACTGATTGATTGTTAGAGCCCAAAAGAGTAAACAAGTGATGTTGTTTTCCTGAACATTATTTGTTTTGGAATATTTGTTAAATGGTGAACTATTTTCCAACCGTGTTTGTGAATTTAAATTCTCACTCTAAATTTGAATTTTGAATTTGACTCTGATTTTTATCAAGTGGCAATTTGGCTTAGTTAAACTTGATGACATGTCATTATTAGTATGAGGTCACTGTAGCATGACACTAGGGGCGTTACAATGTACCGGTGTGCCCTCTGGTATGGATCCGGGGAATCCCTCACCTTCCTCGTTGCCCAGACCAAGTTCTCGATCAGCGGGCGGTGGAGGTCTGGCAATTGGGGCGTACTCTTCATGGTTGGCAGCTGCCCTCACTGCGCGCGCATGGTCCTTCAGGATTTCAACGCTGGTGTACTGGGTGCTCACCTCGCGCTCGTAGGAGAGCTTGGTGCCGTCGTCGAAGATCTTCTGCAGCGCCTTGTCCCATACGAGGCCAAATGCCATGGCGCGATGGAGGTCTTTTGGATGGGAAGGAGGGAGTTGGATGGAGAGTGGTGGTTATCTGTACAAGGATGGTGAATGTGAATGCACTGTGTGTGTGGAGATTGGGGTGTTCGGGAGAAACCAAACGGGCACACTGAATCGATCGAACTACTGTTGTGTGATTTTTTTTTTTTTTGAGGAAAAACGAAGAAGCAGAGCCCGACCCAGCAGCCCAGTAAACAAAAACGACCGAACGCCCCCAGCCCACCCCAGCCATCGACCGAACGCAAACCGCCCAGCCCAGCCCAGCTGCTTCGTCCCGCGCGAAAAAAAGTAAGGTCGTTAACGGCCGTTAGTGCCTCACCGTCACCGCTGTCGGCCCGCGAGTGATCGACCACGACAAAACGCTCTTGGAAAACAAATCAGTGATTTTTGCCACTGTCAATTTTTCGCTGCGATGCGAAGCGTCACAGTTTGTAAAATGGTGGTTTTACAAGAGTTATGACGCTAATACGATGATTTTGTACATTTTACTCTACTCGTGGGGGAGCATACTACAATTCTTGAGGCCAGGAATTTGATGATGTCCCATCATCAAGTTTTTATCCCCAAGACCAAACACGCCTCTACCTGCGCCACCGGCGACGTCCACTTGCGGACGGCTCCGTCGTGATCCCTCGCGAGGCACCGCTGGTTCTGTCTGGTGGACGAAATAGGGTCAGGTGTGATCTGATACTCGTTCGAGGTTCGACCCACGCGGCCCGACCTCCCGGCGCGCGTGTCCTACGTCCTACCCCTACCTCGCGAATTGCCCGAGCTACCCCGCTCGCACGCACCGCACCACCCGTCGCAGCCGTAGTTTGCCCCCGTAACAAAGCGCGACGCAGACTCCACCTCCCTCGCTTTCTCTATCTCCCCCTCGCCTCCCACCCTTCCCGTATCTTGCTTGTCTCCTCCGCCGCCTCGCCGGCGGCCCGGCAGGACCTCCCCTCAGAGCCGACCGTGCCTGCGCGCGTCCCTGCGCCGGACCGCGCGGACGACGGCCGACCGCGCGCCACGACCATGGCGGCCACCGCGGATCCGACGGCGAAGACGCCGGCCACGCAGCCGCACCGCCTGAAGCCGTGGGGTCCACCACAACCGCCTCGTGGCCACTGCGTGCCTTCCCTGTCGTCGGTCTCCGGGGGGGCCGGAGCCATCCGCGATCGGCGCCGCTCCTCGACGTCCCACCGACGCGGTGGTGCCGACGCCGTAGACGAGGGACCTTACGACGACGGGCTGGAAGATCTCCGGGCTAAGCTCATGGGCCACGTCCATGAAGCCGCCGACCGCCTTCGGCTGCCCCCGGCGACGCCCCAGCGGTCGCCGGAGCCCGAGCCTTCGGCAGCGCCGCTTCCTCCGCCACCGCAGGACGCCGCCGCGGTTGTGGCCGCCAGCATGCCGTGGACGCTGAGGGAGCGAAAGCGTCGTCCATCAGGCCGCGGCAGCACGGGCGCCGCATCGTCCGCGACGCCGTGGTCGACGACCCCGGCGGCCATGGCGCGGCACGACGGCATGCGCGGTCCGTTCGCTGTGGCGCTGGATGCGGAGGAGATCGAGGAGGACGTTTACGCCCTCACCGGCGCCCGTCCGCGGCGGCGGCCCCGGAAGCGGGCGCGGGTCGTGCAGCGGCAGCTCGATGTAAGGCCGATTCCCCATACTACCCCTCACCCCTCTAATTACCTAATTAAGGCCAAGAAACCTCCTATTTTACCATTGCCCTCTATCTATACGCTTTTCGTCTCAGACTAGTATAATAATAGCAGTACTGATGATCCAGCTAACAGAAACACTACTACTACCAATTGTCTCGTGCAGTCGCTGTTCCCGGGGCTATGGCTGACCGAGATCACCGCCGACGCCTACCGGGTCCCCGATGGTCAGTAAGCAGGCAACCCGCTACCATATCCGGCCGGCCGGCGAGCTCTGCCATTCTCTTCTTCTGCCCACGCTTTGGGTTGGGGTCACCAGCAACAACAACAAAATGTATGGAGTAGTAAACTAGGTTTAGCTGAGTTGACAGGTATTGTACTTGCGATGTCGCGTCTTTTAACATTGATTTCCTGCTTTCAAATCTAAGCAGCGCTGCTTTATTCTCTCTCTCATGTATAGTTGTAGGGTCTGTGGTCGTGTCTTGTAATCTACTACTCCTAATCCATCTAGATCGCCATGCTTCGTGTAATCTGCCATCGTACTCGATCTCTCTCCGCTGCCCGGGTTGCATGGTTTCGGCGTCGTCATCAACCACAGTGCAGCACGAGCTGTGCCTTTTCGCAGTCTGTTGCTTGCTTTTAGCCGTTCTTTTGCTCACAGCTAGCCTATATATCTATTTTTTCCCTACTCGATGGGTTTTGTCCGTCTGATCTGCGTGTTCGTTGAAGGCCGTAGGTATAGGTATATAGCCGTACGTGCTTGGCTTCGGGTCGGGCGCGTCTGTGTCGTGCTCGTAGCGGCGAGGGCGGTGGTTGGGTGGTTTTGGGGTGCTTGGACCCCGCCACCTGTTCGTTTGGGGTTAACGTGGGACAGCCATTATGTGACATTATCATTGTGTGAAGCTCCAAAAGGAGCACTCCGGTTGTAGTAGAGTAGATTTTTCACTCGTGCCTCCCAACAGTCATGTAGTAACTAACTTGTTACCATTAGTAATTTTCGTACAAACAGCTTTCGCGCAAGAGGAAGCCAGAAGCCCAGAAGTAGAACAGTGGCAGGCGGGTAGGGGTTTGCTTGTCAGGTACCATTGGCAGTTTGGAACTCTGTTTACTGCGACAAAGGTCGAGTGTCAGAAGAAAAAAAGAAATTACTGTCACAAAGCTCGTGTTATATCGAGAGAGAAAACGTCGAAATGAAAGTCTACCAGCAGAGCCTGAGAGGACGTACTACTGCTACTTGTTGAGCATGGCACGTGCTGGGTCACACGATCAAGCATTCAAAGTTATAATTTCAAGCACCCACTGACCCACATCAGATTCAAACAACGCGGCATATTGAGGGAGCAGTAGCAGTACTAGTGGAGTACAACCGACGTCGAAGCCCGTGCCCATGTGTGATTGTGATTGATCAGCGTCACAATGTCCTTGCTTTTAGTTGAGAAGAAATGGGATACTGGTGCTCAATCGAGTTTACTGTTTGCTGTTTCGGGGCCGATCCCAGATCTTCTGTGATCATGGGTGATAATATGCCACCCTAAAAAATGGTTAATATGACCATATGATGATTTGAATGCGATGACGTCAATGCACACTCCGGTGTGACACTGTCCACCGGGGTCCAGCGTACGTTATCATTCATGAGCAGAAGATTCTGAAAGCAGGCCCACCGGTAAGTCACCTGAAGGCTCCACACGGGAAAAAATTAACCCGGGGAGGAAGGAAGAAAATTCTATGCGATCGGGTCTTTTCTCCGTCACGTTAGACCCATCTTAGAAGATGCCACTTGTCCACACTCAAAGCAACATTGGTCTTCCTTCCCAAAACATCTGCTAATCTGTTGTGGTTTTTTAGATAAAGGATGAATTTTATTAGTTTAAAATGGAGTATTAAAAGGATACAAACGTGAATTTTATTAGAAGATTCTAAAGCAGGCCCACCGGTAAGTCACCCGAAGGCTCTACACGGGAAAAAAAATTAACACGAGGAGGAAGGAAGAAAATTCTGTGAGATCGGATATTTTCTCCATAACGTTAGAGCATCTCCAACGGCAACCCATATTTTTTCTCCCGCATCTGTTCATAGATAGGGGGATCAGTCCGCAGACACGGATGCGGGAGACCACCATCCAACGCTATACACATACATTTCAAACACTTTTTCAACAAACCGGATGAAACTCATGCAAATACAATGGATTCCATATAAAATGGACAAAATTCATTACATTTTGGACATATTTTACCTAAAATAGCTAAAACTATGTGCACGTTGTACGATCGAAAGTATGTCTAGAGGGGGGGGGGGTGATTAGACTACTTGACCAAATAAAAATCCAGCATTTTCCCAATTTTAGTTCTTGGCAGATTTTAGCAACTTTGAACAATTCAAGCAATCTTAACACAATTCAAGCAAGCATGCAAAGAGTATATGAGCAGCGGAAAGTAAAGCATGCAACTTGCAAGAGTGTAAAGGGAAGGGTTTGGAGGATTTAAACGCAATTGGAGACACATATGTTTTGTCGTGGTTCCGATAGGTGGTGCTATCGTACATCCACGTTGATGGAGACTTCAACCCACAAAGGATAAGGTTGCGCGAGTCCACGAAGGGTCCACGAAGAAGCAACCTTGTCTATCCCACCATGGCCATCGCCCATGAAGGACGTGCCTCACTAGCGGTAGATCTTCACGAAGTAGGCGATCCCCTTGCCCTTACAAACTCCTTGGTTCAACTCCACAATCTTGTCGGAGGCTCCCAAGTAACATCTAGCCAATCTAAAACACACCACTCTCCAAGAAGTAATAAATGGTGTGTTGATGATGAACTCCTTGCTCTTGTGCTTCAAATGATAGTCTCCCCAACACTCAACTCTCTCCCACAGGATATGGATTTGGTGGAAAGAAGATTTGAGTGGAAAGCAACTTGGGGAAGGCTAGAGATCAAGATTCATATGGTAGGAATGGAATATCTTGGTCTCAACACAAGTGTAGGTGGTTCTCTCTCAGAAAACATAGGTTGGAAGTGTAGGTTTGTTCTGATGGCTCTCTTCACGAATGAAGAGGAGGTGGAGGGGTATATATAGCCTCCACACAAAATCTAACTGTTACACATAACTTTCCAAACTCGGTGGGACCGAATGATTAGACTCGGTCGGACCGATTCAGCAAAGCTAGTGACCGTTAGGGTTTGCGGTGGGACCGACATGCAACTCGGTAGGACCGATATGATTAGGGTTAGGACATAACGTAATCTTGGTGAGACCGGTTACACAAACTCGGTGAGACCGATTACACAAACTCGGTGAGACCGATTTTGGTAATAAGCTAACCAGAGAGTTGGTCAGGTAAACTCGGTGGGACCGATCGCTCATTTCGGTGAGACCGAAACGTTACGAAGGGAAAACAGAGAGTTTACATTGCAATCTCGGTGGGACCGATCGCTCATCTCGGTGAGTCCGAAATGTTACGAAGGGAAATAGAGAGATTACAATCCCATCTCGGTGGCGCCGGATAGAAAGAATCGGTGGGGCCGAGTTTGACTTTTGGTTTAGGTCATATGTGGATGTGAGAAAGTAGTTGAGGGTTTTTGGAGCATATCACTAAGCATTTTGAACAAGAACCTCATTAAGCAACACATCATCCCTCCTTGATAGTATTGGTTTTTCCTATAGACTCAATGTGATCTTGGATCACTAAAATAGAAAATATAGAGTCTTGAGCTTTGAGCTTGAGCCAATCCTTTGTCCTTCGCATTTTGAGGGGTCCACTTTTCTCATCCATGCCATGCTAATCATTGAGCTTTCCTGAGATATTAATCTTGAAGTAGCATTACCTCAATGAGCTATATGTTGTTAGGAATTACCAAAACCACCTAGGGATAGTTGCACTTTCAATCTCCCCCTTTTTGGTAATTGATGACAAAGTTTCGACAAATGATAATAAGAGTGAAAAACATTGTCGCTTTGAGAAGTATGTGAAAAGCAAGAGCTCCCCCTAAATTTGTGCATAGTTTAAGATTTGCTTTGGACTGCAAGTGCACAAAGAGTTAGGATCATGGGTTACTCTTCCATGTCACATACATTTTGGTGGAGCGCTCAAAATGATAATAATTAAAATACATGCACTCATCACCAAGCAAAGTGAATGATCATATAAAAGGATAATGTCATCCAACAAGCATTAAGGTAATATATGATCAAACACATGATCATCTAAGCAAGCACAAAGTATAAAGTATCTCAACCAAGCAAATAAACGAAGTTTAACCACCAAACAAAAAAAAGAGAAGAAAAACCAACGCTCTCTCTCGAAGCCTATGATCTATACATTTTCTCCCCCTTTAACAACAAGTTACCAAAAAGTTCATAAAAATGCATAGTGCTAGATCGACACTCAGGCTTGGTCTTCAGGTGATGGTGTAGACATAACTCCAAGAACGAAGGCATCAGTCGATGTAGATGGAGCTGGTGGAGTAGATGCTGGAGCCGGTGGCACTGAAGCTATAGCTGGTGTAGATGAAGTAGCTCTGGTGACTGGAATAGGCACGGCAGCAGACCTCTGACCT
Source organism: Triticum dicoccoides (assembly GCF_002162155.2). Taxonomy (NCBI): domain Eukaryota; kingdom Viridiplantae; phylum Streptophyta; class Magnoliopsida; order Poales; family Poaceae; genus Triticum; species Triticum dicoccoides. The sequence continues at coordinate 496,407,177 of NC_041384.1, forward strand.
CTAAGCACTCTAGCAAAAGCATCAGTGGTTGTCTTGCCCTTCTTCTCCTCCACTTCATCCTGAAGTTTCTCAACGACTGACTGGATCTCAGTGACCTTCACATCTAAGTCATAGAACTTCTACTCCATGATCCTCTCCAAGCTCTCCTGGTTTTGAGTCAGGGTAGCCAATCCCTTCTCAATCCTCAGGGTGGAGGCAATCAAGTAGCCAAGTTGATCTTGCTTGCTCTTCAGAAGATACTGAGATGCTTCTTCAGTAGTTGGCTTCCTTGCAGCCTTTTCAGCCTTTGCCTTCTCCTTCTTGGCTTGTGCGTGCATAGAAGATGGTTCATTTTCATCCATCACCACAGTGTTGTCCTCAAAGTCTGGGTAGATGGGCAGGTGCTCCTTGTCCAACAGATATGTGCCAGTGACCATCTTGGAGTTGATCAGCTCCTGGATCTATGGGGCATACCCACAACTCCTCTTCTGATCTGCAACTGTCCTCTTTATGGTTTCCACTATTAGGCTCATGACTTTGAACTTCTGTGGGACATCAAAGATGTGAAGCAAGTTAATTGCATTGCCTCTGATCATCTTCTGATCACCTGACTTTGGCAAGAGAGTGTGCTTGAGGATCCAATTATAGTTGGCAAGCCTGACAGAAGGTAATGTACAGATCCAAACTTGTGTGTCTCAAGAGCAGCATCTGGGATCTCCTTGTATATGTGTGCCATGGTGTTGTGATCCTTCTTCTTCTTGGCATAGACATCCAAGTCATCTTCACTCTCTTCCGGGGCATTGATCAACTTAGCCCCTGCAACTGTGGACTGGTACCTCGTACCTTCAGTCATCCAGACAATCCTTCCATCTGGGTAGAAGTGAGCTGCGGAGTAGAACTGCATGATGAGCTCATCATTCCATTTTGTGAGCTTCTGAGCCACAAACTCATCAACTCCACAAGCCTTGAAGCTGTCATATACACCAGGGAAGTGATCCTCATTTTCCTCAATGAATGACCAATCGACCCATCTCATGTCACACACTATGGGCTTCTTATCAAGCAAGATGGTCTCATAGAAGTCCTGTTGTTCCTTTGTATGGAACCTGTAGTCCACAGCAGTCCTTCTCCTGGTGGCATATGGATCAGACTCTCTCCATAGCCTTAGACCAAAGTCCTTCCTGACTTTCATATTCTCTGCAACTGGATGAGCATCATTATGGTCTGGAATTTTTGGCTTCAATTTCCTCAAGACAACAGAATCACCTTCTTCTTCCATTGCAGCTTCAGGCATTGGGGCCATGTTCTTCTCTGCTGCTGGGATATTCCTGGTGCTCCTCTTGGGTGCAGTTTTGGGTTTTGGAACAGCTGGCTTAGGAGTTCCTTTGGGCTTAGATGGAACAGCCCCTGATCTTATGGCATCTCCCATAAGCTTCTGAGCTTTAGGTGCTGGTGCAGCATCCTCTTCCTCTTCCTCTTCTTCAGAGTCTTCCATGATTGAAGATCTCCCAAACACTCTGGCAGTGGTCTTCTTGACCCTCTCTTTCCTTTTCTTTTCTGCCACAACCTGCTCTTTGGGTACATATCCCAAAGTCTCTTGAGTGGATGCTCTGGCTTTAGACACTGGAGCTCTCTTGGCAAAAACCTTTTGCTTCATCCTTGGCTTGGTGGCAGCAGCTGTGCCATATTCCCTTTTCAGGACTTTCCTCTTTGAGGTGGTTTCTTCCTCCTCAGCCACATAGTCCTCATCCTCTGACTCCGAGGTTCTTTTCTTGTTGGCCCTTGTGGCAGCCTTTGGCAGATTGCTGGGTGTGCTCCTGCTTCCATCATCTGAGCTGCTAGAGGGACTAGTGCCCTCACACAAGTGAACCTGCTCCTCTGACTTGTTCTAACTGTCACTCTGATCTGACATGATGCAAACACTGACAGCAGACCCTATGAATAGATTATAGATGAGGTAGAGTGGATGAGCATCACAAAGTACAGAGGTTTTTGCAAAAGAATGAGTTAAAAACTTAGTTTTAGTTTTCCACAGAAAGCATTTCGGATCTACCGATTTGCAAACTCGGTGATACCGAAGCAGCTTTTGGAACCTAAACTAGTAAACTCGGTCAGACCGAGTCACAGTTCGGTGGCACTGAGACTGCTAGGGTTTCACAAAGTGCTGAACTCGGTCACACCGATTTGCAATTCTCGGTCAGACCGAGAATCACATGTGCAATGGCCCAAGCCAAATTGGTGGAACCGATTTCATCAACTCGGTCGGTCCGAGATGGTTCCGGCGGAAACCTAACCCTAAATTTTCAATTCACGACTAAACTAAGGAGTGTTTTCGATGGATAGATTGATCTCAATCGTGGCAAGATACATGGCAAAGCAATGTGCTGGGGAATCGGAGTTAGAACAGCACAAAGTTCAAGTCCATACCCTAATTCGGCGATGAACTTGCTACGGCGGCAACGGCGGAGACGGTCCCGTTGACGGCGGCAGAGACCAACGACAGGAGGCGGCTGGCGACGAGGAGGATGATCCGGAGACCCAGGGAGGCAGAGCAGGCTAAGCGCGGGCGAGGAGGTTCGGAAAGTTTTCCAAAATTTGACCCGTGGATATATATAGCCTGACCCTGTCGGCGTGACCGAGTGGAACAACTCGGTGGCACCAAGATTCATAACTGCAAGCAGTTACTGAAACTCGGTGTGACCGAAAAGTTCAAATCGGTTGCATCGAGATTCAAAACCTAGATCAACTTAGTGATCTCGGTATGACCGAAATGGATGAATCGGTCAGACCGAAACACACAAAGAAGTTTTGGAAGTTTAAGTCTATGACGAATCGGGGACTCCGACTGCTCCTCACACAGAGTGGTTCGAATCTGACTAGATCAAACTTTGTGATGCAGCATGAATAGAGTTTGAGACAAGAAAAGCATAGATAGCTAGAGAAGGCTCTTAGGCATTCTTGTCCATCCACTTGGCCAAAAGAAAAGGAAACCAATCAATCAAAACAACAAGTGGATGTCCTCGAATGAGTAAATTATGCAACCAACATGCTCACACGGTAAAATGACAAATGAAATATGTGGCAAAGCATGCACAAATAATTCTAGCATCTATCAAGCAATTGGCGATGACTAGGTCATCTATAGATGAGTATATTGACTTAGGAGTCAAATGAGAACATTTGATCATATGTCATACTCATCGTTTAAGCACAAGTGGGGTTACCACTTTTACATAAAGCGTTGTTGTGTTCACACCATTAGAGTTGCTTTAACTCAATTGTTAGAGCAAAGCTCCACCTAGATGTGATACCCCCCTAAGAGGGATGAACTAACCTTGGGTTTTGTCGATGATGACTTCATGTAGGTGTTGAAGATGTGGATGCTCTAAGTTGATGTAGATCATTCGGAGCTATCCTTTGGAGTGAGTTGCACTTTCAATACCTACATGGGTTAGTCCCACAAGGAATAAACAAGGATATCCATAGACATAGAGTGATGCACACACAAGATGATGTCTATGAGAGCATTAGGTTACCTTGTCCTTTGTCTTACCAACAAGAGGGTTTGTGACTCCTTGAACTAGTGCAAGATGTGGAAGTTGATTGCACTTGTTCTTGCCAAAATGATAAGAGTGAAGTATGTTGGTGGAGTCACCCTCAAGAACTCTCTAGTTCTTCTTCTTCGGGATCCACACCATCTTGATGGGAATCCTCGGAGTTGTAGTTATACTTGATGAAGTGGAACTTGATATAGTCTTGGGAACCCACTTGACCAAGGCCTTAGGAGCTTCTTCAAATGCATCAATTTCCTCTTGAAGCTTGTCCTTACCTTTTTCCTTGTGGTCTTGTGGTGGAAGATCATCTTGAGCTTGTGTCCCTTTGAAAGAAGTAGGATCATACTTCTCTTGTTGAGGAACAAACTTCGTCTTGGGGTATTGATCTTCTTCCCACTCAACTCCATTGGCATTGAACTTTTGTTCAAAACCAATACCTTGATTCTTCCGGTGCCTTCCTTGCTTGCGTACAATTTCCTCGAATTGCTTACTCCCGGCTAGGCTCTTGTAAACACCTTTCTCTATGATTCCCTTCAATAAGCTATTTTCTTGCTCAAGTGTAACTTGGCTAAGAGAATCATTAGTGGAATCAAGAGAACTACTAGAAGCAACAATATTGGATTTAGCATGATTATTGTTACTACTAGAAGAAGAATCCTTCTTGTTCTTGTTACTAGACTTGACTTGAGGCATGTAAGTGGATAAGAGTAAACGCTTGGCAATGTAAGAAGAACTTTTCTTGCAAAGATCATCATTGATTGCCTTTAAGAACTCATGCTCTTGCTCAAGATTGAGCTTCTCAAAACGTAATCTCTCATGAGTCCTTAAAAGTTCTCGATGATCTCCTAAGATAGTTTCATGAGCTAACTTAAGAGTGTTTAGTTCTTTAGTTAGAGACTCAATGTTCTCCTTATCATTGTCATTCGTTTCATCTTGATTAGCATGATTAATTGACGTTTCATCATAGTATTCATCACTAGAGTTGTCAAAAAGTAAATCATCATCACCTAACAAGTCATCTTCATCACTATTGAAATCAACATACTCGGGGTGTGATACCTTTGGGCCTTTAGCCATGAAGCATCTTCCAATTCCTTCATTTGGTGAATCAAATATGTCGTAGGAGTTGGTTGACGCAAGTGCTAGACCGGCAACACCTTCATCTTGAGTATATTCGGAGTCGGAGTGATAGCTTCTCTTGGAGTCATTGTCGGAGTCGGAGCCGGATACCCATTGACCAACATGATCTTGATGTCTTCATTTTGTGTAGATCCTTGATGACTTGTCCTTCCTTTCCGAATCCTTGCTTCTCCGAGAGGGTCTTCGTTCATAACGATCATCCCTACTCCTTCTCTCCCTCGATGGTGATTCTTCTCTTCTAGTTCTTCTTTTGGGAGAATCTTCTCTTCTCTTGTGGGGAGCCGTACACTCATTGGAGTAGTGTCCGGGTCTTCCACAATTGTAGCAGTTTCGCTCTCGACTAGAAGATCTTTTGTCATTGTAGGACCTTGACTCGGAACTTCTCTCTTTGCTTCTATTCTTGTAGAACTTGTTGAAGTTCTTCACCATTAGGCTCAATTCTTCATTGAAGGTTTGTTTCTCACTTGATGATGTGGGAGCTTCACATGAGGATTTGTAAGCACCACTTGACTTGTTATGGAGCTCCTCCTTATCCTTGAGTGACATCTCATGAGCAACAATTCTTCCAATGACTTTCGTTGGCTTGAGATCTTTGTAATTTGGCATCATTTCGATCAATGTGCATACGGTATCGTATTTTCCATCCAAGGCTCTCAGGATCTTCTTGATGATGAATTTGTCGGTCATCTCTTCACTTCCTAAGCCGGCGATCTCATTTGTGATAAGAGCAAGCCTAGAGTACATTTCAGCGACACCTTCACCATCCTTCATTTTGAACTTGTCAAGTTGACTTTGAAGCACATCCAACTTGGATTCCTTGATGGAGTCGATACCTTCGTGCATATCAATCAAAGTATCCCAAATTTCCTTTGCATTCTCAAGACGGCTGATTTTGTTGAATTCTTCGGGGCATAATCCATTGAAGAGGATATCACAAGCTTGAGCATTGTATTGTAGCATCTTCAAATCTTCCGCGGTAGCTTCACGATTCGGTTCTCTCCCATCAAAGAATTCACCTTGCAAGCCAACACACACAATAGCCCAAACGGCGGGGTTATGTCCAAGAATATGCATTTTCATCTTATGCTTCCAACTACCAAAATTAGTACCATCAAAGTAAGGACCTCTACGGTGGTAATTTCCCTCGCTAGACGCCATACTCTCCTAGGTTTTGAAACCAAGGCTATGACTTCCAAAAGCTATGAAAATCAAGGCAAATGGAGACCAAAGCTCTAATGCCACTTGTAGGATCGAAAGTATGTCTAGAGGGGGGGTGATTAGACTACTTGACCAAATAAAAATCTAGCCTTTTCCCAATTTTAGTTCTTGGCAGATTTTAGCAACTTTGAACAAGTCAAGCAATCTTAACACAATTCAAGCAAGCATGCAAAGAGTACATGAGCAGCGGAAAGTAAAGCATGCAACTTGCAAGAATGTAAAGGGAAGGGTTTGGAGGATTCAAACGCAATTGGAGACACGGATGTTTTGTCGTGGTTCCGATAGGTGGTGCTATCGTACATCCACGTTGATGGAGACTTCAACCCATGAAGGGTAACGGTTGCGCGAGTCCACGGAGGGCTCCACCCACGAAGGGTCCACGAAGAAGCAACCTTGTCTATCCCACCATGGCCATCGCCCACGAAGGACTTGCCTCACTAGCGGTAGATCTTCACGAAGTAGGCGATCCCCTTGCCCTTACAAACTCCTTGGTTCAACGCCACAATCTTGTAGGAGGCTCCCAAGTGACACCTAGCCAATCTAGGAGACACCACTCTCCAAGAAGTAACAAATGGTGTGTTGATGATGAACTCCTTGCTCTTGTGCTTCAAATGATAGTCTCCCCAACACTCAACTCTCTCCCACAGGATATGGATTTGGTGGAAAGAAGATTTGAGTGGAAAGCAACTTGGGGAAGGCTAGAGATCAAGATTCATATGGTAGGAATGGAATATCTTGGTCTCAACACAAGTGTAGGTGGTTCTCTCTCAGAAAACATAGGTTGGAAGTGTAGGTTTGTTCTGATGGCTCTCTTCACGAATGAAGAGGAGGTGGAGGGGTATATATAGCCTCCACACAAAATCTAACCGTTACACATAACTTTCCAAACTCGGTGGGACCGAATGATTAGACTCGGTCGGACCGATTCAGCAAAGCTAGTGACCATTAGGGTTTGTGGTGGGACCGACATGCAACTCGGTAGGACCGATATGATTAGGGTTAGGGCATAATGTAATCTTGGTGAGACCGATTACACAAACTCGGCGAGACCGATTTTGGTAATAAGCTAACCAGAGAGTTGGTCAGGTAAACTCGGTGGGATCGATCGCTCATTTTGGTGAGACCGAAACGTTACGAAGGGAAAACAGAGAGTTTACATTGCAATATCAGTGGGACCGATCGCTCATCTCGGTGAGTCCGAAATGTTACGAAGGGAAACAGAGAGATTACAATCCCATCTCGGTGAGACCAAGATCCCTATCGGTGAGACCAATTTTTCTAGGGTTTGTGGCAGTGGCTATGACATTTGAAACTCGGTGGCGCCGGATAGAAAGAATCGGTGGGGCCGAGTTTGACTTTTGGTTTAGGTCATATGTGGATGTGAGAAAGTAGTTGAGGGTTTTTGGAGCATATCACTAAGCATTTTGAGCAAGAACCTCATTAAGCAACACCTCATCCCTCCTTGATAGTATTTTCTTTTCCTATAGACTCAATGTGATCTTGGATCACTAAAATAGAAAATGTAGAGTCTTGAGCTTTGAGCTTGAGCCAATCCTTTGTCCTTAACATTTTGAGGGGTCCACTTTTCTCATCCATGCCATGCCAATCATTTAGCTTTCCTGAGATATTAATCTTGAAGTAGCATTAGCTCAATGAGCTATATGTTGTTAGGAATTACCAAAACCACCTAGGGATAGTTGCACTTTCACACGTCCGGCTGCGCGGAGCTTCACTCGCACGACACGGATACACTACACTAGTCTATGGTCGGTCGCAGCGGATTTCATTGTCTTCCCCATATGTCCGGCATCCCGTTCCCCGAACTACCGTGATCCCCAGAGGTATATTCTTCCCCCGTATCTTCCCTATGTCTCGCTGTGGCACTCATAGGAGTGGCAAAGGGGGTGCTTCAGCCGGAGGGGATAGGGGGTCGACGATGGTCTGCGCTGAACTGTGCAAGACATCGGATGTGTATGCCGACGTCACCTCGGCGGTGGCCTTCATGGGACCCAAGCAGCGGTTGTAACACCCTCGATGCGACTATAGCTCCCACGTGTCGAGGCACGACTTAGAGACATAATCGCATTGAAGGCATATGTTGCAAGTTAGGCAATCTTCACAAACATCCGATGTAATGTAATAATAAAGGGAAGATAACATAGTTGGCTTACACTCGCCACGTCAATCAAGTGCATAAATTAACATCACATCAACCATACACTCAAGGCCCGACTACGGAGCCAAAATGAAAGAGAACCCAACATGCGACACGGTCCCAATCACCCCAACTGGGCACCACTACTGATCATCGGGAAAGGAAACATAGTATCATTGAGAGTCTTCATCAAACTCCCACTTGAGCTCATACGCGTCTCCTGGAGCGGAATCATCAGGCCCTGCATCTGGAGTTATAGTATCTGTGAGCCACACGGACTCAACAATATCACACCCTCGCGATCAAGACTATTTAAGCTTATAGGAAGGGTAAGGCAATATATGAGTGGAGCTGCAGCAAGCGACTAGCAAGTATGGTGGCTAACTTATTCGCAAAAGAGAGCGAGAAGAGGAGGCAAGGCACGAGCGAGAAGCTAGAGGACAACCTGCGCAAACATTACTCCAACACTGTGTCCACTTCCCGGACTCCGCCGAGAAGAGGCCATCACGGTAACGCACCCAGTTGATTCATTTTAATCATTTAAGGTTCAAGTTATCTACAACCGGACATTAACAAATTCCCATCTGCCCATAACCGCGGGCACGGCTTTCGAAAGTTCAATCCCTGCAGGGGAGTCCCAACTTAGCCCATGACAAGCTCTCACGGTCAACGAAGGAATAGACCTCCTCCCAAGACGTTCCGATCAGACTCGGTATCTCGGTAACTCAAGACACTTCGACAGGTTAAAACAAGACCAGCAACACCGCTCGAATGTGCCGACAAATCCCGATAGGAGCTGCACATATCTCTTTCTCAGGGCACACTCAGATGAGCCAGACGTCGGGTAAGCCAGCCCAGAGTTGCCCCTGGTAGCCTCGGACATCGCTCAGTGGGACCAACACTCAGAGGAGCACTGGCCCGGGGGGGGTTAAAATAAGATGACCCTTGAGTCTGTAGAACCCAAGGGAAAGAAAAGGGCTAGGTGGCAAATGGTAAAACCAATGTTGGGCATTGCTGGAAAGCTTTAATCAAGGCGAAATCTCAAGGGGTTCCCATTATAACCCAACCGCGTAAGGAACGCAAAATCCGGGAACATAACACCGATATGACGGAAACTAGGGCGGCAAGAGTGGAACAAAACACTAGGCGAGAGGCCGAGCCTTCCACCCTTTACCAAGTATATAGATGCATTAAGATAACATAGCAATATAATGATATCCTAACAAGTAAATAAAAGATGTTCCAACAAGGAACGACCTCCAATCTTCACCTGCAACTAGCAACGCTATAAGAGGGGCTGAGCAAAGCGGTAACATAGCCAATCAACGGTTTGCTAGGACAATGGTGGGTTAGAGGTTTGACATGGCAATTAGGAGGCTGACAAGCAAGTGGTAGGCATCGTAGCAATGGCATGGCAAAAGAGCGAGCAAACTAGCATAGCAAAGATAGTAGTGATTTCGAGGGTATGATCATCTTGCCTGCACAGTTGTCAGAGTTGACTGGATCCTCAAAAGCAAACTCAACGGGCTCCTCGTTAGCGAACTCGTCTCTCGGCTCTACCCAAACAAGACAAACAAGCAACAAGGATACAATCAACCACGTGCAAGGATCAAGCGACATGATGCAATGATGATATGCTATGCGGGATGCGATGCGGGATGCAAAATGCAAGATATGACAGGAAATTCATGAAGCTGGCCTCAACTTGGAATTCGAAGGGTGCCACTGTAAAGATGAGATGAAATCGCTTGAAAACGATATAAAGAACGCCGGAATCGGAGTTACGGTTTGGAAATGGCAAGCGATTTAAGAATGACACCGGTCTGCGATTTACAGCAAGTAGGCATCTAAATGCAACGAAATGAACACGCTACAGCCACCAAACATGACAACAAAATACATGGTAGGGATGCACACAAGATGCTTAACAAAAGACTAGCACTGAGCCACGGCCAATTCATCAATTACGAGGTTCAAACAAGCATGGTAAAAACACAAATGCAAAACAGATTTCAGACTTAGTGAAATTAACACTTGTCTGGAATTTCAGATCATATAGCCCACTTCGGAGCAACAAAACAACATGATACATGACCTGATCATGACAAAGAAAGATATGGCATGGAGCTACTCAACAAGCTTAAAAAATACCTGAGTGACCTTGAGCCAAAAGGGATTACAAAATTTACTAACAAGCCCACGGACATAGCTAAAACACAATCAGTTTTCAGACTTAGTGAAAACTGGGACATGCTGAAACATAACTCACGAAGGCAGGTTTACAAGCTCGATGCACTCATCACGGTGCAAGTCATGGCAAGACAGGCATACACCCATTAAGAAGACACAAAATGCTAGTTAGACATGTCAAGAACAATGGCATAGCATGCACGTATCAACTACAATAACATCGGCAAAATCGCAAACAAGTTGACGATCTGCCCAGATTCACCATGAAGCAAAAGTAGAGATCGATTGACTCAAGCTAGGGTGCTCCATAATTGCAAACAAAGACATGGATGGATAGAGCATAACAAGATTAACAAAACTCCTTTACTGATCATTCTCAAAAGAGGCACGGATCACTAGGAAACAACACGAACATAGGGCATCATGAACTAAATAATCCCAGACTTAGTGAAAACTACCAAGTCCCTGAAAACAGATTTACCGGGTGCCTCACTTTGCAAGCTTGCAAAAGTCACCACACACATCACAAAAATGCATGGGTTGCACCTCTGGAAAGAAGACAAAATCCTTAACAAAACATATGAAGGACTCACAGGCATAACATGCACACAATAATCATGGCAAAAATGACAAAAGTCTAAGATGAACTAGCAGATCTAACAATTAACTCACGAAGCCCTCTTCTAACAGCATTTCGGGCATCAAGATGAACACAAATGAAAATGGTGCAATGGAATGAAATGATGTACTCTCTGAGATGAACATTTTGATATGCTATATGCATGAATCGGATCTACGAATGCAAAGTTACGGAGCCGCGAACATGGGCATATGGAGTAAAAAATTCCGAGGACTTAGTGAAAAAAAAACTACCCAGATCTAGATCTAGGGTTTCGGATCACTGTAGCAACCGGGTCGGGGCGCGCCTCCCGAGGCGACTCCGGAAGACGAGGACGGCGGCCGGCGGGGGCGACGTCCGGTGGCCGGGGCGGCGGCGCCGGGGCCGCG
>NC_041384.1:496418959-496433093 GCF_002162155.2 Triticum dicoccoides
GGGGGCTATTTATAGGCATAAGTGGAGCTAGGAGAGTCCAAATGAGGTGCGGTTTTTGGCCACGCGATCGTGATCGAACGCTCTAGGACATGGAGCAGAGTTTGGTGGGTTTTGGGCCAAATTGGAGGGGTGTTGGGCTGCAACACACACGAGGCCTTTTCGGTCCCTCGGTTAACCGTTGGAGTATCAAACGAAGTCCAAATGGTACGAAACTTGACAGGTGGTCTACCGGTAGTAAATCAAGGCCGCTTGGCAAGTCTCAGACCAATCCAGAAATGTTTAATCCCCACACACGAAAGAAAGGTAGAAATGACCACCAGAGGAGAACGAAGCGCCGGAATGCAAAACGGACAACGGGGAAAATGCTCGAATGCATGAGATAAACACGTATGCAAATGCAATGCACATGATGACATGATATGAGATGCATGACAAAGAAAACAACACACGGAGACAAAGACCCGAACCCGAGGAAATAAATATAACTTGACACTGGAAACGGCAAGAGTTGGAGTACAAATAGGGAAAGTTACATCCGGGGTGTTACAGCGGTGGCCTCCCGTGTTCTACTTCTGCTTGATGACCTCAGTTGACGCGGGCGTGTTGGACGCTGCATCGTCGACCTCCACTGGCAGGGCGCGGTCACAGACACGTTGATGGCAGATGGCACAAGCATCAGTAGTACGGGAGGAGCGGTGCGACACGGCGTCGTCCACAGTAGGAACGATGCCTGTGCCACCATGGTCCACCGTGTGCCGTCCTAGAGAAACACGCCACTCCTCGGTGAGCTGGCTTGGAGAGGTGAGTTGCTGAGTGACATGTCGGCTTGGAGCTTTAGCCTCCATGGGCTGGCCTGCAACTGCCTGGACCATGATGGAGGCGGAGTAGAGAGTTGTATGGCTCGAATCCAACGGGCTCGACAAGCCACCCAGCCAGCTTGTATGCCAGAGAACTGAGTTTCCTGCTTGCTGGATGCCATGGAGCTTGTGGAGAAAATGGTGTGCAAGGAGGAGATGGGAGCGGAGTGGTGCGATTTTTGCCTTGCGTCTAGCATCGATTAAATAGTGGGGTGACAGTCGGAACCAACCGACGTTGTGTTTAATGACGGGCAGCTCGTGAACGGACGTGTGGCCAGAGTAGATTTCTCGCCATACACGTTGGTTTTAATGGAGGAAGGTGGGCAGTTTGCGACCGTTTGAATGTGGCGACGAGGCGTGTTCAGCTGGGCGAGCAACGGTTAGCGCTCTCTCAGCCGGTGCATCGCTTCAATGCCGACAGTGAGAGGTCGTGTCCATCTGCGCTGCCCTCCCGTCCGGTTAAGAGGAGGACCAAGATACGTAAGGGAAAGAAGAAGACCAGAAATGCACCCCTGAGCCCCGATCTGACTTAATAGAGGAACCCATGAGAGTCTTGGCGGAAAAGGATGACCCCCACCTCGACGGAGGAAAATGGTGCCATGTATTGTGGGCCAATCACTCTGCCAATGAGACCACCTAGGATATTAGGGAATACCTGTAGACAGAGTACCCATGGTTATTCATGGAGAACGGAATCTTGATACGTCTCCATCGTATCTATTTTTCCAAACTCTTTTGACCTTGTTTTGGACTCTAATTTGCATGATTTGAATGCAACTAACCCGAACTAACGTTGTTTTCAGCAGAATTGCCATGGTGTTATTTTTGTGCAGAAATCAAAGTTCTCGGATTGAACTGAAAATTTGTGGAGAATTTTTATGGAATATATAAAAATACTGGCGGAAAAACATACTAGAGGAGGGCCACCCAGGAGCCACAAGCTCCGGGGGCACGCCTCCCAGGCATGTGGGCCTCCTGGACCTCCGGCAACCCTAACTCCAACTCCATATATACCTATTCGCGGAGAGAGAAAATTAGAGAGAAGGATTCATCACGTTTTACGATATGGAGCCGCCGCCACCTCCTATTCTTCATCGAGAGGACAGATCTGGAGTCGTTCATGGCTCCGGAGGGTGGATTCCATCGCTTCGTCATCATCAACCTTCCTTCATCACCAATTTCATGAAGCTCGCCGCCGGGAGTGAGTAATTCTTTCGTAGGCTTGCTGGACGGTGATGGGTTAGATGAGATTTATCATGTAATCGAGTTAGTTTTGTTAGGACTTGATCCCTAGTATCCACTATGTTCTGAGATTGATGTTGCTATGACTTTGCCTATGCTTAACGCTTGCCACTAGGGACCAAGTGCCATGATTTCAGATCTGAACCTATTATGTTTTCATGAATATATGTGTGTGTTCTTGATCTTATCTTGCAAGTTGTAGACACCTATTACAATTTATGATCCGCATACCCTAAGGTGACAATAATTGGGATTCTTTCCGGTGATTACCGTAGTTTGAGGAGTTCATGTATTCACTAAGTGCTAATGCTTTGTTCCGGATCTCTATTAAAAAGAGGCCTTAATAACCCTTAGTTTCCTTATGGACCCCGCTTCCATGGGAGGGTAGGACAAAATATGTCAAGCAAGTTCTTTTCCATAAGCATGTATGACTATATACGGAATACATGCCTACATTACATTGATGAATTGGAGCTAGTTCGGTGTCGCCCTAGGTTATGACTGCTACATGATGAATATTATCCAACACAATTATCCATCGCTGATCCAATGCCTATGAGCTTTCACATATTGATCTTGCTAAGTTAGTTTTGTCGTTGCTACTGTTACAATAACTACAAAACTGCTAGTGCTACTATTGCCACTCTTACCGTTACTATCATACTACTTTGCTACTAAAAACTTCAGAACACAAAACTCAATAGAAAATCTCATGAGCTCCGTTAGTATAAGAAAAAAAACCACCACTTCAAGGTACTGTAATGAACTCATTCTTTATTTATATTGGTGTTAAACCTACTGTATTCCAACTTCTCTATGGTTCATACCCCCCGATACTAGCCATAGATTCATCAAAATAAGCAAACAACACACGAAAAACAGAATCTATCAAAAACAGAACAGTCTGTAGTAATCTGTAGGTTTCGAATACTTCTGTAACCCCAAAAGTTCTAAAATAAATTGGTGAACGTGAGGAAATTGTCTATTAATCATTTTCAAAAAGAATCAACCTAATCTCACTCTCCAGTAAAAAAATGGCATCAAATCTAGTGAGCGCTAAAGTTTCTGCTTTTTACAGCAAGATCGCAAAGACTTCCCCCAAGTCTTCCCAAAGGTTCTACCTGGCACAAACACTAATTAAAACATAAAAACACAATCATAACAGAAGCTATATTAATTATTTATTACTAAACAGGAACAATAAACAAGAAACAAAAATAAAATTGGGTTGCCTCCCAACAAGCGCTATCGTTTAACGCCCCTAGCTAGGCATAAAGGCAAGAATAGATCTAGGTATTGTGATCTTTGGTAGGCAATTCAATAGAACACTTATAACCCTTAGGAGTTTCCTTCTTTTTATTAATGATCAAACTCCTAGGCAAGAAATCAAGAAATTCATTTGTAGCAAAAGGTTCCTTAATGATAGTGAAAAAGTTGGGGTGAACACTTATTGATTTGAGATCCGCATTTTCCTTACCAAAAGATTCACCCTTTTAATTTTTAGGCACATACATAAACTTGTCAACTCTAGTAGTAGGAGTATTTGGAGTATTTTTCACGGAAGAAAAGGCAGACCCTAAGTTGGTAATAATGTCCTCAAGTTTATCAATTCTTGTGGAATCTTGATCTATCTTTTCGTTAACTATGGGTTTTTTCTTTAAAAAATTTCAGAGTAACTCCTACCTTAGATCCATATTGGGTAATCTGGTTGTGGATATTTTTATCCAAATTCTCAATCAACTCTACAGTGGCAACTTTATTTTCAATAATTTCAAGCCTTTGCATCACATGTTCTAGAGTTAAAATAGTTTCATTAACCAAGAGAGGTGGTAGCCCAAACAAATCTATCATAACATTATAAGAATCAAAAGTATGGCTACCCAAAAAATTCCCTCCAGTAATGGTAGCAAGAATATATCTATTCCAAGTGGTGATGCCTACATAAAAATTGCGAAGAAGAACGGAAGTGGATTGCTTCCTAGTGGATCCATTCTGAGCATTGCAAATTCTATACCAAGCAACTTTTAAATTTTCTCCCTCCCTTTGTTTAAAATTGAGAACTTCATGATCAGGAGTACTAACAATGATAGAAGGACTAGCCATGATAGCAAAACCAACGATCTAACACACAGACACACAAGAAGCAAGAAAAAGGGCGAACAGAAGAGAGGCGAACGGAAAAGAGGGCGAATAAAACGGCAAGGGTGAAGTGGGGGAGAGGGAAACGAGAGGCAAATGGCAAATAATGTAATGTGAGGGATAAGAGTTTGTAATGGGTACTTGGTATCGGCGCCAGAAATCCACACGTTGGCGGGAGATCAAATCTTGACTTGACTTGGTGTGAACCTCCCCGGCAACGGCGCCAGAAATCCTTCTAGCTACCTCTTGAGCTTGTGTTGGTTTTCCCTTGAAGAGGAAAGGGTGATGCAGCAAAGTAGCGTAAGTATTTTCCTCAGTTTTGAGAACCAAGGTATCAATCCAGTAGGATGTAACACGCAAGTCCCTAATACCTGCATAAACAAATAAGAAGCTCGCAACCAACGCGATAAAGGGGTTGTCAATCCCTTCACGTTTACTTACAAAAGTGAGATCTGATAGAGATAATAAGATAAATATTTTTGGTATTTTTATTGTATAGATTGGAAAATAAAGATTGCAAAATAAACAACTATGGAAATAGCAAGTAGATAGGAAAATAATGTGATGGAAGATAGACCCGGGGGCCATAGGTTTCACTAGTTGCTTCTCTCAAGATAGCAAATTCTACGGTGGGTGAACAAGTTACTATCGAGCAATTAATCAAAAAGCGCATAGTTATGAGAATATCTAGGCATGATCATGTATATAGGCATCACGTCCGTGACAAGTAGACCAAAACGATTCTGCATCTACTACTATTACTCCACACATCGACCACTATCCAGCATGCATCTAGAGTATTAAGTTCATAAGAACAGAGTAACGCATTAGGCAAGATGACATAATGTAGAGGGATAAACTCAAGCAATATGATATAAACCCCATCTTTTTATCCTCGAAGGCAACAATACAATATGTGCCTTGCTTCCCCTGTTGTCACTGGGAAAGGACACCACAAGATTGAACCCAAAGCTAAGCACTTCTCTCATTGCAAGAAAGATCAATCTAGTAGGCCAAACCAATCTGATAATTCGAAGAGACATGCAAAGATATTAAATCATGCATAAAAGAATTCAGAGAAGAATCAAATATTGTTCATAGATAATCTTGATCATAAACCCACAATTCATCGGATCTCAACAAACACACCGCAAAAAGAATTACATCGAATAGATCTCCAAGAGAATCGAGGAGAACTTTGTATTGAGATCCAAAGAGAGAGAGAACAAGCCATCTAGCTAATAACTATGGACCCGAAGGTCTGTGATAAACTACTCACACATCATCGGAGAGGCTATGGTGTTGATGTAGAAGCCCTCCGTGATCGATTCCCCCTCCGGCGGAGCGCCAGAAAAGGCCGCAAGATGGGATCTCACGGGTACAGAAGGTTGCGGCGGTGGAAATAGGGTTTCGTGGTGCTCCTGGATGTTTTCGGGGTATATGGGTGTGAAGTAAATATGCCCTAGAGGCAACAATAAAGTTATTTTATTTCCTTATTTCATGATAAATGTTTATTATTCATGCTAGAATTATATTAACCGGAAACAAATACATGTGTGAATACATAGACAAACATAGTGTCACTAGTATGCCTCTACTTGACTAGCTTGTTGATCAAAGATGGTTATGTTTCCTAACCATAGACATGAGTTTTCATTTGATAAATGGGATCACATCATTAGGAGAATGATGTGATTGACTTAACCCATTTCGTTAGCTTAGCACTTGATCGTTTTAGTTTACTGCTATTGCTTTCTTCATGACTTATACATGTTCCTATGACTATGAGATTATGCAACTATCGATTACCGGAGGAACACTTTGTGTGCTACCAAACGTCACAACGTAACTGGGTGATTATAAAGGTACTCTACAGGTGTCTCCGATGGTACTTGTTGAGTTGGCATAGATCAAGATTAGGATTTGTCACTCCGATTGTCGAAGAGGTATCTCTGGGCCCTCTCGGTAATGCACATCACTATAAGCCTTGCGAGCAATGTAACTAATGAGTTAGTTGCGGGATAGTGCATTACGGAACGAGTAAAGAGACTTGCCGGTAACGAGATTGAACTAGGTATTGGGATACCGACGATTGAATCTCGGGCAAGTAACATACCGATGACAAAGGTAACAACGTATGTTGTTATGCGGTTTGACCGACAAAGATCTTTGTAGAATATGTAGGAGCCAATATGAACATCCAGGTTCCGCTATTGTTTATTGACCGGAGACATGTCTCGGTCATGTCTACATAGTTCTCGAACCTGTAGGGTCCGCACGCTTAACGTTTGGTGACGATCGGTATTATGAGTTTATGTGATTTGATGTACCGAAGGTAGTTCGGAGTCCCGGATGAGATCGGGGACATGACGAGGAGTCTCGAAATGGTAGAGACATAAAGATCGATATATTGGACGACTATATTCGTACATTGGAAAGGTTCCGAGTGATTCGGGTATTTTTTGGAGTACCGAAGAGTTACGGGAATACGGGGAAGAAGTATTGGGCCTCATGGGCCAAGTGGTGGGAGAGAGGAGGCAGGGCGCGAGGCCCCCCTAGCCCAAACCTAATTGGACTAGGGGGCCGGCTCCCCTTTCCTCCTTTCCTCCCTCTCCTTCCTTCTTTCCTTCCCCCTTCCTTTCCTCCTCCTAGTAGGAGTAGGAAAGGGGAGTCCTACTCCTACTAGGAGGAGGACTCCTCGCACACCCTACAGGGGCCGGCCGGCCTCCCCCCTAGCTCCTTTATATACGGGGGCAAGGGGGCACCCTAGAACACACAAGTTGATCATTGATCCCTTAGCCGTGTGCGGTGCCCCCCTCCACCATAATCCAGCTCGATCATATCGTAGCGGTGCTTAGGAGAAGCCCTGCATCGGTAGCAACATCATCACCGTCATCACGCCGTCGTGCTGACGAAACTCTCCCGTGAGCTCTGTTGGATCGGAGTTCGTGGGACGTCATCGAGCTGAACGTGTGCTGAACTCAGAGGTGACGTGCATTCGGTACTTGGATCGGTCAGATCGTGAAGATGTTCGACTACATCAACCGCGTTCTCATAACTCTTCCACTTACGGTCTACAAGGGTACGTGGACGATACTATCCCCTCTTGTTGCTATGCATCACCATGATCTTGCATGTGTGTAGGGAAATTTTTGAAATTACTACGTTCCCCAATAGGGTATATATAGGAGGAAGAAGTATGTCCGTGAAGCTGCGAGGGGCCCATGAGGGTGAGGGGCGCGCCTACCCCCCTGAGCGCGCCCTCCAGCCTTGTGGCCTCCTTGCTTCTTTCTTGACGTCCACTCCAAGTTCCCTGGATCATGTTTGTTCCAAAAATAACTCCCTCGAAGGTTTCATTCCGTTTGGATTCCGTTTGATATTCCTTTTTTGCGAAACACTAAAATAGGCAAAAAAAAATTTGCATTGGGCCTTTGGTTAGTAGGTTAGTCCCAAAAATAATATAAAAAGGTATATTAAAGCCCATTAAACATCCAAAACAGATAATATAATAGCATGGAACAATCAAAAATTATAGATACGTTGGAGACGTATCAGGCATCCCCAAGCTTAATTCCTCTTCGTCCTCGAGTAGGTAAATGATAAAAACAGAATTTTTGTTGTGGAATGCTACCTAGCATAATTCTCAATGTAATTTTCTTTATTGTGGCATGAATGTTCAGATCCAAAAGATTCAAGATAAAAGTTTAATATTGACATAAAAATAATAATACTTCAAGCATACTAACTAAGCAATTATGTCTTCTCAAAATAACATGGCCAAAGAAAGCTTATCGCTACAAAATCATATTGTTTGGCTATGATTCATTTTCATGACACAAAAATGCTCTCATCATGCACAACCCCAATGACAAGCCAAGCAATTGTTTCATACTTTAGTAATCTCAAATATTTCAACTTTCACACAATACATGAGCGTGAGCCATGGACATAGCACTATGGGTGGAATAGAATATAATGATGGGGGTTGTGTGGAGAAGACAAAAAGGAGAAAGTCTCACATTGACGCAGCTAATTAACGGGCTATGGAGATGCCCATCAATTGATTGAAGGAAATATGCCCTAGAGGCAATAATAAAGTTATTATTTATTTCCTTATTTCATGATAAATGTTTATTATTCATGCTAGAATTGTATTAACCGGAAACATAATACATGTGTGAATACATAGACAAACATAGTGTCACTAGTATGCCTCTACTTGACTAGATCATTGATCAAAGATGGTTAAGTTTCCAAACCATAGACATGAGTTGCTATTTGATCAATGGAATCACATCATTAGGAGAATGATGTGATTGACTTGACCCATTCCGGTAGCTTAGCACTTGATCGTTTTTGTTTACTTCTATTGCTTTCTTCATGACTTATACATGTTCTTATGACAATGAGATTCTGCAACTCCCGAATACCGGAGGAATACTTTGTGTGCTACCAAATGCCACAACGTAACTGGGTGATTATAAAGGTGCTCTACAGGTGTCTCTGATGGTACTTGTTGAGTTGGCGTAGATCAAGATTAGGATTTGTCACTCCGATTGTCGGAGAGGTATCTCTGGGCCCTCTCGGTAATGCACATCACTATAAGCCTTGCAAGCAATGTAACTAATGAGTTAGTCACGAGATGATTCATTATGGAACGAGTAAAGAGACTTGCTGGTAATGATATTGAACTACGTATTGAGATACCGACGATCGAATCTCGGACAAGTAACATACTGATGTGAAAGGGAACAACGTATAGTGTGATGCGGTTTGACCGATAAAGATCTTCGTAGAATATGTAGGAATCCATATGAGCATCCAGGTTCCACTATTGGTTATTGATCGGAGACATGTCTCGGTCATGTCTACATAGTTCTCGAACCCGTAGGGTCCGCACGCTTAAAGTTCTGTGACGGTCGATTTTATGAGTTTATATGTTTTAATGTACCGACGGTAGTTCGGAGTCCAGGATATGATCACGGACATGACGAGGAGTCTCGAAATGGTAGAGACATGAAGATTGATATATTGGAAGCCTATATTTGGACATCGGAAGAGTTCCGGGTAAAATCGAGATTTACCGGAGTACCGGAGGGGTTACCTGAACCCCCCGGGGGCTAATGGGCCTTGTTGGGCCACAAAGAAAAGAGAGAGGGGCTGGCCTAGGACAGGAAACACGCCCCCTTCCCTCTGGTCCGAATTGGACTAGGAGAGGGGGGCGCCCCCCTTTCCTTGTCTTTCTCTCCCTTCCTTTCCCCCTCCTAGTAGGAGTAGGAAAGAGGGGAATCCTACTCCTACTAGGAGGAGGATTCCTCCTCCTGGCGCACCAACAAGGGCCGCCCAGCCTCCCCCTTGCTCCTTTATATACAGGGGCAGAGGGAACCTCTAGACACACAAGTTGATCACAAAGATCTCTCCCAGCCGTGTGCGGTGCCCCCTCCACCATAATCCACCTCGGTCATACGGTAGCGGTGCTTAGGTGAAGCCCTGCCACGGTAGCTTCATCAACATCGTCACCATGCTGTCATGCTGACGAAACTCTTCCCCGAGCTCTACTGGATCGTGAGTTCGCGGGACGTCACCGAGCTGAACGTGTGCTGAACGCGGAGGTGCCGTACATTCGGTACTGAGGATCGGTCGATCGTGAAGACGTACGACTACATCAACCACGTTGTCATAACGCTTCTGCTTAACGGTCTACGAGGGTACGTGGACGACACTCTCCCCTCTCGTTGCTATGCATCACCATGATCCTGCGTGTGCGTAGGATTTTTTTTGAAATTACTACGTTTCCCAGCAGTGGCATCATAGCCTGGTTTTATGTGTAGATGTTATATGCACGAGTAGAACACAAGTGATTTGTGGACGATACAAGTCATACTGCTTACCAGCATATCACACTTTGGTTCGGCGGTATTGTTGGATGAAGTGGCCCGGACCGACATTACGTGTACGCTTACGCGAGACTGGTTCTACTGACGTGCTTTGCACATAGGTGGCTGGCGGGTGTCAGTTTCTCCAACTTTAGTTTAACCGAGTGTGGCTATACCTGGTCCTTGAGAAGGTTAAAACATCACTAACTTGACGAACTATCGTTGTGGTTTTGATGCGTAGGTAAGAACGGTTCTTGCTCAGCCCGTAGCATCCACGTAAAACTTGCAACAACAAAGTAGAGGATGTCTAACTTGTTTTTGCAGGGCATGTTGTGATGTCATATGGTCAAGACATGATGATATATTTATTGTATGAGATGATCATGTTTTGTAACAGAGTTATCGACAACTGGCAGGAGCCATATGATTGTCGCTTTATTGTATGCAATGCAATCGCCCTGTAATTGCTTTACTTTATCACTAGGCAGTAGCGATAGTCGTAGAAGCAATAGTTGGCGAGACGACAACGATGCTACGATGGAGATCAAGGTGTCACGCCGGTGACGATGGTGATCATGACGGTGCTTCGGAGATGGAGATCACAAGCACAAGATGATGATGGACATATCATATCACTTATATTGATTGCATGTGATGTTTATCCTTTATGCATCTTATTCTGTTTTGTTTGACGGTAGCATTATAAGATGATCTCTCACTAAATTTCAAGGTAAAAGTGTTCTCCCTGAGTATACACCGTTGCCAAAGTTCGTCGTGCTGAGACACCACGTGATGATCGAGTGCGATAAGCTCTACGTTCATCTACAACGAGTGCAAGCCAGTTTTGCACACGCACAATACTCAGGTTAAACTTGACGAGCCTAGCATATGTAGATATGGCCTCGGAACACTGAGACCGAAAGGTCGAGCGTGAATCATATAGTAGATATGATCAACATAGTGATATTCACCATTGAAAACTACTCCATCTCACGTGATGATCGGACATGGTTTAGTTGATTTGGATCATGTGATCACTTAGATGATCAGAGGGATGTATATCTAAGTGGGAGTTCTTAAGTAATATGATTAATTGAACTTGAGTTTATCATGAACTTAGTACCTGATAGTATTTTGCTTGTCTATGTTGATTGTAGATAGATGGCCCGTGTTGTTGTTCCGTTGAATTTAATGCGTTCCTTGAGAAAGCAAAGTTGAAAGATGATGGTAGCAATTACACAGACTGGGTCCGTAACTTGAGGATTATCCTCATTGCTGCACAGAAGAATTACGTCCTGGAAGCACCGCTGAGTGCCAAACCTGCTGCAGGAGCAACACCACATGTTATGAACGTCTGGCAGAGCAAAGCTGATGACTACTCGATAGTTCAGTGCGCCATGCTTTACGGCTTAGAACCAGGACTTCAGCGACGTTTTAAACATCATGGAGCATATGAGATATTCCAGGAGTCGAAGTTAATATTTCAAGCAAATTCCCGGATTGAGAGATATGAAGTCTCCAATAAGTTCTATAGCTGCAAGATGGAGGAGAATAGTTCTGTCAGTGATCATATACTCAAAATGTCTGGGTATCATAATCACTTGATTCAACTAGGAGTTAATCTTCCCGTTGATAGTGTCATTGACAGAGTTCTTCAATCACTGCCACCAAGCTACAAAAGCTTCGTGATGAACTATAATATGCAAGGGATGAATAAAACAATTCCTGAGCTCTTCGCAATGCTAAAGGCAGCGGAGGTAGAAATAAAGAAGGAGCACCAAGTATTGATGATCAACAAGACCACCAGTTTCAAGAAAAAGGGTAAAGGGAAGAAGAAGGGGAACTTCAAGAAGAACAGCAAACAAGTTGCTGCTCAGGAGAAGAAACCTAAGTCTGGACCTAAGCCTGAGACTGAGTACTTCTACTACAAATAGACTGGTCACTAGAAGCGGAACTATCCCAAGTATTTGGCGGATAAGAAGGATGGCAAGGTGAACAAAGGTATATGTGATATACATGTTATTGATGTGTACCTTACCAAAGCTCGCAGTAGCACCTGGGTATTTGATACTTGTTCTGTTGCTAATATTTGCAACCCAAAACAGGGACTACGGATTAAGCGAAGACTGGCTAAGGACGAGGTGACGATGCGTGTGGGAAATGGTTCCAAAGTCAATGTGATCGCCGTCGGCACACTACCTCTACATCTACCTTCGGGATTAGTTTTAGACCTAAATAATTGTTATTTGGTTCCAGCGTTAAGCATGAACATTATATCTGGATCTTGTTTGATGCGAGATGGTTATTCATTTAAATCTGAGAATAATGGTTGTTCTATTTATATGAGTAATATCTTTTATGGCCATGCACCCTTGAAGAGTTGTCTATTTTTGTTGAATCTCGATAGTAGTGATACACATATTCATAATGTTGAAGCCAAAAGATGCAGAGTTGATAATGATAGTGCAACTTATTTGTGGCACTGGCGTTTGGGTCATATTTGGTATAAAGTGCATGAAGAAACTCCATACTGATGGACTTTTGGAATCACTTGATTATGAATCACTTGTTACTTGCGAACCATGCCTTATGGGCAAGATGACTAAAACGCCATTCTCCGGAACTATGGAGCGAGCAAAGGATTTGTTGGAAATCATACATACTGATGTATGTGGTCCAATGAATATTGAGGCTCGCGGCGGGTATCGTTATTTTCTCACCTTCACAGATGATTTGAGCAGATATGGGTATATCTACTTAATGAAACATAAGTCTGAAACATTTGAAAAGTTCAAAGAATTTCAGAGTGAAGTTGAAAATCATCGTAACAAGAAAATAAAGTTTCTACGATCTGATCGTGGAGGAGAATATTTGAGTTACGAGTTTGGTCTACATTTGAAACAATGCGGAATAGTTTCACAACTCACGCCACCCGGAACACGACAGCGTAATGGTGTATCTGAACGTCGTAATCGTACTTTACTAGATATGGTGCGATCTATGATGTCTCTTACTGATTTACCGCTATCGTTTTGGGGTTATACTTCAGAGACGGCTGCATTCACGTTAAATAGGGCACCATCAAAATCCGTTGAGACGACGCCTTATGAACTATAGTTTGACAAGAAACCAAAGTTGTCGTTTCTTAAAGTTTGGGGCTGCGATGCTTATGTGAAAAAGCTTCAACCTGATAAGCTCGAACCCAAATCGGAGAAATGTGTCTTCATAGGATACCCAAAGGAAACTGTTGGGTACACCTTCTATCACAGATCTGAAGGCAAGACATTCGTTGCTGTAACATCCCAAATTTTCAATTTGGAATGTTATACACTAGATCATCATGCATAACATATTTTTCTTGCATTTTGGTTGATCCTAGAAATTTCACGCAACTCAAGGACCTTCGGAGAGAGTTGGAGATTTCGTTATTTTCATATTTGAGAGTTTTCTCGAATTTGAAAAGAGGATCATTTGGTTTATTTATTTCATCTTCAATAATTTTTCCAATATCAAAAATATGAGAGAGGGAAATAATATGACTTTTCCCAAACTTAGGAAAAATGAAGATTTAATGAATAAATCAAATTTTGGTTTTGCCGGAGTTTATTCGCATTTTATTTGGATAGGGAAAAATGCGTGTTTTCAAAAATTGCATTTTAGGTCCGGAGTAAAGTTCATTTTGTTCGACTCATTTTTAGGAGTCAGGGAAAATTTACCTTAGGAATTTTGGAGTTCGTTTAGATTTTCTTTCTTTTGTTTTTCTGCGCGTGAAACCGATATAAAAAAAATCTTCACAGCGCCTTGGGCCAAGGCCCAGCCAGCAGGCCGGCCGGCCAGGCCCCAGCCCCAGCCGCGCGCGCGCCAGGCGCCAGGCGAGGCAGCCGCCGCCTCTCGCTCTAGGCCGAGTCCCAGCGAGACTCTAGGCCGGTTAGCCCCCCCTCTTTCCTTGTTTCTTTTTCTTTTGCTTGCCCCCTACCCCAAGTCTCCTCTCCCCTCACCTATATAAATACCAACACCCCC
>NC_041384.1:496433569-496460652 GCF_002162155.2 Triticum dicoccoides
CGCCGCCTTAGCCGCGCCGCCCCGCGCCTAAGCCGCCGCCGCCGCCCTTTGCCGCCGCCGCCCGGAGCCCGCCTCCCGAGGTAGCCGCGCCTCTCTTTTTTCTTCCCCGGTCCGGTTTTTCCTAAAAGAACCGTTCCGTTTTCTCTCCGATTCTTTTCTTTTTCTTTCGGTTTTTGTTTCGGTTTTCTTCCGAAACCCTAGATCGGTTTTCCGTTTCTTTTTCGGTTTCTTTTCCGAAAACCCTAGATCGGTTTTCGTTCTTCTTTCGGACCGTTCGTCTCAATGAACGTGATCACCGATTTTTCCCGGTTAACGACGCCCGTTCGTTTAACCGTTCGTCTCTTTCTTTTCATCGGATTTATTCCGAGATCGCGATCTCAGATCCGATTTTCGTTCTAGTCTTTCTTCTCGCTCGTTTATCGGAATCAGGTGATTCAAGCGCCTGAAGTTTCGTTTCGAAACCGCCGTTCCGTCTAATCAACTTAAACAAGTTTTTCCCCGGTAAAAATTGACCTAGTTTCAACTTGCTAGAACCGAGTTGTTTTCTTCCGCCGTTTGTTTTCCGTTTCTTTGTTCGGTTCTTTCTTTCTTTGCAACCGGAGTTCTTAAGTTGAACTTTCTGGTTCGTTCTCTTGTTTGAGTTTTTCCTGTGCATTAGATGAGTACTTATTGTGTGCTTGTTGTTTGTCTGCGATAGATCACCCGGATTGCGCCGCTTGTTACTTCGAAACCCTAGGTCTCGCGGATCATCAGCAAGGCAAGTAACACTTTGATCATACCTTTTCTACAACCCATGTTTTATTGCATTAGATCAATCCTCTCACATTGCATGATTAGGATCTAATTAAATTGTGGGATGGGAAGTAGATGAGGTAGTACCTATTACCTGTTTATTATGAAACCTTTGGGAGTTACTTCTACGCTTGCTATTTATGCCATGCTATGCTAGTAGACGTGGATTGGGTGAGTGATATTCATGACAGATGTGAGTTGATAATTTTAATGGTTTATCTAAGGTGGCAACTTAAACACGCATCTGGGTGGATTGAGGCACCTGATGTCTATCAGGACTTGCCTGTTTTTTTTCGGACCGCCACCCAGGCTCAAAGGGATCATAAGATCATTCATGCTAGTAACTTCTGTGTGCAGCCACAAGCCATTATGGGCTCTGGCATAGTTGACTAAGTTGTGCGAACTCTTACGGGTAGACTAGCAGATGTAGGGGAAAGTAGGTGTACCGGTCTACCCACATGTAAGGTGCTAGCGCTTCTGAAAGACTGTGTCTCGGTCATCCGTTTCTCAAACACCTTGTAGTGCGAGAAACCAAACGGAGGCGATCGAGTCTTGTGGGGAAAAGTGCGCAAACCTCTGCAGAGTGTACAAACTAATCATGATTAGCCGTGTCCCCGGTTATGGACAACTTGAGTATCTAGTACTTGAATATCATGTGAATCTCATCATGTTACTTCTAATTAATGTTGTTGGGTTTTAATTGTTCACTTAATTGGGATCGGAATGCTGTCAACCATTCTCGATGTTTAACAACTACCATGATAGTTAAATAAATTTATTCCTTTGCAGTAGGGAAAAACTGGCTTTACGCAAAACTGTAACCATAGAGCTTTCCACCAGCCATATATGCATATAGTATAGCTGTTTCATTCCATTACTCTCTATGTGTTACATTGCCAGCATATTCCATGTGCTGACCCATTTTCGGGCTGCAACTTCTCATGTTGTAGACTTTTCAGACGACGAGTAAGGTGTTTTTAGGTCGTGGTTCTATACTCAGTGATGCCGTTGGAGTTGATGGACCCATTTATCTTCCGAGTCTTCCGCTGTTATCGTTATTAGATGGCCTTAAGCCATATTTATTGTAATAAGTTCTCTTTGAGACAATGATGTAATAAGTGTTTGATTGCCACTCTGCTATAAATCCTTCGATGTACTGTGCGGTGTCAGCATTACTGATCCAGGGATGACACCGGAGCACAGAGCACTTGATCCATTCGGGTCGGGTCGCTACAGTTGCTAAGAATGGATCCTTTCTAGAGAAGGAGTTTCTCTCGAAAGAAGTGAGTGGGAGGAAAGTAGAACTTGATGAGGTAACTATACATGCTCCCTTATTGGAAAGTAGTTCATCACAGAAACCGGTTCCTGTGACACCTACACCAATTAGTGAGGAAGCTAATGATGATGATCATGAAACTTCAGATCAAGTTACTACCAAACCTCGTAGGTCAACCAGAGCAAGATCCGCACCAGAGTGGTATGGTAATCCTGTTCTGGAGGTCATGTTACTTGACCATGACGAACCTACGAACTTTGAGGAAGTGATGATGAGCCCAGATTCCGCAAAATGTCTTGAGGCCATGAAATCTGAGATGGGATCCATGTATGAGAACAAAGTGTGGACTTTGGTTGACTTGCCCGATGATCGGCACGCCATTGAGAATAAATGGGTCTTTAAAAAGAAGACTGACACTGATGGTAATGTTACTATCCATAAAGCTCGACTTGTTGTGAAAGGTTTTCGACAAGTTCAAGGAGTTGACTACGATGAGACCTTCTCACCAGTAGCGATGCTTAAGTCCGTCCGAATCATGTTAGCTATTGCCGCATTTTATGATTATGAAATTTGGCAAATGGATGTAAAGACTGCATTCCTGAATGGATTTCTGGAAGAAGAGTTGTATATGATGCAACCTGAAGGTTTTATCGATCCAAAGGGTACTAACAAAGTGTGCAAGCTCTAGCAATCCATTTATGGACTAGTGCAAGCCTCTCAGAGTTGGAATAAACGTTTTGATAGTGTGATCAAAGCATATGATTTTATACAGACTTTTGGAGAAGCCTGTATTTACAAGAAAGTGAGTGGGAGCTCTGTAGCATTTCTAATATTATATGTGGATGACATATTGTTGATTGGAAATGATATAGAATTTCTGGATAGCATAAAAGGATACTCGAATAAGAGTTTTTCAATGAAAGACCTCCGTGAAGCTGCTTATATATTGGGCATCAAGATCTATAGAGATAGATCAAGACGCTTAATTGGACTTTCACAAAGCACATACCTTGATAAAGTTTTGAAAAAGTTCAAAATGGATCAAGCTAAGAAAGGGTTCTTGCTTGTGTTACAAGGTGTGAAGTTGAGTAAGACTCAATGTCCGACCACTGCAGAAGATAGAGAGAAAATGAAAAGTGTTCCCTATGCTTCAGCCATAGGCTCTATCATGTATGCGATGCTGTGTACCAGACCTGATGTGTGCCTCGCTATTAGTCTATCAGGGAGGTAGCAAAGTAATCCAGGAGTGGATCACTGGACAGCGGTCAAGAACATCCTGAAGTACCTAAAAAGGACCAAGGATATGTTTCTCGTTTATGGAGGTGACAAAGAGCTCATTGTAAATGGTTACGTTGATGCAAGCTTTGACACTGATCCAGACGATTCTAAATCGCAAACCGGATACGTGTTTATATTAAACGGTGGAGCTGTCAGTTGGAGCGGTTCTAAACAAAGCGTCGTGGCGGGATCTACATGTGAAGTGGAGCACATTGCTGCTTCGGAAGCAGCAAATGAAGGAGTCTGGATGAAGGAGTTCATATCTGATCTAGGTGTCATACCTAGTGCATCGGGTCCAATGAAAATCTTTTGTGACAATACTGGTGCAATTGCCTTGGCAAAGGAATCCAGATTTCACAAGAGAACCAAGCACATCAAGAGACGCTTCAACTCCATCCGGGATCAATTCCAGGTGGGAGACATAGAGATTTGCAAGACATATAGATCTGAATGTTGTAGACCCGTTGACTAAGCCTCTTCCACGAGCAAAACATGATCAGCACCAAGGCTCCATGGGTGTTAAAATCATTACTGTGTAATCTAGATTATTGACTCTACTGCAAGTGGCAGACTGAAGGAAATATGCCCTAGAGGCAATAATAAAGTTATTATTTATTTCCTTATTTCATGATAAATGTTTATTATTCATGCTAGAATTGTATTAACCGGAAACATAATACATGTGTGAATACATAGACAAACATAGTGTCACTAGTATGCCTCTACTTGACTAGCTCATTGATCAAAGATGGTTAAGTTTCCAAACCATAGACATGAGTTGTTATTTGATCAATGGTATCACATCATTAGGAGAATGATGTGATTGACTTGACCCATTCCGTTAGCTTAGCACTTGATGGTTTTTGTTTACTACTATTGCTTTCTTCATGACTTATACATGTTCTTATGACTATGAGATTATGCAACTCCCGAATACCGGAGGAACACTTTGTGTGCTACCAAACATCACAACGTAACTGGGTGATTATAAAGGTGCTCTACAGGAGTCTCCGATGGTACTTGTTGAGTTGGCATAGATCAAGATTAGGATTTTTCGCTTCGATTGTCGGAGAGGTATCTCTGGGCCCTCTCGGTAATGCACATCACTATAAGCCTTGCAAGCAATGCACCTAATGAGTTAGTTGTGGGATAGTACATTACGAAACAAGTAAAGAGACTTGCCGGTAACGAGATTGAACTAGGTATTGGGATACCGACGATCGAATCTCGGGCAAGTAACATACCGATGACAAAGAGAACAACGTATAGTGTTATGCGGTTTGACCGATAAATATCTTTGTAGAATATGTAGGAACCCATATGAGCATCCAGGTTCCACTATTGGTTATTGACCGGAGACATGTCTCGGTCATGTCTACATAGTTCTCGAACCCGTAGGGTCCGCACGCTTAAAGTTCTGTGACGATCGGTTTTATGAGTTTATATGTTTTAATGTACCGAAGGTAGTTTGGAGTCCCAGATGTGATCATGGACATGATGAGGAGTCTCGAAATGGTCGAGACATGAAGATTGATATATTGGAAGCCTACATTTGGACATCGGAAGAGTTCCGGGTAAAATCAGGATTTTACCGGAGTACCAGAGGGGTTACCGGAACCCCCGGGGGCTAATGGGCCTTGTTGGGCCATAAGGGAAAGAGAGAGGGGCCGACCTAGGGCAGGCAGCGCGCCTCCTCCCCTCTGGTTCGAATTGTACTAGGAGAGGGGGGGCGCCCTCCTTTCCTTCTCTTTCTCTCCCTTCCTTTCCCCCTCCTAGTAGGAGTAGGAAAGAGGGGAATCCTACTCCTACTAGGAGGAGGATTCCTCCTCCTGGCGCACCAACAAGGGTCGGCCGACCTCCCCCTTGCTCCTTTATATACAGGGGCACGGGGGCACCTCTAGACACACAAGTTGATCACAAAGATCTCTCCCAGCCGTATGCGGTGCCCCCCCTCCACCATAATCCACCTCGGGCATACTGTAGCGGTGCTTAGGCGAAGCCCTACCACGGTAGCTTCGTCAACATCGTCACCACGCGTCGTGCTGACAAAACGCTTCCCCAAGCTCTACTGGATTGTGAGTTTGCGGGACATCACCGAGCTGAACGTGCGCTGAACGCGGAGGTGCCGTACGTTCGGTACCGAGGATCGGTCGATCGTGAAGACGTATGACTACATCAACCGCGTTGTCATAACACTTCCGCTCAACGGTCTACGAGGGTACATGGACGACACTCTCCCCTCTCATTGCTATGCATCACCATGATCCTGCGTGTGCGTAGGAATTTTTTTGAAATTACTACGTTCCCCACCATTGATGTAAATGCAAGGAGTAGGGATTGCCATGCAACTCATGCACAAGAGCTATAAATGTATGAAAGCTCAACAAAATAAACTAAGTGGGTGTGCATCCAACTTGCTTGCTCACGAAGACCTAGGGCATTTGAGGAAGCCCATTGTTGGAATATACAAGCCAAGTTCTATAATGAAAATTCCCACTAGTATATGAAAGTGACAAAATGAGAGACTCTCTGTCATAAAGATCATGGTGCTACTTTGAAGCACAAGTGTGGAAAAAGGATAGTAGCATTGCTCCTTCTCTCTTTTTCTCTCTTTTTTCTCTTTTTTCGGCCTTCATTTTTTGCCTTTCTATTTTTTTTAATTTCCTCACATGGGACAATGCTCTAATAATGATGATCATCACACTTCTATTTATTTACAACTCAATGATTACAATTCGATACTAGAACAAGATATGACTATATGAATGCCTCCGGTGGTGTACCGGGATGGGCAATGAATCAAGAGTGACATGTATGATAAATTATGCATGGTGGCTTTGCCACAAATACGATGTCAACTACATGACCATGCAAGGCAATATGGCAATGATGAAGCGTGTCATAATAAATGAAACGGTGGAAAGTTGCATGGCAATATATCTCGGAATGGCTATGGAAATGCCATAATAGGTAGGTATGGTGGCTGTTTTGAGGAAGATATAAGGAGGTTTATGTTTGATAGAGCATATCATATCACGGGGGTTGGACGCACCAGCGAAGTTTGCACCAACTCTTAAGGTGAGAAAGGGCAATGCACGGTACCGAAGAGGCTAGCAATGATGGAAAGGTGAGAGTGCGTACAATCCATGGACTCAAAATTAGTCATAAAGAACTCACATACTTATTGCAAAAATCTACAAGTCATCAAAAACCAAGCACTACGCGCATGCTCCTAGGGGGGTAGATTGGTAGGAAAAGACCATCGCTCGTCCCCGACCGCCACTCATAAGGATTGCAATCAAAGAACACCTCATGTTTCAAATTTGTCACACAGCGGTTACCATACGTGCATGCTATGGGACTTGCAA
Source organism: Triticum dicoccoides (assembly GCF_002162155.2). Taxonomy (NCBI): domain Eukaryota; kingdom Viridiplantae; phylum Streptophyta; class Magnoliopsida; order Poales; family Poaceae; genus Triticum; species Triticum dicoccoides. The sequence continues at coordinate 496,440,284 of NC_041384.1, forward strand.
ACTTCAACACAAGTATTTGTCAAATTCACAACTACTCAACTAGCACGACTCTAATATTACCATCTTCATATCTCAAAACAATCATCAAGTATCAAACTTCTCATAGTATTCAATGCACTTTTTATGATAGTTTTTATTATACCCATCTTGGATACCTATCATATTAGGACTAATTTTATAGCCAAAGCAAATTACCATGCTGTTCTAAAAGACACTCAAATAATATAAGTGAAGCATGAGAGATCAATAATTTCTATAAAATAAAACCACCACCGTGTTGTAAAAGATATAAGTGAAGCACTAGAGCATAACTATCTAGCTCAAAAGATATAAGTGAAGCACATAGAGTATTCTAGTAAATTCCGATTCATGTGCGTCTCTCCCAAAAGGTGTGTACAGCAAGGATAATGTGGTAAACTAAAAAGCAAAGACTCAAATCAAACAAGACGCTCCAAGCAAAACACATATCATGAGGTGAATAAAAATATAGCCTCAAGTAAAGTTACCGATGGAAGAAGACGAAAGAGGGGATGCCTTCTGGGGCATCCCCAAGCTTAGGCTTTTGGTTGTCCTTGAATTTTACCTTGGGGTGCCTTGGTCATCCCCAAGCTTAGGCTCTTGCCACTCCTTATTCCAAAATCCATCAAATCTTTACCCAAAACTTGAAAACTTCACAACACAAAACTCAACAGAAAATCTCATGAGCTCCGTTAGTATAAGAAAACAAATCACACCTCAAGGTACTGTAATGAACTCATTATTAATTTATATTGGTGTTAAACCTACTATATTCCAACTTCTCACATCGACCGCTATCCAGCATGCATCTAGAGTATTAAGTTCATAAAGAACGGAGTAACGCCTTAAGCACGATGAAATGACGTAGACAAAGTAAATCCAACCAATATGAATAAACGTCGTTGTTTTATCCTTAATGGCAACGATACAAATACGTGTCATGTCCCTTTGTATCATTGGGATTGAGCACCGCAGGATCGAACCCATCACAAACCACCTCTCCCATGGTAAGATAAATCAATCTAGTCGGCCAACCCAAACTGATAGATCAAAGAGAGATATAGAGCTATAATAATCATACATAAAAGAGTTTAGAGAAGACTCAAATAATATTCATATATTATCTGATCATAATGTAGGGGAACGTAGTAATTTCAAAATTTTCCTACACACACGCAAGATCATGGTGATGCATAGCAACGAGAGGAGAGAGTATGATCTACGTACCCATGTAGATCGCAACGGAAGCGTTGACACAACATATAGGTAGTAGTCGTACGTCTTCTTCCCGATCCGACCGATCCAAGCACCGTTACTCCGGCACCTCTGAGTTCTTAGCACACGTACAGCTCGATGACGCTCCCCGGGCTCCGATCCAGCAAAGCTTCGGGGAAGAGTTCCGTCAGCACAGCGGCGTGGTGACGATGATGATGTCTACCGATGCAGGGCTTCGCCTAAGCACTACAACGATATGACCGAGGTGGAATATGGTGGCAGGGGGCACCGCACACGGCTAAGGAACGATCACGAGGATCAACTTGTGTGTTCTAGGGTGCCCCTTGCCTCAGTATATAAAGGAGCCAAGGAGAGGGGGCGGCCGGCCAAGGTGGGCGCGCCAAGGGGGAGTCCTACTCCCACCGGGAGTAGGACTCCTAGTTGGACAAGGAGAGAGCGGAAAGAGGTGGAAGAGAGGAAGGAAAAAGGGGGGGGGGCGCCGCCCCCCTTCCCATGTCCTATTTGGACTAGGAAGGGGAGGGGCGCGCGGCCACCTCTTGCCTCCTTCTCTCTTCTCCCTCAAGGCCCATGTAGGCCCAATAAACCCCCCGGGGGGGGGGGGGTTCCGGTAACCCCCCGGTACTCCGGAAAAATGCCAATTTCACCCGGAATGATTCCGATGTCCAAATATAGGCTTCCAATATATCAATCTTTACGTCTCGACCATTTAGAGACTCCTCTTCATGTCCGTGATCACATCCGGGACTCCGAACAGACTTCGGTACATCAAAATGCATAAACTCATAATAACTGTCAACGTAACTTTAAGCGTGCGGACCCTACGGTTCGAGAACAATGTAGACATGACCGAGATACATCTCCGGTCAATAACCAATAGCAGGACCTGGATGCCCATATTGGCTCCTACATATTCTACGAAGATCTTTATCGGTCAGACCGCATAACAACATACGTTGTTCCCTTTGTCATCGGTATGTTACTTGCCCAAGATTCGATCGTCGGTATCCAATACCTAGTTCAATCTCGTTACCGGCAAGTCTCTTTACTCGTTCCGTAATACATCATCTCACAACTAACATATTAGTTGTAATGCTTGCAAGGCTTATGTGATGTGCATTACCGAGAGGGCCCAGAGATACCTCTCCGACAATCGGAGTGACAAATCCTAATCTCGAAATACGCAAACCCAACATCTACCTTTGGAGACACCTATAGTACTCCTTTATAATCACCCAGTTACGTTGTGACGTTTGGTAGCACCCAAAGTGTTCCTCCGGTAAACGGGAGTTGCATAATCTCATAGTCATAGGAACATGTATAAGTCATGAAGAAAGCAATAGCAACATACTAAATGACCGGGTGCTAAGCTAATGGAATGGGTCATGTCAATCAGATCATTCAACTAATGATGTGATCCCATTAATCAAATAACAACTATTTTGTCTATGGTTAGGAAACATAACCATCTTTGATTAATGAGCTAGTCAAGTAGAGGCATACTAGTGACACTCTGTTTGTCTATGTATTCACACATGTATTATGTTTCCGGTTAATACAATTCTAGCATGAATAATAAACATTTATCATGATATAAGGAAATAGATAATAACTTTATTATTGCCTCTAGGGCATATTTCCTTCAGTCTCCCACTTGCACTAGAGTCAATAATCTAGATTACACAGTAATGATTCTAACACCCATGGAGCCTTGGTGCTGATCATGTTTCGCTCGTGGAAGAGGCTTAGTCAACGGGTCTGCAACATTCAGATCCGTATGTATCTTGCAAATCTCTATGTCTCCCATCTGGACTAGATCTCGGATGGAATTGAAGCGTCTCTTGATGTGCTTGGTTCTCTTGTGAAATCTGGATTCCTTTGCCAAGGCAATTGCACCCGTATTGTCACAAAAGATTTTCATTGGACCCGATGCACTAGGTATGACACCTAGATTGGATATGAACTCCTTCATCCAGACTCCTTCATTTGCTGCTTCCGAAGCAGCTATGTACTCCGCTTCACATGTAGATCCCGCTACGACGCTTTGTTTAGAACTGCACCAACTGACAGCTCCACCGTTTAATGTAAACACGTATCCGGTTTGCGATTTAGAATCGTCCGGATCAGTGTCAAAGCTTGCATCAACGTAACCTTTTACGATGAGCTCTTTGTCACCTCCATATATGAGAAACATATCCTTAGTCCTTTTCAGGTATTTCAGGATATTCTTGACCGCTGTCCAGTGATCCATTCCTGGATTACTTTAGTACCTCCCTGCTAAACTTATAGAAAGGCACACATCAGGTCTGGTACACAGCATTGCATACATGATAGAGCCTATGGCTGAAGCATAGGGAACATCTTTCATTTTCTCTCTATCTTCTGCAGTGGTCGGGCTTTGAGTCTTACTCAATTTCACACCTTGTAACACAGGCAAGAACCCTTTCTTTGCTTGATCCATTTTGAACTTTTTCAAAACTTTGTCAAGGTATGTGCTTTGTGAAAGTCCAATCAGGCATCTTGATCGATCTCTATAGATCTTAATGCCTAATATATAAGCAGCTTCACCAAGGTCTTTCATTGAAAAACTCTTATTCAAGTATCCCTTTATGCTATCCAGAAATTCTATATTATTTCCAATCAGTAATATGTCATCTACATATAATATCAGAAATGCTACAGAGCTCCCACTCACTTTCTTGTAAATACAGGCTTCTCCAAAAGTCTGCATAAAAACCAAATGCTTTGATCACACTATCAAAGCGTTTATTCCAACTCCAAGAGGCTTGCACCAGTCCATAAATGGATCGCTGGAGCTTGCATACTTTGTTAGCTCCCTTTGGATCGACAAAACCTTTTGGTTGCATCCTATACAACTCTTCTTCCAGAAATCCATTCAGGAATGCAGTTTTGACATCCATCTGCCAAATTTCATAATCATAAAATGCGGCAATTGCTAACATGATTCCGACAGACTTAAGCATCGCTACGGGTGAGAAGGTCTCATCATAGTCAATCCCTTGAACTTGTCGAAAACCTTTTGCAACAAGTCAAGCATTATAGACAGTAATATTACCGTCAGCGTCAGTCTTCTTCTTGAAGATCCATTTATTCTCAATTGCTTGCCGATCATCGGGCAAGTCAACCAAAGTTCATACTTTGTTCTCATACATGGATCCCATCTCAGATTTCATGGCTTCAATCCATTTTGCGGAATCTGGGCTCACCATCGCTTCTTCATAGTTCGTAGGTTCATCATGATCTAGTAGCATGACTTCCAGAACAGGATTACCGTACCACTCTGGTGCGGATCTCACTCTGGTTGATCTACGAGGTTCAGTAGTATCTTGATCTAAAGTTTCATGATCATCATCATTAGCTTCCTCACTAACTGGTGTAGGTGTCACTGAAACAGTTTTCTGTGATGTACTACTTTCCAATAAGGGAGTAGGTACAGTTAACTCGTCAAGTTCTACTTTCCTCCCACTCACTTCTTTCGAGAGAAACTCCTTCTCTAGAAAGGATCCATTCTTAGCAACGAATGTCTTGCCTTCGGATCTGTGATAGAAGGTGTACCCAACAGTCTCCTTTGGGTATCCTATGAAGACACATTTCTCCGATTTGGGTTCGAGCTTATCAGGTTGAAGCTTTTTCACATAAGCATCGCAGCCCCAAACTTTAAGAAACGACAACTTTGGTTTCTTGCCAAACCATAGTTCAAAAGGCGTCGTCTCAACGGATTTTGATGGTGCCCTATTTAACGTGAATGCGGCCGTCTCTAGAGCATAACCCCAAAACGATAGCGGTAAATCTGTAAGAGACATCATAGATCGCACCATATCTAACAAAGTACGATTACGACGTTCGGACACACCATTACGCTGTGGTGTTCCAGGTGGCGTGAGTTGCGAAACTATTCCACAATTTTTCAAATGTACACCAAACTCGTAACTCAAATATTCTCCTCCACGATCAGATCGTAGAAACTTTATTTTCTTGTTACGATGATTTTCAACTTCACTCTGAAATTCTTTGAACTTTTCAAATGTTTCAGACTTATGTTTCATTAAGTAGATATACCCATATCTGCTTAAATCATCTGTGAAGGTGAGAAAATAACGATATCCGCCACGAGCCTCAATATTCATCGGACCACATACATCTGTATGTATGATTTCCAACAAATCCGTTGCGCTCTCCATAGTACCGGAGAACGGTGTTTTAGTCATCTTGCCCATGAGGCACGGTTTGCAAGTACCAAGTGATTCATAATCAAGTGGTTCCAAAAGCCCATCAGTATGGAGTTTCTTCATGCGTTTTACACCGATATGACCTAAACGGCAGTGCCACAAATAAGTTGCACTATCATTATCATATCTGCATCTTTTGGCTTCAACATTATGAATATGTGTATCACTACTATCGAGATTCATGAAAAATAGACCACTCTTCAAAGGTGCATGACCATAAAAGATATTACTCATATAAATAGAACAACCATTATTCTCTGATTTAAATGAATAACCGTCTCACATCAAACAAGATCCAGATATAATGTTCATGCTCAACGCAGGCACCAAATAACAATTATTTAGGTCTAATACTAATCCCGAAGGTAGATGTAGAGGTAGCGTGCCGACTGCGATCACATCGACTTTGGAACCATTTCCCACGCGCATCGTCACCTCATCCTTTGCCAGTGTTCGCTTAATCCGTAGTCCCTATTCTGAGTTGCAAATATTAGCAACAGAACCAGTATCAAATACCCAGGTACTACTGCGAGCTCTAGTAAGGTACACATCAATAACATGTATATCACATATACCTTTGTTCACCTTGCCATCCTTCTTATCCGCCAAATACTTGGGGCAGTTCCGCTTCGAGTGACCAGTCTGCTTGCAGTAGAAGCACTCAGTTTCAGGCTTAGGTCCAGACTTGGGTTTCTTCTCTTGAGCAGCAACTTGTTTGCCGTTCTTCTTTAAGTTCCCCTTCTTCTTTCCTTTGCCCTTTTTCTTGAAACTAGTGGTCTTGTTGACCATCAACACTTGATGCTCCTTTTTGATTTCTACCTCCGCAGCTTTCAGCATTGCGAAGAGCTCGGGAATAGTCTTATTCATCCCTTGCATATTATAGTTCATCACGAAGCTCTTGTAGCTTGGTGGCAGTGATTGGAGAATTCTGCCAATGACGCAATCATCTGGAAGATTAACTCCCAATTGAATCAAGTGATTATTATACCCAGACATTTTGAGTATATGCTCACTAACAGAACTGTTCTCCTCCATCTTGTAGTTGTAGAACTTATTGGAGACTTCATATCTCTCAATCCGGGCATTTGCTTGAAATATTAACTTCTACTCCTGGAACATCTCATATGCTCCATGACGTTCAAAACGTCGTTGAAGTCCCGATTCTAAGCCGTAAAGCATGGCACACTGAACTATCGAGTAGTCATCAGCTTTGCTCTGCCAGACGTTCATAACATCTGGTGTTGCTCCAACAGCAGGCCTGGCACCCAGCGGTGCTTCCAGGACGTAATTCTTCTGTGCAGCAATGAGGATAATCCTCAAGTTACGGACCCAGTCCGTGTAATTGCTACCATCATCTTTCAACTTTGCTTTCTCAAGGAACGCATTAAAATTCAACGGAACAATAGCACGAGCCATCTATCTACAATCAACATAAACAAGCAAGATACTATCAGGGACTAAGTTCATGATAAATTTAAGTTCAATTAATCATATTACTTAAGAACTCCCACTTAGATAGACATCCCTCTAATCCTCTAAGTGATCACGTGATCCAAATCAACTAAACCATGTCCGATCATCACGTGAGATGGAGTAGTTTCATTGGTGAACATCGCTATGTTGATCATATCTACTATATGATTCATGCTTGACCTTTCGGTCTCCGTGTTCCAAGGCCATATCTGCACATGCTAGGCTCATCAAGTATAACCCGAGTATTCTGCGTGTGCAAAACTGGCTTGCACCTGTTGTAGATGGACGTAGAGCTTATCACACCCGATCATCACGTGGTGTCTGGGCACGATGAACTTTGGCAACGGTGCATACTCAGGGAGAACACTTCTTGATAATTTAGTGAGAGATCATCTTATAATGCTACCGTCAATCAAAGCAAGATAAGATGCATAAAAGATAAACATCACATGCAATCAATATAAGTGATATGATATGGCCATCATCATCTTGTGCCTGTGATCTCCATCTCCGAAGCACCGTCATGATCACCATCGTCACCGGTGCGACACCTTGATCTCCATCGTAGCATTGTTGTCATCTCGCCAATCTTATGCTTCCACGACTATTGCTACCGCTTAGTGATAAAGTAAATCATTACATCGCGATTGCATTGCATACAATAAAGCGACAACCATATGGCTCCTGCCAGTTGCCGATAACTCGGTTACAAAACATGATCATCTCATACAATAAAATTTAGCATCATGCCTTGACCATATCACATCACAACATGCCTTGCAAAAACAAGTTAGACGTCCTCTACTTTGTTGTTGCAAGTTTTACGTGGCTGCTACGGGCTTAAGTAAGAACCAATCTCACCTACGCATCAAAACCACAACGATAGTTTGTCAATTTGACTCCGTTTTAACCTTCGCAAGGACCGGGCGTAGCCACACTCGGTTCAACTAAAGTTGGAGAGACCGTCGCCCGCAAGCCACCTATGTGCAAAGCACGTCGGGAGAACCGGTCTCGCGTAAGCGTACGCGTAATGTCGGTCCGGGTCGTCTCGTCCAACAATACCGCCGAACCAAAGTATGACATGCTGGTAGGCAGTATGACTTATATCGCCCACAACTCACTTGTGTTCTACTCGTGCATATAACATCAAACCATAAAACCTAGGCTCGAATGCCACTGTAAGGGAACGTAGTAATTTCAAAATTTTCCTACGCACACGCAAGATCATGGTGATGCATAGCAACGAGAGGGGAGAGTATGATCTACGTACCCTTGTAGATCGCAACGGAAGCGTTGACACAATGTAGAGGAAGTAGTCGTACGTCTTCTTCCCGATCCGACCGATCCAAGCACCGTTACTCTGGCACCTCCGAGTTCTTAGCACACGTACAACTCGATGACGCTCCCCGGGCTCCGATCCAGCAAAGCTTCGGGGAAGAGTTCCGTCAGCACAACGGCGTGGTGACGATGATGATGTTCTACCGACGCAGGGCTTCGCCTAAGCACTACAACGATATGACCGAGGTGGAATATGGTGGCAGGGGGCACCGCACACGGCTAAGGAACGATCACGAGGATCAACTTGTGTGTTCTAGGGTGCCCCTTGCCTCAGTATATAAAGGAGCCAGGGAGAGGGGGCGGCCGGCCAAGGTGGGCGCGCCAAGGGGGAGTCCTACTCCCACCGGGAGTAGGACTCCTAGTTGGACAAGGAGAGAGGGGAAAGAGGTGGAAGAGAGGAAGGAAAAGGGGGGGGGGGCGCCGCCCCCCTTCCCTTGTCCTATTCGGACTAGGAAGGGGAGGGGCGCGCGGCCACCTCTTGCCTCCTTCTCTCTTCTCCCTCAAGGCCCATGTAGGCCCAACAAACCCCCGGGGGGTTCCGGTAACCCCCCGGTACTCCGGAAAAATGCCGATTTCACCCGGAACGATTCCGATGTCCAAATATAGGCTTCCAATATATCAATCTTTACGTCTCGACCATTTCGAGACTCCTCGTCATGTCCATGATCACATCAGGGACTCCGAACAGACTTCGGTACATCAAAATGCATAAACTCATAATAACTGTCATCATAACTTTAAGCGTGCGGACCCTATGGTTCGAGAACAATGTAGACATGACCGAGATACATCTCCGGTCAATAACCAATAGCGGGACCTGGATGCCCATATTGGCTCCTACATATTCTACGAAGATCTTTATCGGTCAGACCGCATAACAACATACATTGTTCCCTTTGTCATCGGTATGTTACTTGCCCGAGATTCGATCGTCGGTATCCAATACCTAGTTCAATCTCGTTACCGGCAAGTCTCTTTACTCGTTTCGTAATACATCATCTCACAACTAACATATTAGTTGTAATGCTTGCAAGGCTTATGTGATGTGCATTACCGAGAGGGCCCAGAGATACCTCTCCGACAATCGGAGTGACAAATCCTAATCTCGAAATACGCCAACCCAACATCTACCTTTGGAGATACCTGTAGTACTCCTTTATAATCACCCAGTTACGTTGTGACCTTTGGTAGCACCCAAAGTGTTCCTTCAGTAAACGGGAGTTGCATAATCTCATAGTCATAGGAACATGTATAAGTCATGAAGAAAGCAATAGCAACATACTAAACGATCGGGTGCTAAGCTAATGGAATGGGTCATGTCAATCAGATCATTCAACTAATGATGTGATCCCATTAATCAAATAACAACTATTTTGTCTATGGTTAGGAAACATAACCATCTTTGATTAATGAGCTAGTCAAGTAGAGGCATACTAGTGACACTCTGTTTGTCTATGTATTCACACATGTATTATGTTTCCGGTTTATACAATTCTAGCATGAATAATAAACATTTATCATGATATAAGGAAATAGATAATAACTTTATTATTGCCTCTAGGGCATATTTCCTTCACATAAAACCACAATTCATCGGATCCCAACAAACACGCCGCAAAAAAGGATTATAACGAATAGATATCCAAGAACATTGTATTGAAAATCAAAGAGAGAGAAGAAGCCATCAAGCTACTAGCTATGGACCCATAGGTCTGTGGTAAACTACTCACACATCATCGGAAGGGCAACAAGGTTGATGTAGAGGCCCTCTTTTATTGATTTCCCCTCCGACAGAGTGTCGGAAAAGGCCTCCGGATGGGATCTTGCAAGAACAGAAGCTTGCAGCGGCAAAAAGGTATTTTGGGTGGCTCTTTGTTGGTTTCCCGATTTTAGAGAATTTATAGAGTTGGAATTAGGTCAAACGAGGAACGAGGGGCCCACAAGCCACATGGACGCGTCTACCCCCTGGGCGCGCCCATGTGCCTTGTGGCCTACTCCTTCACCTTCTGGCCTCCTCCCGAAGCTTCTAGGGTCTCTTATGTAAAAAAAGAGTAAAAAAGTTTCGTTGCATTTAGACTTTGTTTGGTAGTGATTTCCTGGAAACAAAAAAACTGGCAAAAAATAACAACTAACACTTGGTACTTGGCACTAAGTTAATAGATTAGTCCCAAAAAATGATATATAGTTACATATAAAACATCCAAAATTGATACTATAATAGCATGTAACAATCAAAAATTATAGATACATTGGAGACGTATCACCTAGCAACCAGCCCACGTCGTCCTGCCTGCCCCTTCGCCGAGCGTGCCCGTGGCTCCGCCCACTGTTCAACCATGACCCGCGCGACATCGCGACACATAGGCCGGTGTAGAGGACCTTAGCGGCTTCCTCCTGACCTCCTAGCGCTCGCCCGACCCCCGACCAAGCTAGTCGTAGTCTGGCGCAGGCCCAGCTGGCCATCAACGTCGATCACTATGGAGCCAGGACCCTCGGCCATCCTTCGGCCTATAAAAGGAGACCCCCGGAGTCCAATCCAACTTGCACCACTTATTCTCCTCCCTTACCATTATCGGCTGCCGCCCTCATGCTATTGCGCCTTCCGCCTCTCTCCACGGCGAAGCTCTGCCGATGGCGAGCCTAGCTCAATTCACTCCACCCATGACTCCTTAAGCCCAACCGCCGCCACCACTGGCCTCGCCTCACTCCACTAACCTCACCCACCCCTCGAGCCAGCTCAATTAGAGCCCTCTCGCTGGAGCTAAAGCTCACCGAAGACCACTGCCATGCACAAGGAAGGGAATGCCACGGTCAGAACATCTCTGGCGATGCCAGGGTATGAGAAGGTTCGTCGGAGAGCCCCTGATAACCCACAAGTATAGGGGATCGCAACAATTTTCGAGGGTAGAGTATTCAACCCACACTACAAAAAATACACTTTCGTGATGATACGTGTTTGTCACGGTAGGTCATGTTTTCTGTCATGCATGTACATCCATGACGATTTTATGACAGGATGAAGATAGTCATACCTATGATGTCATAGAAGTGTTCCATGACATTACCAAAATTATCATCACGGAAGTGTCCACTTCCATGATGATAAATCACGCGTCATAAAAGTGCTTTCGTCAAGGGTGACCGACATGTGGCATCGACCGTAACGGGTTGCCATTAAGCTATCGGGTCCGGTTTTGGATCTGGTGGGGCCTTCTTTCACGGCTAAGTAGGTAGGAATACCATGTTTTGTGAAATTACTATACCTAAAAGGACTCGTCAAAAGATCCCCCCTCTATTTGATGGACACCAAGACACATGGTGATGATTAGGGAAGCCAAGAAGACATCAGAGCCGAGCATGACCTCGGAATCGAAAGCCGACAAGGAGGATGGAACTCGCCTACGAAGCCGAAGGCTCAAGCTCATAAAGTCATCTGGAAGAAGATACCCAACATCCTGGGCTTGAAGACTAGTTCATGGGCTACAGTTGATGTCTTGGATCAGGGGGCGTTTGCCACGTTGGCCCGCCAGTGATGGGTCGGGCCTATGACCCATTGAAGATTGTTGACATGGCCATATTGGCACTGCCCTTCGATGTAATCAATACGAAGATCTCCTGGAGGCTTGGCGTACACTTCAAGCGTGTTTTGAATAGTTGGCATGTTTATCCCTACATTGTAACCGACCATGTGTAAACCCTAGGCACCCCCAGCATCTATATAAGCCGTGGGGTTTAGTCCATAGGACATGTATTCACATTCGCAAGGTTTAGAGCTTAGATAAACTCATACGATCTCGAGGTAGATCAATTTGTACTTTACCCCATTACAATCAATCTATAAGAAGGATGACGTAGGGTTTTACCTCATCAAGAGAGGCCTGAACCATGGTAAAACATCGTGTTCCTACTCTCCCTGTTACCATCTAGCTCTGACCATCAAGTTTGGGACCCCTACCCGAGATATGTTGGTTTTAGCACCGACGGGGAGGGGGGCGTCGCCCTGGCTTGGAGGGTGGCCAACATGGCTGCACCCCTCACCCCCTATATAAAGAGAAGGAGGGGTTGGGCGCCACCACTCGAAGCCTTGGCCGCCACCCTCCCTCTTTTCCTACATCTCCTCCTCCGCTAGCGCTTGGCGATGCCCTGTCGGAGCTCCACCATAACCACCACCACGCCGTCCTGCTGGCCTAGATCCCATCTACCTCCCCCCCCCTCGCTTGTTGGATTAAGTAGGAGACATCACCGAGTCGTACGTGTGCATAACTTAGAGGTGGCGTTCGTGCGGCGCTCGATCGGATTGGGTTGTGAAGAGTATGACTACATTAACCATGTTCGTTGAACGTTTCCGCTTTCGGTCTATAAGGGTATGTAGACACACTTCCACTCGTTGCTAGCATCTCCTAGATTGATCTTGGGTGAATTTGTAGAAAAAAATTGTTTTTCATGCAATGTTCCCAACACCAATATCTCTCAACTAAGAAACAAAATAATTAAGCATTACTAAGATAACTTGGTCAACTATTATGTTTTCATATGATTGCCAACTACTCCCTCTGTAAGCTAATGTAGGATGTTTTAGGTCACTGACACAGGGAGTAGCAAGTTATACTTGCATCACACGTAAAAGACTAGATAACCAAAGTACACCCAAATATTGCCAGAACACATTATAAAATGCAAATGTGAAAAATTCTAAGTCACAAAACATAGATTAATTTGCGCACACCATCATAGTCGCAATCAGATTATAGCTATAAAATATTCAGAGATAGCATGGTATTGAAAATATGAAAACAACATACTTTTAAAAGGTACTCCCTTCATAAAAAAATGTAAGATTGTTTAGATCACTAAAGCGATGATCTAAAAGATCATTTTTTTTACAGAGGGAGTACTGCCGTCGCCTTGAACCAAATGAAAAATGGTAGTTCAATATAGATGAAAAAAATTGTGGAAGAATTATTGCATAGAGGAGTCTAGAACAAAGGAGAAGTGGCAATGTGTTTGAGATTTGTGCATAAGACTATGTGATTGTGTACTCTTAAAAAAACATAAGTGGCAAATTTATGTTTAATCCCATAATGTGATGTTACTCATAGTGTCCAATGTCTATTTATCGTGCTTAATCCCAATCATGGAATCTTTTGAATACTAGTGCACATGAGGTTTGTACAAGCTTGGATCCATTTCCCCGTGTTCCCGGTGCTTTTCTAAAGCTGGCTAGTCATAGTGGGAGTAACTTAGCTAGTAATACATCGCATTTCAAGAAATTTTTGCTTATGTGGTCAGTAATTAGTGAAAAGTTGTAACGTAATACTACCTCCGTCATGGTTTATTAGTCCCCTTTGTATTTTGTGCCAAAGTTTGACCTGAAATTTAACTAATAAAATATTAATGCATGTCACAAAAAAATAATATAATTGAAAACTATGTTCAAATACGAATCCGGCGATACAATTTTCGATGATGCATTAATATTTTGTTAGTTAAATCTATAGTCAAAATTAGGCACAAAATGCAAAGGGAACTTATAAATCATGACGGAGTTAGTATCTTACTGTAACATAGCGTTTCCCAAAATAAAATGAGTCTACAAGCTAATAAATGAAGCCACCTATGATACTACTACATCCGTACTGGTTTATTAGCCTCCCTCTTATTTAGGGTCATATTTTGACCTTTATTTTAATTAATAACTATAAGTTATATATAGCAAAAATAATATCATTGGAAACTATGTTTGAAGACAAATCCAACGATATAATTTTTTATGACATATAATTACATTTTAATAGTTAAATTTATGGTCTAATTTTGATACAAAATATAAAGGAGACCAATAAACCAGGATGGATGTAGTACTACTATATTATTTTGCACTATAAAAATAACAATTTAGACTAATGTCATATGCTTGACACTGGTATAAGTTACTACTTCCAAGTGTGACCAGCCTGGCGTGACCTGAAGAGCTGGAATCACCCATACATGGCCCACGATAGCTCTGCTTTTTTTTAGGGTCACGATAGCTCTGTTTTGATTCCAATCGTTTTCCGTGATTGAGCTACGTGATCAAAAAAACGAATGCACACGGTGCTTTTATTACGGATATTACGAGCTTTGTAGAGATCGATGCGCCGTCTCTTCGTGGAGTAGTGCAACCTTTTCGGTTTATCTTCCCAGAGCTCCCATCAGTATTAAATTAGTCTCATCAGTTGTTTGGCGTTGCCTCTCGTCGGCAAGTGCATCTCTTCAGCTCCCTTCATTTGCGATGACGGAGACCGGTGATGACCTGGGCAGCGCCGTGATGGGCATCGACCTCGGGACGGCGTGGTCGTGCGTCGGCGTGTGCCGGCAGGGCCGCGTGGAGATGGTAACCAACGAACACGGCGGCCGGACAACGCCGTCATTCGTCGCGTTTACCGACACGGAGAGGCTCGTCGGTGACGCGGCCAAGAACCAGGCCGCCCGGAACCCCGCCAACACCATCTTCGGTGAGTGCACACGATCTCTTTTTCTGTTCTGAACATTGTCTCGGCTTCTCGAATGGCTAACCGGTTCTGTGTGCTAGGTACCAAGCGATTGATGGGAAGGAGATTCGGCGACGCGTCCGTGCAGGCCGACACGAGGCTGTGGCCGTTCAAGGTCATCGCCGGCCGCCGCGACAAGCCAATGATCGCGGCGAGCTACAAGCGCAAGCCGAAGCTAGTTGCCGCTGAGGAGATCGGCTCGATGCTCGTCGCGAAGATGAAGGGGGACGCCGAGGCCTACCTCGGCGCCCCCGTCACGGACGCCGTGGTCACGGTCCCCGTGTCGTTCGACATCCTGCAGCGCCGCGCAACCAAGGACGCCTTCGCCGTCGCGGGGCTGAACGTCAGCGGCGTCGTCCACGAGCCCGTGGCCGCGGCCATCGCCTACGGCCTCCACGAAAGCACGGAGGCGAAAAACGTGCTCGTCTTCGACCTTGGAGGTGGTACCACCAGCGTGGCGCTCCTCGCGGTTGCGGCGAGCAAGATCACGGTCCTGGGAACCGCCGGTGAGCCCCAACTCGGCGGTGAGGATTTCGACAGCCGCATGGTGGAGTACTTGGTCGACCAGTTCAAGACAGAGTACAAAAAAGATGTCAGTGGCAACGCGAGGGCTCTGGTGAGGCTGAGAACAGCCTGCGAGCACGCGAAGAGGACGCTCTCGCCGGCGACCTGGGCTGCCATCGAGATCGACTGTTTGCTCGACGGCATCGACTTCCGCACGGCCATCACCCGCGATCAGTTCGAGGACCTCAACTTAGACCTGTTCTGCAAGTGCTTGGACCCCATCAAAAAGTGCCTCAGCGACGCAAAGATCCGGAGGAGCGATGTGCACGACGTCTTCCTCGTCGGCGGGTCCACTCGAATCCCCCGCGTGCGGCGTATGCTTCAGGACTTGTTCGACGGGAAAGAGCTCTGCCCAGACATCATTCCCGAGGAGGCGGTGGCCCGTGGAGCTGCCATCCTGAGCGCCATGGCCAGCCGCGTGCCCGCCGGTGACTTGCTGGACCTGTTCCTGCTGGACGCCACGCCGCACTCGCTCGGCGTGGAAGCGTCCGGAGATGGCATCATGACCGTGATCGTCCCAAAGAACACCACCATTCCTATCAGGAGGGAGCAGATCGTTTCCCTCCAGCCCCATCAGAAGAGAAGTGTCGTTATCTCGGTGTTTCAAGGGGAGAAGGCCACTGCAAGGAAGAACAGGTTGCTCGGAGAGCTCAAGCTTTCGGTTGTCCATCATGGTGATGGAGCGCACACCGGAGCCAAGCGCCAGATTTCAGTGTGCTTCGACATCGATGCCGACGGCGTCCTGACAGTGTATGCGACAGACAAGGCGACCAAGCGTAGGCACCAGATGAGGTTCATGGACAAAGGGCAGCTAAGCAGCGAGGAGATCGCGAGGATGGCCGAGGAGGCAGCGGAGTACATGGCAGAAGATGCGGAGAAGAGGGAGAGGGCGGAAGCAAAGAATCTGCTCGAAGAATACTTGTACCAGATGCGCCGTGCAATTGAGGTTGAGAGGAAGAAGGTGGACGATGCGCTCTCTACCGTGGAACTGATGATTCAGCAGGTGCTGGACGACCAGGTTTCCAGCGCCAGAAAGTTCCTAGACGATTTGGAAGGGCTTAAGAAGTCAGCGAAGCATACAATTGTAGGAGAGCAGGGTCATGCGTAATGCTCATCTTACTGCCACTCGTCTTAACTTGTCTACTATTAAAGGGGATGAAAAGTCGTGATGGTTCGTCCACCTCATTCGATACCCTCTGCTCCCCTCCTGTGATCCCACTCTTCCCCGCACGATAAGAGCATCTCCAGCCACGTCCCCAGGAAAGTCTCCACAGGCGATTTTTTTGTGCCGGCACTGAAAAATCGGCCCAGTCGCGCCACAGGAGCTCGATTTTCGCCGGCGTGGGCCGAATTTAGCACCGGCTGATCCAGGCCGAACCCGGCGCGCTGGGAGGCGCCGGGACAAGCGGTTTTGGCGCCAAAAAGCCGCGGGCCCGCCGCGTCAACGACACCGCGCGTCGTCTTCCCCGAACGCCTCGGTTTCCTGCGGGGAATCAATGGCAAGGCTACCGCCCGTCAGCATTATCATTGATTCCTCACGGGCGGCGCATCATGGGACAGCGCGCCGACGCCTCCCCTCCCTCGCATGCGTACACATGGGGCGGCGCCGCTTTATAAGCGGTGACCTCCTGTAACACCCTCGATGCGACTATAGCTCCCACGTGTCGAGGCACGACTTAGAGACATAATCGTATTGAAGGCATATGTCGCAAGTTAGGCAATCTTCACAAACATCTCATGTAATGTAATAATAAAAGGGAAGATAACATAGTTGGCTTACACTCGCCACGTCAATCAAGTGCATAAATTAACATCACATCAACTATACACTCAAGGCCCGACTACGGAGCCAAAATGAAAGAGAACCCAACATGCGACACGGTCCCAATCACCCCAACTGGGCACCACTACTGATCATCGGGAAAGGAAACATAGTATCGTTGAGAGTCTTCGTCGAACTCCCACTTGAGCTCATACGCGTCTCTTGGAGCGGAATCATCGGGCCCTGCATCTGGAGTTATAGTATCTGTGAGCCACACGGACTCAGCAATCTCGCACCCTCGCGATCAAGACTATTTAAGCTTATAGGAAGGGTAAGGCAATATATGAGTGGAGCTGCAGCAAGCGACTAGCAAGTATGGTGGCTAACTTATTCGCAAAAGAGAGCGAGAAGAGGAGGCAAGGCACGAGCGAGAAGCTAGAGGACAACCTGCGCAAACATTACTCCAACACTGTGTCCACTTCCCGGACTCCGCCGAGAAGAGGCCATCACGGTAACGCACCCAGTTGATTCATTTTAATCATTTAAGGTTCAAGTTATCTACAACCGGACATTAACAAATTCTCATCTGCCCATAACCGCGGGCACGGCTTTCGAAAGTTCAATCCCTGCAGGGGAGTCCCAACTTAGCCCATGACAAGCTCTCACGGTCAACGAAGGAATAGACCTCCTCCCAAGACGTTCCGATCAGACTCGGTATCTCGGTAACTCAAGACACTTCGACAGGTTAAAACAAGACCAGCAACACCGCCCGAATGTGCCGACAAATCCCGATAGGAGCTGCACATATCTCTTTCTCAGGGCACACTCAGATGAGCCAGACGTCGGGTAAGCCAGCCCAGAGTTGCCCCTGGTAGCCTCGGACATCGCTCAGTGGGACCAACACTCAGAGGAGCACTGGCCCGGGGGGTTAAAATAAGATGACCCTTGAGTCTGCAGAACCCAAGGGAAAGAAAAGGGCTAGGTGGCAAATGGTAAAACCAATGTTGGGCATTGCTGGAAAGCTTTAATCAAGGCGAAATCTCAAGGGGTTCCCATTATAACCCAACCGCGTAATGAATGCAAAATCCAGGAACATAACACCGATATGACGGAAACTAGGGCGGCAAGAGTGGAACAAAACACTAGGCGAGAGGCCGAGCCTTCCACCCTTTACCAAGTATATAGATGCATTAAGATAACATAGCAATATAATGATATCCCAACAAGTAAATAAAAGATGTTGCAACAAGGAACGACCTCCAATCTTCACCTACAACTAGCAACGCTACAAGAGGGGCTGAGCAAAGCGGTAACATAGCCAATCAACGGTTTGCTAGGACAATGGTGGGTTAGAGGTTTGACATGGCAATTAGGAGGCTGACAAGCAAGTGGTAGGCATCGTAGTAATGGCATAGCAAAAGAGCGAGCAAACTAGCATAGCAAAGATAGTAGTGATTTCGAGGGTATGATCATCTTGCCTGCACAGTTGTCAGAGTTGACTGGATCCTCAAAAGCAAACTCAACGGGCTCCTCGTTAGCGAACTCGTCTCTCGGCTCTACCCAAACAAGACAAACAAGCAACAAGGATACAATCAACCACGTGCAAGGATCAAGCGACATGATGCAATGATGATATGCTATGCGGGATGCGACGCGGGATGCAAAATGCAAGATATGACAGGAAATGCATGAAGCTGGCCTAAACTTGGAATTCCAAGGGTGCCACTGTAAAGATGAGATGAAATCGCTTGAAAACGATATAAAGAACGCCGGAATCGGAGTTACGGTTTGGAAATGGCAAGCGATTTAAGAATGACACCGGTCTGCGATTTACAGCAAGTAGGCATCTAAATGCAACGAAATGAACACGCTACAGCCACCAAACATGACAACAAAATACATGGCAGGGATGCACACAAGATGCTTAACAAAAGACTAGCACTGAGCCACGGCCAATTCATCAATTACGAGGTTCAAACAAGCATGGTAAAAACACAAATGCAAAACAGATTTCAGACTTAGTGAAATTAACACTTGTCTGGAATTTCAGATCATATAGCCCACTTCGGAGCAACAAAACAACATGATACATGACCTGATCATGACAAAGAAAGATATGGCATGGAGCTACTCAACAAGCTTAAAAAATACCTGAGTGACCTTGAGCCAAAAGGGATTACAAAATTTACTAACAAGCCCACGGACATAGCTAAAACACAATCAGTTTTCAGACTTAGTGAAAATTGGGACATGCTGAAACATAACTCACGAAGGCAGGTTTACGAGCTCGATGCACTCATCACGGTGCAAGTCATGGCAAGAAAAGCATACACCCATTAAGAAGACACAAAATTCTAGCTAGACATGGCAAGAACAATGACATAGCATGCACGTATCAACTACAATGACATCGGCAAAATCGCAAACAAGTTGACGATCTGCCTAGATTCACCACGAAGCAAAAGTAGAGCTTGATTGACTCAAGCTAGGGTGCTCCATAATTGCAAACAAAGACATAGATGGATAAAGCATAACAAGATTAACAAAACTCCTTTACTGATCATTCTCAAAAGAGGCACGGATAACTAGGAAACAACACGAACATAGGGCATCATGAACTAAATAATCTCAGACTTAGTGAAAACTACTAAGTCCCTGAAAACAGATTTACCGGGTGCCTCATTTTGCAAGCTTGCACAAGTCACCACACACATCACAAAAATGCATGGATTGCACCTCTGCAAAGAAGACAAAATCCTTAACAAAACATATGAAGGACTCAGAGGCATAGCATGCACATAATAATCATGGCAAAAATGACAAAAGTCTAAGATGAACTAGCAGATCTGACAATTAACTCACGAAGCCCTCTTCTAACAGCATTTTGGGCATCAAGATGAACTCAAATGAAAATAGTGCAATGGAACGAAATGATGTACTCTCTGAGATGAACATTTTCATATGCTATATGCATGAATCGGAGCTACGGGTGCAAAGTTATGGAGCCGCGAACATGGGCATATGGAGTAAAAATTCTGAGGACTTAGTAAAAAAAACTACCCAGATCTGGATCTAGGGTTTCGGATCATTGTAGCAACCGGGTCGGGGCGCGCCTCCCGAGGCGACTCCGGCAAAGACAAGGACGGCGGCCAGCGGGGGCGACGTCCGGTGGCCGGGGCGGCGGCGCCAGGGCCGCGGTGG
>NC_041384.1:496461398-496471418 GCF_002162155.2 Triticum dicoccoides
CGGGGAGGGCTCGCGGCGGGCTTGCGGGCCTCGGGCGGCGGCGGTTCACCGAGGTGCCACGTGGCACGTGCTGAGAGGGCGGCGGGGCGGCGGACGTTGTCCGGCCTGGCGCGGACACGTCCGGCGGCGGCGGGATCTGTTTTTTTTCTAGGGTTTCGGAGAGGGAGAGAGATCCGAAAATGGGGGGGCTATTTATAGGCATAGGAGGAGCTAGGAGAGTCCAAATGAGGTGCGGTTTTCGGCCACGCGATCGTGATCGAACGCTCTAGGACATGGAGCAGAGTTTGGTGGGTTTTGGGCCAAATTGGAGGGGTGTTGGGCTGCAACACACATGAGGCCTTTTCGGTCCCTCGGTTAACCGTTGGAGTATCAAACGAAGTCCAAATGGTACGAAACTTGATAGGTGGTCTACCGGTAGTAAACCAAGGCCGCTTGGCAAGTCTCGGACCAATCCGGAAATGTTTAATCCCCACACATGAAAGAAAGCTAGAAATGACCACCGGAGGAGAACGAAGCGCCGGAATGCAAAACGGACAACGGGGAAAATGCTCGAATGCATGAGATGAACACGTATGCAAATGCAATGCACATGATGACATGATATGAGATGCACGACAAAGAAAACAACACACAGAGACAAAGACCCGAACCCGAGAAATAAATATAACTTAACGCTAGAAACGGCAAGAGTTGGAGTACAAATTGGGAAAGTTATATCCGGGCGTTAGACCTCCCTCGTCTCTGGCCACACCAGCCACACCAGCCCTAGCCTGCCCTCTACCTCTCCCGAGAGCCGCCGTCGAGCCCTCCCTCTCTCAAGCGCCACCGTCGAGCCCTCCCTCTCCCTCCCTCCCTCTCCCGATGGCCGAGCGATTCCTCGGAGATGAGGCCGCGGCCTCCGTGAACAGGAGTCTTGGCTCCTGTTCCAGGCGAACATCCCGACGCCGCCGGACATGCACGCCGGGCCAACGGGATGGAGACTCAGCAACGGGGGACTGCCCATTCCCCTGTTGCCCGACGCCGTGGCGAAACCGGGCTACTTCGCCGACGAGGTCGTCGTCGTGCGCGCCTCCCACACTGACGCCCAGCTCGTCCTCCCCGAGTACGCCGTCGACAACATAGCGGTGTGGATGGCGTACTTCCAGCGCCTGCAGCAGCAGAGGATGGTGTCCACCAACTGCGCGCCGGTGGTGGCCGGCCTGAAGAACAGCGAGGACGCCACCTGTGGTGGGGTGTCCCCGGCCGCACCCTCGAGGGCGTTCCGACGAACCTCGAGGGCGGCAACGACCCGCTGTTGGCGTACCCCCCGGCGAGGGCGGCCGCCACGGCCACGGCCCACCGCCGACGCGACGGGCAATGGTTGCCCAGGAGGTTTGGCGCCTGCTCTTTTGTTGGGGAACGTAGCGGAATTTTAAAATTTTCTATGCATCACCAAGATCAATCTATGGAGTATCTAGCAACGAGGTAGAGAGGAGTGCATCTACATACCCTTGTAGATCGCGCGCGGAAGCGTTCAAGAGAACGGGGTTGATGAAGTCGTACTCGACGTGATCCAAATCACCGATGATCTAGTGCCGAACGGACGGCACCTCCGCGTTCAACACACATACGGTTGGGAAGACGTCTCCTCCAACTTGATCCAGCAAGGGGAAGTAGAGGTTGATAAAGATCCAGCAGCACGACGGCGTGGTGGTGGATGCAGCAGGATCCCGGCAGGGTTTCGCCAAGCGCAAGCGGGGAGGAGAGGTGTTACGGAGGGAGAGGGAGGCGCCAAGAGCAAGGGGTGCGGCTGCCCTCCCTCCCCCCCTCATTATATAGGGGCCTTGGGGGGGCGCCGTCCCTAGGAGATGAATCTCCAAGGGGGCGGCGGCCAAGGGGTGGCTTCCCCCCCAAGCCAAGTGGGGGCGCCCCCACCCCTAGGGTTTCCCAACCCTAGGCGCAGGGGAGGCCCAAGGGGGGTGCACCAGCCCACTAGGGGCTGGTTCCCCTCCCAAATCAGCCCATGGGGCCCTCCGGGATAGGTGGCCCCATCCGGTGGACCCCCGGGACCCTTCCGGTGGTCCCGGTACAATACCGGCGACCCCCGGAACCTTTCCGATGGCCGAAATTGGACTTCCTATATATAAATCTTTACCTCCGGACCATTCCGGAACTCCTCGTGACGTCCGGGATCTCATACGAGACTCCGAACAACTTTTGGGTTACTGCATACTAATATCTCTACAACCATAGTGTCACCGAACCTTAAGTGTGTAGACCATACGGGTTCGGGAGACATGCAGACATGACCGAGACGACTCTCCGGTCAATAACCAACAGCGGGATCTGGATACCCATGTTGGCTCCCACACGCTCCTCAATGATTTCATCGGATGAACCACGATGTCGAGGATTCAATCAATCCGTATACAATTCCCTTTGTCAATCGGCACATTACTTCCCCGAGACTCGATCGTCGGTATCCCAATACCTCGTTCAATCTCTTTACCGGCAAGTCACTTTACTCGTGTCGTAATGCATGATCCCGTGATCAACCACTTGGTCACATTGAGCTCATTATGATGATGCATTACCGAGTGGGCCCAGAGATACCTCTCCGTCATACGGAGTGACAAATCCCAGTGTCGATTCGTGCCAACCCAACAGACACTTTCGGAGATACCTGTAGTGTACCTTTATAGTCACACAGTTACATTGTGACGTTTGGCACACCCAAGGCACTTCTACGGTATTCGGGAGTTGCACAATCTCATGGTCTAAGGAAATAATACTTGACATTCGAAAAAGCTACAGCAAACGAACTACACGATCTTTGAGCTATGCTTAGGATTGGGTCTTGTCCATCACATCATTTTCCTAATGATGTGATCCCGTTATCAATGACATCCAATGTCCATAGTCAGGAAACCATGACTATCTTTTGATCAACGAGCTAGTCAACTAGAGGCTCACTAGGGACGTGTTGTGGTCTATGTATTCACACATGTATTACGATTTCCAGATAACACAATTATAACATGAACAGTAGACAATTATCATGAACAAAGAAATATAAGAATAACCATTTTATTATTGCCTTTAGGGCATATTTCCAACATCTTCTTCCTCCTCCTCCCGCTCTTCCTCACACTCGTCCGGCGCTCCGGCGTTGCTCAGCATCAAGGTCGAGCCCGCGGCGGAGACGCCGCTCGGCCGGCGCACTCGCAGCGCCGGCATCGTCATCAATGAGGGCGGCCGGCGCGCCTCCTCGTCGGCTCCTCCGTGCTTCGTCAAGCCGAAGACGGAGCCGGGCCTGGCGCCGGTGAAGATGGAGCCGGGCCTCCCCGCGGTGAAGACGGAGCACGGCGGTGACGTCGAGCTCGACGACGACGCGGCCCTAGAATGGGCGCGCGCGGACTCCCTGAAGATGGCGAGGGAGCGTCAGTGCGCCGCCCTGCGGCGATTCGCGCGGCACTGCCGGGGCCGCGATGAAGGTGGAATTGTCGTCATTGAGGACAACGATGACACCGCCGCGCCGCCGCCACCAGCCCGCATAGGCGACGCCGGTCAGGGGTCCACCAGGGACGGCCGCGTCAAGGAGGAGAAGTCGGACGACGACGACGACAACGACGACGACGGCGACGGCGACTACTCTGCTTTTAGCCAATTCCTTTTTTAATTATATATATTATGTAATAAAAACCCATGTAATATATGTCGAACTTCACCGAACTTTGAACTTTGCTATATTTTTTAATTTTTTTGAACGCGCTTGGGGACGGCCCTGGGGCCGGCGGCTGGGGACCAACTCACCCCCAGTCCGATTTTTTGCGCCGGCTCATCCCGAGGGTGATTTTAGGCGCCTCTTGGGGGGCAATGGCTGGAGATGCTCTAAGAAAAAGCCAAGATAAAACCACATCGAAACAATCACAGAAAAAATGTACCCCCAGGCGCGTTCCAGTTCCAGGCCAGTGAAAAGAAAAATAACCCGCACCCCACGTTCTCCACCTCCTCCTCGGACGACCTATCAGATCTACCCCCGAACACGAAGCACCCCGCACCCCCTCTGCCCCGACCAGTCCAGCGCCGCCCTCTCCACCGAATGCCCGAAGGCCGCAGCGACCAGCAGACGCCTCCCTCTCCAACGGATGGCCCTCTCTCTCCCCGACCACGTAGGTGCCTCTCTGTACCCCTATCAAATTCGATACCGCCCCGCCCAGGGACCTTCCGCCATACTCGACTCGCCAGAGCTCGCCTCTTCCTTCGTCCCCTCACTAGTAGAAAATAGGGCTATGGTCCAGGTCGGCTCAGCCCATTAGTCCCGGTTCAGTCTAGAACCGGGACCAATGTGGGCATTGGTCCCGGTTGGTGAGCCCAGGGGGCCGGCCAGGCCACGTGGGCCATTGGTCCCGGTTCGTCTGGACCTTTTGGTCCCGGTTGGCGGGACGAACCGGGACCAATGGGCCTCGCTCCTGGCCCACCACCATTGGTCCCGGTTGATGGCTTGAACCGGGACCAAAGGCTTCCCTTTAGTCCTAGTTCATGTCATCAACTGGGACCAATGAGGTGCCTATATATACCCCCTCACGCAAGAGGAGAGCTCAGTGCTCTGTTTTTTCTGGCCGAGGGGGAGAGGGCTTTGTGGTGCTAGCTCACCTCCTATGCACATGAGGTGTTCGATGGAATGCCCGAGCCACACTACTTAAGCTTTCTCCTCTCGAAGCTCGACCCCCAAGCTCCATTTTCCTCGAGATTTGTCTAGACTTAGCGGTCCGTCACGCCCCGTCCCCGTCTTCATCGCCGTCGATCACCCGCGCCGATCTCATCACCGACACCACCGTGGTGAGCCTCTTGTTCTTATCTTCTTTCTGAAAGGAAAAATATTCTTACTTGTATGTTTAGATAGATACTTGTATCATTTTCTTACATTTATTATTGCATCTTATATAGTGCAATGGTTTTGGTATCCGCCCCCGTCGGCCCTCGTCCTGTCTATGATTCGGATTTGATATGTATATTACCTTTATAACTATTAGTTCATTTATTGTTTATGAAAATTATGCCGACCAACATGACATCGATTTTATTTATCTAGGATGTATGTGAATCGGAAATGCCAACCGACCCTATTGTCGAGAGGTTAAATTTAGTTGAAGAAGAAAACAATTTGTTGAAGGAAAAAATAAAAAAAAATTGAGGAGGAGAAGATGATATTGGAGTTGCATGTTGCGGATGTCGTCGATGATCACAAGATCAAGATGGATGCAATGCGCTTGAAGATTAGAAAGATTAGAAAATATGCCATTCATACCGAGGCTTGGTATCATTATGCCGTTGGATCAATTGTTACCTTGGTTGCGATTATGATCGCATATGTTTTCGCATTGAAATGTTTTACATAGTTTCAATGTATGGTTTAATTAATTAGATGCTCTGGAGAGCTATATGTTGTTAGATGAGAACTATGTATGCACTTTGGTTTTAATGTGATGATGAACTTCTATTAATTTGGACACTTAATTATATATAATGCACGCAGATGAACCGGCAATGGATGTACGGTGACAGACACAACCGCGAGTACATTAAGGGCGTGCATGAGTTTCTCGATGCGGCTGAGGCAAACAAGCAGAATGGTTTTATGTGTTGTCCATGCACTGAATGTGGGAATACGAAGTCTTACTCTAACCGGAAAATCCTTCACTCCCACCTGCTTTACAAGGGTTTCATGCCACACTATAATGTTTGGACGAGGCACGGAGAAATAGGGGTTATGATGGAAGACGGCGAAGAAGAAGAGTACGATGACAACTATGTGCCCCCTGAATACGGTGATGCTGCAACGGGGGGAGCTGGTGAAGATCAACAGGAACCAGACGATGTGCCCAATGATGCTGCCACGGGTGAAGCTGCTGAAGATCAAGAGGAACCAGACGATGTGCCCTATGATGATGATCTCCACCGGGTCATTGTCGATGCAAGGACGCAATGCATTAGTCAAAAGGAGAAGCTGAAGTTCGATCGCATGTTAGAGGATCACAAAAAAGGGTTATACCCCAATTGCGAAGATGGCAACACAAAGCTCGGTACCATACTGGAATTTCTGCAGTGGAAGGCAGAGAATGCTGTGGCTGACAAAGGATTTGAGAAGCTACTGAAAATATTGAAGAAGAAGCTTCCAAAGGATAACGAATTGCCCGACAGTACATACGCATCAAATAAGGTCGTATGCCCTCTAGGATTGGAGGTGGAGAAGATACATGCATGCCCTAATGACTGCATCCTCTACCGCGGTGCATACAAGGATCTGAACGCATGCCCGGTATGCGGTGCGTTGCGGTATAAGATCAGACGAGATGACCCTGGTGATGTTGACGGCGAGCCCCTCAGGAAGAGGGTTCCTGCGAAGGTGATGTGGTATGCTCCTATAATACCACGGTTGAAACGTCTGTTCAGAAACGAAGAGCATGCCAAGTTGATGCGATGGCACAGTGAGAACCGAAAGAAAGATGGGAAGTTGAGAGCACCCGCTGACGGGTCGCAGTGGAGAAAAATCAAGAGAAAGTACTGGTATGAGTTTGCAAAGGACCCAAGGAATGTATGGTTTGCTTTAAGCGCGGATGGCATTAATCCTTTCGGGGAGCAGAGCAGCAATCACAGCACCTGGCCCGTGACTCTATGTATGTATAACCTTCCTCCTTGGATGTGCATGAAGCGGAAGTTCATTATGATGCCAGTTCTCATCCAAGGCCCTAAGCAACCCGGCAACGAAATTGATGTGTACCTAAGGTCATTCGTTGAAGAACTTTTACAGCTGTGGAATGGAAACGGTGTACGTACGTGGGATGAGCACAGACAGGAGGAATTTAACCTTAAGGCGTTGCTGTTCGTGACCATCAACGATTGGCCCGCTCTCAGTAACCTTTCAGGACAGACAAACAAAGGATACCACGCATGCACGCACTGTTTAGATGACATTGAAAGTATATACCTGGACAAATGCAGGAAGAATGTGTACCTGGGCCATCATCGATTTCTTCCGACCAACCATCAATGTCGAAAGAAAGGCAAGCATTTCAAAGGCGAGGCAGATCACCGGAAGAAGCCCGCCATGCGCACCGGTGATCACGTGCTTGCTATGGTCAATGATTTACACTACGTAATCTTTGGAAAGGGTCACGGTGGACTAGCTGTTCCGAATGACGCTGAGGGACACGCACCCATGTGGAAGAAGAAATCTATATTTTGGGACCTACCCTACTGGAAAGACCTAGAGGTCCGCTCCTCAATCGACGTGATGCACATGACGAAGAACCTTTGCGTGAACCTGCTAGGCTTCTTGGGCGTGTATGGGAAGACAAAAGATACACCTGAGGCACGAGAGGACCTGCAACGTTTGCACGAAAAAGACGGCATGCCTCCGAAGCAGTATAAAGGTCCTGCCAGCTACGCTCTTACGAAAGAAGAGAAATAAATCTTCTTTGAATGCCTGCTCAGTATGAAGGTCACGACTGGCTTCTCGTCGAATATAAAGGGAATAATAAATATGCCAGAGAAAAACAGAACCTAAAGTCTCATGACTGCCACGTGATTATGACGCAACTGCTTCCGGTTGCATTGAGGGGGCTTCTACCGGAAAACGTCCGATTAGCCATTGTGAAGCTATGTGCATTCCTCAATGCAATCTCTCAGAAGGTGATCGGTCCAGAAATCGTACCAAGGCTAAGGAGTGATGTGGCGCATTGTCTTGTCAGTTTCGAGCTGGTGTTCCCACCATCCTTCTTCAATATCATGACGCACGTCCTAGTTCATCTAGTCGACGAGATTGTCATCCTGGGGCCCATATTTCTACACAATATGTTCCCCTTTGAGAGGTTCATGGGAGTCCTAAAGAAATATGTCCGTAACCGTGCTAGGCCAGAAGGAAGCATCTCCATGGGCCATCAAACAGAGGATGTTATCGGGTTTTGTGTTGACTTCATTCCTGGCCTTAACAAGATAGGTCTCCCTAAATCGCGGTATGAGGGGAGACTGACTGGAAAAGGCACTCTTGGAAGAGACTCAATAATATGCAGGGACGGATATTCTTGGTCTCAAGCACACTACACAGTTCTACAAAACTCTACCTTGGTGACCCCGTATGTCGATGAACACAAGAACAGTCTGCGCTCCAAACACTCGGAGCAGTGCGACGACTGGATTACATGTGAACACATCAGGACTTTCAGCAGTTGGTTGGAAACACGTCTCAGAGGTGACAACACTGTTTGTGATGAGTTGTACTTGTTGTCCAGGGGACCATCTTTGACTGTATTGACTTACAAAGGATACGAGATAAATGGGAATACATTTTACACGATCGCCCAAGATCAAAAGAGCACCAACCAAAACAGCGGTGTCCGCTTTGATGCAACAACCGAGAGCCGAAAGGACACATTATGGTTACATAGTGGACATATGGGAACTTGACTACGGACCTGATTTTAAGGTCCCTTTGTTTAAGTGCAAATGGGTCAATCTGTTAGGCGGCGGGGTACAGGTAGACCCACAGTACGGAATGACAACAGAGGATCTGAAAAATGTTGGGTACAATGACGAACCGTTCGTCCTAGCCAATGATGTGGCACAGGTTATCTATGTGAAGGACATGTCTACCAAACCGAGAAAAAGAAAAGATAAGGAAGCGAATACATCATACGATGAGCCAAAGCGCCACATAGTTCTTTCAGGAAAAAGGGACATCCTGGGAGTGGACGGCAAGACAGACATGTCTGAAGATTATGAAAAGTTTCATGAAATTCCTCCCTTCAATGTCAAGGCTGACCCAAGCATCCTGATAAACAATGAAGATTATCCATGGTTACGGCGCAATAAGCAAATGACACAAGCGAAGAAAAAGTGAAGACTTTCTCCCGCAACTTTGTAACACACGAACATGCTACCATTGTCCATTTTGTACATGCACATGCTATGTGGGTGAAATTATGATACCATCCCAACTTTCAACTTTTTCAGAGTTCATTTGAAATGCTTTCATGTCTTATGGTTCGGCCCTCGTAATACTAATGGCACTAACAAAAAGTTTATAATTTTTCTAAAACTAATGGCACTAACAGAAAGTTTATAATTTTGCTAACCTAAAAGCAAACAGAATTAAAAATTAAAGCAAAAAACAAAAGAAAATAAATAATGCAAAAAAACAAATCAAAAAAACAGGAAAAACCTATTTTTAAAGTAAAGTTAATCACAAAATAAAATAAATAAAGCAACAAAGAAAACAAAAAAAACAAAAAAGTGTTTTCAAATTTGAAAACTAATGGCACTAACAGAAAGTTTATAATTTTTCTAAAACTAATGGCACTAATAGAAAGTTTATAATTTTGCTAACCTAAAAGCAAACAGAATTAAAAATTAAAGCAAAAAACAAATCAAATAAATAATGCAAAAAACAAATCAAAAAAACTAACCCAATAGGCCCACAGGCAGTAGCAGGTTTAGGCCCGAAAGCCTGCATTAGAGAGGAGCTCGAATGGGTAGGCACACCAGCGCTTATAAACCAGTGCCGGCGCCCTTCAGCTAGCGATGTGGGACTAAACTTTTGGGCTCGGGGCAGCAAAGGCCATCGGTCCCGGTTGGTGGCACCAACCGGGACTAAAGGGGGCATTGGTCCCGGTTCGTGGCACCAACCGTGACCAATGCCCTCTTTAGTCCCGGTTGGTTCCACCAACCGGGACCAAAGGCCGCCGCTTCCCGCCCTTTGGGCTGCTGAAAATTGGCCTTTGGTCCCGGTTCGTGGCACCAACCGGGACTAAAGGAGGCATTAGTCCCGGTTTGTGCCACCAACCGGGACCAATGCTCCGTCTATATAAGCCACACTTGTGAAAATTTTGGTTCAGTTTCTTCGATCCCGCCCCGACGTCGCCGCCAGGCTGCCCCTCTGCTCGCCTCGCCGTCGCCGCCGTTGCCCCTGCCCCGCCCCCGAGCGCGCCCTGCCTCGCCGTCATCGCCGGCCGCTCGTCCACCGCCCCGAGCACCCCCTGC
>NC_041384.1:496472383-496472960 GCF_002162155.2 Triticum dicoccoides
CCCTCGCCCTCGCCGACCCCGAGCCCGTCCTCGTCGCCGTCGCCCCCGCCGCCGGCCGCCCGCGTCTCCTCCCCGATCCCTCCGGGAGAGGTAGCTACCGCCCCATCCTCCCCCCTTCCTTCCTTCCCTGCTCCTTAATTTGCAAAATATTGATATGATGTAGATGTATGTATGTATGTATGTATGAGTTGGGGAGAAAGTTTATAATTTTTGTTCATGTATACTGTACATGTATGTATGATGAGTTTTGATATTTTTTTGTTCATATATAATGTAGATGTATATGTATGTATGGAATGATATCGATGGATGTATGTATATAGAACATTCGTAGAAAATATGACGAATCCGATATGACCAATGTCCCCCTCCGGTTCACTCGGGAACACTAACTATCTTGGAGAAAAAAATGTTATCGGGAAAAAAAATGTTATCGGGGTCGAGGGTCGTCGAACATGAGAGGAAGAAGAGGATAAAAAAGAAGAGGAAGAAAAAAAAAGAGGAGAAGAAAGAATAGAGGAGCTTCTCCTCTATTCTTTCTTCTCCTCTTTTTCTTCTTCTTCTTCATCTTTTTTTA
>NC_041384.1:496473120-496502160 GCF_002162155.2 Triticum dicoccoides
GGACATTCATGAGAGAGGCGAGGAAGAAGGGGAAGAAGAGGGAGAAGAAGAGGAGAGGAAGAAGAGGAAGTCTTCTCCTCTATTCTTTCTTCTCTTATTTTTTCTTCTTCTTCTTCCTCTTTATTTTATCGGGAACGAGGGTCGTCGAGAGGTCGATGAGCGGTAGAGGAGAAACCCTAAATAGAAAGTATCATTGGTGTGAGATACATGTACCGTCGATGTCGGACACTACACCCACATCCCACAAGTGGCGCGGGCTTCGACGCCCACGTCACTTGTGGGACGTGGATGTAGTGTCCGACACCGAAGGCCACATGTATCTCACACCCACGATACTTGCTAGCTATTTAGGGTTTCCTCTACCGAAAAGAAGAGGAGAAATAAATAAGAAGAAGAAAAAAGAAGAAAAAGAAGAGGAGAAGAAGAAAGGAATAGAGGAGAAGAAGAGAAAAATAGAATATATATTCTATTTTCTCTTTTCTCCTCTATTCCTTTCTTCTTCTCCTCTTTTTTTTCTTCTTTTTTTTTCTTCGACACGTGGGGGGGGGTCGAGAACGCCGGACATTCATGAGAGAGGCGAGGAAGAAGGGGAAGAAGAGGGAGAAGAAGAGGAGAGGAAGAAGAGGAAGTCTTCTCCTCTATTCTTTCTTCTCTTCTTTTTTCTTCTTTTCTTCCTCTTTATTTTATTGGGAACGAGGGTCGTCGAGAGGTCGAGGAGCGGTAGAGGAGAAACCCTAAATAGAAAGTATCGTCGGTGTGAGATACATGTACCGTCGGTGTCGGACACTACACCCACATCCCACAAGTGGCGCGGGCTTCGACGCCCACGTCACTTGTGGGACGTGGATGTAGTGTCCGACACCGAAGGCCACATGTATCTCACACCCATGATACTTGCTAGCTATTTAGGGTTTCCTCTACCGAAAAGAAGAGGAGAAATAAATAAGAAGAAGAAAAAAGAAGAAAAAGAAGAGGAGAAGAAGAAAGGAATAGAGGAGAAGAAGAGAAAAATAGAATATATATTCTATTTTCTCTTTTCTCCTCTATTACTTTCTTCTTCTCCTCTTTTTTTTCTTCTTTTTTTTCTTCGACACATGGGGGGGTCGAGAACGCCGGACATTCATGAGAGAGGCGAGGAAGAAGGGGAAGAAGAGGGAGAAGAAGAGGAGAGGAAGAAGAGGAAGTCTTCTCCTCTATTCTTTCTTCTCTTCTTTTTTCTTCTTCTTCTTCCTCTTTATTTTATCGGGAACGAGGGTCGTCGAGAGGTTGAGGAGCGGTAGAGGAGAAACCCTAAATAGAAAGTATCGTCGGTGTGAGATACATGTACCGTCGGTGTCGGACACTACACCCACATCCCACAAGTGGCGCGGGATCTTCTACGTTTGGCACTAATATATCCATCTGTCATGTTTGAATAATAATTGCCATGTTGTAAATATTTGTAGAAACTATGGACACCGCCCTAGACGAAGCAACAAAAGAAGCGTTGTTGAGGGACATAATCGCAGAAGGAAGTGATGCCATCTCGTTGTTTCTCAACGAAACCGATGGTCTGGAAGGAGAGGGTGAACAAGCTGGCTACGATGACCTAATGCCGGTGCAAGAAGAAGAACATGAGGACGGCTCCGGTGACCCAATGCCGGTGCAAGAAGGAGACCGTGATGACGGCTCCGGTGACCGAACCGAGTCCGACCAGGTATATATATTAGTTAAGCCTATGCTGACTAGCTGATTGATGCATTCATTGTTTTGGTATGTACACATATTAATTAAGTCTTTGTTCTTTTTTCTAGCCCTCCGGATCGAGCACAACTTCGGTAAAGAGACGAGGCCCGAAGAAAAAGTTGAGCTCGGATGAAAAGTTTGAGATCATAGCAATCGCGCCCGACGGCCAACCTATTGAACCCCTCCGGACAAAGAGTGCATTTGTTGCTCAGTGCGGGGTTCTGGTTAGGGACAAGATCCCGATAAGCATCCAACAATGGTTTAAGCCGGCTACAGAAGACCCTGAGGTCTCTTGTGTCAATGATATGCAGAAAAATGATCTTTGGACTGAGCTGAAGTCAAATTTCACCCTACCGCTTGAGGATAATCCAAAGAACCCAGTTAAAGAGAAATTAATCAAGTCTTTTGCTCTGAAGAGGATGGCAGAACTATTCAGGAGGTGGAAGAAAGAGCTGAATAAGTTTGTCGAAAATAATGAGACACCAGAATTCAAGGGCAGATATGAGAAGATCAGAGATCACTGGCCCGCATTTGTGGCCCACAAAACATCGGAAAAGAGTCAGAAGATGTCGGCGACAAACAAGCAAAATGCTGCGAAGAAGAAGCTTCACCATCGCACGGGGTCAGGTGGCTACCTCGTAGCCCGGCCTAAGTGGTCCAAGACTGAGAATGATCTGGTTCATAAAGGGATCGAACCAGAGACAATTAACTGGCCAGACCGTTGCCGTACTTGGTTCTTCGGGGCTGGCGGAACCCTGGACCCTATAACAGGGAAGTGCATTTGGACAACGATCAAATGGACGTACCAGTTAGTAAGCTTAAGCAGTATATCGAAGCAGCGCAGGAAGGGACGTTCTTTCCAGACAGAGAGAACGACGAGCTCACAATGGCCCTCGGGAATCCTGAGCACCCTGGACGGACACGAGGCACGCCAGGGTCCATTCCGTGGAAGGTTGGGTTTCCGGACGCAGGCGGTTACAAATCCCATGAGAGGAGGAAAAAAGTGCAGCAGACCCAAATGCAGGCGCTGCAAGCAAGGGTAGACGCGATAGAGGAACGAGAAGCAAATCGCAGCAAACGTACTACCGAAGCCTCCCCCGAAGCTACCCCGCCATCTCAGCGCAGAAGCAGCGTGGCTTCCACCGAGCTGCTTCAGCCGGAGCATGCCTTGACGGCTCCTGCCAGCTATCCCGTGGATGCTATAACGGAGTCTCAAAATTGCCACCTTATGACGCAATGGATGAATTTGAAGGTCAAGGCGGCTGTTGGCTCTGTTTATCCTACTGAACCCGGCGCAACTTTTCACTGCCGGCCGATTCCAGAAGGATATGCTAGGGTGATGGTGGATGAGATAACGGAGGGATTTGAGGACATCCAGCTTGACCACCCTACCGGTGAAGGGGAGACTCGGCTGGGGTCTGCTCTGAAGACTCCATGCCTATGGCGGAAGTAGCTCATCAACCTTCCAAACTGGATGCCACCGCCTCCTCCTCCTCCTCCGGCGAGTCAGGGCACTCCGCCTCCACCGCCTCCTCCTCCGGCGAGTGACGATCAGGGCCCTCGGCCGGCTCCTTCTCCGGCGCGTGGCGGCACTCCGCCTCCTTCTCCGCCTGCACCGACGCGCCCGAGCAGCCAGCCTCCTCCTTCTCCGCCTCGTCAGCAAGGGCAGAAGAGACCTACCGCCGCTCCAGCTGCTCCGGCGCGTCATAGTCCTTCTCCTCCGCCTCTTAAGCAAGTAAAGAAGACAACCGCTACGTCTACTCGGTCGGCGTCTAGCAGTACAACCAGAGGCGGGAGGACATACAGATTCGGTCCTTCTCTAAAGACTCCAGAGAAGTTACCATACGAGAGGACCCAGGAGGAGAACGCCGAGATCGCACGAGAAGAAGTGAAGAAATTCTTTGAAGGGGTGAAAGCAAAGAAACATCCACCTCCGGAGGAGAAGGTAGATCGGGTGAAAGTGAAGCGCACTCTGGCTGCCCTGACAAAACCACCAAAGTCTGATCCGCCGAAAGGAAACTATGACCGCATTATTGGAAAGGAATTTGCCGAAGCGGAGCGGTGGGGAAGTACTGTCAGTGTTCAAAGGCTGAAAGAACGACGAGCTGGGAAACAAATTGCCCAGCTCGGCGAACAAGCGAAGCAATCGTGCCCCCCGCTCAAGGTGCCTAGCCATAACGTCGCTAATGATCCGAGGATGGTGCCCGGTTATAGCAATCTTGCAGATTACCTGCCCGACGAAGTACATTATGAACCCATGGACGTGCAGATACAAAGATACGAGTACGGGAAGCCTCTCGTCAAAGATGAAAGATCTCTATCAACGATGATGCGAAGATTGCATGATTGGTACTTGAAAATCTGCAGAGACTCTGGGGGGAGGAGTACTTTGTATGTGAAAGTTAAAAAGGAGCATGACCTCGTTGGAATTGATCTGTTGCCTGTTCCATTTGAGGAGTTCTATCAGTTTTTCAATCAATTGGCCCTCGATAAAACAACGGTCGCCTGCTACTGTCTGTAAGTAGTACTACTTCTGTCATTAAGTTTCTCTATATAGCTTAGCTCTTTCATTGCATGTATTTATAATCATCCTCACTATATTATGCAGATTGAAGATCGCCGAATTGAAGAAAAGACAAGTCGGTGATATTGGGTTCATTAACACATATCTCATAGATGCAACTGAGGTTAAACTTCATGCCGCAGCTACCGAGGCCAACTTGCTACGATCGTTCGTAACAAAACAAAACAAAGATATAATGCTCTTTCCTTACAACTTCAGGTGAGTGTTACTGTCTTGTGCATATTCGGTTTCCCTTATATATTAGTCAAGGTTATAGTAATGTAATTGATGAGTTATGCATGTGTGTGCAGTTTCCACTATATTCTCCTAGAGATTAAGCTTGAGCAGGGAGTAGTAACTGTTTTAGACTAAACGAAAAGATCCCCAGGACTATGCAGACATGACTCAAATACTCCAGAAGTAAGTTAAATCGATCATTATCCACCATATCAGCAACTTTGTTCATTTCCTGATACCAAGTAATTGTTTTCTTTGTCCGGCAGGGTTTGGAGAAAATTCACCAAAACAGTTCCAGGACTGCCGAAGGAGCTGGAATTTAGACACCCGAAAGTAAGTACTATAGTAGCATGTTCCGCGCATCTCCTAGTGATTCAAGCGCTAGTTTCATCAATACCATTTAGCATTCTTGATTATCAGTTTGATTGACCTCTATTTCTTGTAAAGTGGTTGTGGCGGGAACAAGGGAATGATTTCTGTGGATACTACATCTGCGAGTCCATCCGCCACACGACCTGTGAGCGGGGAGGGTACTCTAACGAACAATATGAAGTACGTAAATAACAACATTCACAATTTTATTTTATTACCATCATTTGTGTTGAGTTTCATTCATTCATATATATATATATATATATATATATATATATATGTGTGTGTGTGTGTATTGACCCCTTCTTCAAATTAGATGTTTCGGAAGCAGGATGAACTCCTAGCACCAGCTCGCATGCGAGCAATTCAAGAGGAATTGGCGGCATTCTTTCTTGACCACGTGATCCCTGAAGACGGAGAATTCTATGTGGACCCTGAGTCCGTATGATTATATTTGTAAGAGATAATTATTGTATATATGTAGCCGGTAGTGTCAGATAGATATACGAGAACTTGTTGTTCGACCAATCTCTCGAAGAAGGAGAGGTGGTCGATATCACTTCTCTCTGTATGCATATATGTTCATGACGATCTTCTGTTTCCTTAGTTTGCTTACTAGCTAGCCAGCGTGTCTAGTCCTCTCTATATGTATGTATAGTACGTAGCGTCGACCAAACACGGACATAAGAGAGGACACTTCTCTCTATTAATTATAGCTAGCTAACACAATATATGAAACACCTAAATTAACACCCCAAAACCCCCAACCCCTCCCCCCCCTTTCAAAAAAAAAACAAAAACCCCAGCCACAGAAATGCTGACGCGTGGATGCCTATTGGTCCCGGTTGGTGTTGGTGCCACCAACCGGGACCAAAGGGTCTCCTGACTGGGCTCTGCGCACTGCCCACGTGGAGGGCCTTTAGTCCCGGTTCTGGATTGAACCGGGACTAAACGGGGGAGGTATTAGTACCGACACTTTAGTCCCGGTTCCGGAACCGGGACTAAAGGCCCTTACGAACCGGGACTATAGGCCGTTTTTCTACCAGTGCCTCCTCCCCGGCCCCTATGCTTGTCTCGTGCACTTCGGTCTTCACGATCATGGGCTCATTCATTTTCCACCCCTTAGCCTCTGCAACAGATGCCCCACACTTTCCTCAGCCCTCGCCCTGTCGCCTCCACCAATCCCCCATGCCACTAGCCAGCGACGCTGTGCTCTCCTCAAGACCTAGCTCATGCCTCCGATGTGTCCGTCATGCTCGACGGTGGAGCATGCCAGGAAAGCACTCAAACTGAATCACATCACTTGGGCTTCGTCCTTGTTCGAAGAGATGAGAGATGGATTCGCTGTCGCCAACCACTAAACCATGATCCTTCGTGGCGAGCGCCTACTTCTCGGAGCCTACCCTCCCGCGGTCTCACCGCGCAGCCATCCATCGGCTAGGAGCCCCTAGGGGGATGTTGTCGGTGTAGAATGCGTCTCCAACACTGTGGGTTGGGGACCGAGCGATGGGCCGTGGCGGATTCCAGTCAGGGTGTTGCTCGGCTAGCGCAGATGCAAGCTGCATAAGAATAGAATAATTCGATTTAAGGAAGGCAGGCGTACTATAAACTTCGGTACTGCTAATTACTACCTTCATTTGGTCATATCTGATTCTCTGTTATCCTACACTGTGATCTTAGTTTGATTACCCATGGAATGCGTTATATTCTCTGATGGTATTTATAGCTTTTTTAAACTGGTTGGTGCAGGATTCGTTAACATGAATTCCCAAACGATATTACCATCCAAGTCGTGAAGAGCAGCTTGCGCACAAGGTAACAAACCAACCCCAACTTTGATTCTTACTGCGCACGCTTAGAAATCACATGGAATCGGTAAAAATCGTGAGTTCTAAGGGCATCTCCAGCCGCGCCCCAACAGGGCCCTCCAGGCTACTTTTTCGGCGCCGGCACCGAAAAAATGACCCAGTCGCGCCCCCAGGACGCCGAAAATCGTTGTTTCGGACCTTTTTTCTGCCCGGCGGTCACAGGCCGAACCCGACGCGCTGGAGAGCAGTTGGGGGCTCCGGCGTTAGGGAAAAGCACGCCTGGCCCACACTGACAGGGGAAAAGTCAAGGTTTTCTTCCCCCGACTCGCCTCGCATCCCCCGCGCCCTCGGCCACCACTAGCTATATCCCGGCGAAGGCCGCCGCCCTACTCCGCTAGATAGCCATTCCCCGCCGGAAAATAGCAGCGCTTCGCCGCGGCAGCCCCTCCCACAGCAGCTGGGCATTTCCGGCCGCCGTTTCCGGCCGCGGAGGCGCGGTTTAATGGCGGGTACACGCCCACCGAGCGCAAGGTGTTCGGCGTTTTGCCTGCCCCGGCGATGGATTCGGATGAGGAGGAAGAGCTCGCCGCGCTGCTGGAGGAGGAAGCCGCGGCCGTCGCCCAGGAACAAGAGCATCTCATGGTGCTCGCCGCCCTCGCCCAGCTGCTGGCGAGCAATGAAAAGCCGCGGCGAGGTGGCTCAGCGCCGGGGCGGATGAAAGTGAAGAACCGGCATCGTCTCCAAGGCTACTGCATGCTCTACTCCGACTACTTCGCCGATGCTCCACTTCATGGCGAGAGAACATTTCGGCGCCGTTATCAGATGAGCCGAAAGCTCTTCCTCAGGATTGTGAATTCCATCCGGGAGTTCGACAACTACTTCAAGTGCAAGATGGATTGCACTGGCGCTCTTGGATTCACCTCCATCCAGAAGTGCACGACAGCGATGAGGATGCTTGCATATGGAGCTCCCAGTGATTCACTCGACGACTATGGGCGCATGGCCGAGTCCACCAGCATAGAGTGTTTCTACAAGTTCTGTCGGGCAGTGGTGGCAGTGTTTGGGCCACAATACTTGAGAACACCCAATGCGGAAGACACTGCTCGGATCCTAGCCCAGAATGCAGCAAGAGTATTTCCTGGGATGCTTGGAAGCATTGACTGCATGCATTGGAAATGGAAGAATTACCCATTTGGTTGGCAGGGGATGTACAAAGGCGCCAAAGGCGGTTGTAGTGTGGTGCTTGAGGCGGTAGCCACACAGGACCTCTGGATTTGGCACTCCTTTGGTATGCCAGGAACTCACAATGACATCAACGTGCTGCAGTGCTATCCTGTTTTTGCCAAGCTCGTTGAGGGCCATTCTCCTCCGGTGAACTTCGAGATCAATGGGCACCAATACAACAAGGGGTATTATCTAGCTGACGGCATCTATCCGAGATGGTCGACATTTGCGAAGACGATCTCAAACCCTGTGGCAGGAGGCAAGAACGACTGGTTTGCGAAGCTTCAGGAGGCTTGCAGGAAGGATGTCAAGCGGGCATTTGGTGTGCTCCAATCTCGATTTGCTGTTGTTTGGTACCCCGCTCAGACCTGGTCCAAAGATCAAATGTGGAAGATTATGACTTGCTGTGTCATCTTGCACAACATGATCATCGAGAGCGAGCAAGAAGACCCAGTGTTTGACACTGAACCATACTACAGGCAGGGTCCTCTAGCCGAAGTTGATCACCAGCTACCGGTAACTTGGATTGCCTATCTCAGTATGCGTCAGGAGATCAGAGATCCACAGGTGCATCATCAACTGCAGAAAGATCTGATTGAGCACCTATGGAGGCTCAAGGGAGACGCCGTGTGATGAAATACGAGTTTTTATTTGTTGAACTATATAATTTGTATTGAACTATTTGTTGTTGTACTATTTTGTTAAAGTATTTGATTTTTCTGTGATGAAATATGTGATAAGAAATAATTGTGTTGATAATTGAACGCCGAGACACGGCGAAACCACGCCGAATATGGGCCTATTCTCGCCCATATGGGCCCTTTATTCGCCGAAATTGGGCTGCAAAGTGGGCCAATTTCGACGCCTGGGGGCGACGACTGGGCGCAAAACCGCCCCCAGCGCCGATTGTATCGCCGGCTCGCCCCCAGGGGGCGATTTTTATGCGTCCGGGGGGGGGGGCAACGGCTGGAGATGCCCTAATGAAATCTTCTGCAACTCCCACTGGCATCTAAATGCGGCTACATACGGAAGCTGGTGTCGGGGGCCAACGGGTCCAGGGTGACCCACCTCCAGATCATGGGCATGCCTGGTGGCGCCAAGGCGTTTGACCTCGTCATCACGTTCTGCTACGACATCAACTCCGAGATCACCACCGACAACTTTGCCATGCTGCACTGCGTCACCGAGCACCTGGAGATGACCGAGGAGTACAAGCCTGGGAACCTCATCGGCAGGACCGAGGCCTACTTGGAGGAGGTGGCATTGGTGATCCTGAGGATGAGATCACCGCGCTCCGCAGGGCCAGGACCGAGGAGCTCCTCCCGATGTCCGATCGACAAGGTGCAGATCATTAAGGCCAACTTCACCGCGCGACCCTATCCTGTCTGGCCCTGTCCGTTTGGGGTAAAACGGACAAACGAGACGGCCCAGCGCGCGGGAGCAAACGGACTTTTGTCCGTTTTGTGTCCGCTTTCGACCCATCCGCGGCCCAAGTTTGCGCCGCTTTTGGGGTGAAACGGACACCACGCGGATGCGCGGGTCGTCTACGCGTGTCTTTCCCCGGCTCGCCCATCGGTGGCACAGGGCGGGCCTTTTTCTATCTGCCCCCCTCCCTCCCTCAGGCCGCACCCCCTCCACTCTTCCCCTCGCTGCCACCGCTGCCATTGCAGCCATGCAGTTCAGACGCGAGCTCGCCCAGCCCATTCCCCTCGGCGCCGCCTAGCTATCCAACCACGGCCACCTGGTGTGCGCACCCGCCGGCCGGTTTTGGGGCGGATCCGGTCGGTCTTGAGCTCGGCTGGCTGTGGGAGGCCGGGCCGCGCCATGGACTGGCCGGGCACCTCGCCGGAAGGCCCTGGCAGTGGCTCCTTCTCTAGCCGCTCGGATCTGCACCGTCGGTGGTCCGCGGGCAGATACACGAATGGCGGTCTGCTGGGCTCGGTGCTTGCCCAAAAGCTCGCCGGCGCACCGTTGCCACTCATTAAGTGCGACCACTACACAAGGATGGTCGTGCGCCGCGTGTCTACAACGTCGGAACATCCCGGATGGGTGTTCATCAAGTGCTTAAACGACGGGGTATGCGCTTTTTTTAGCTTCGGTCTGTGCTCTAGATTTGACTAGTTGTGCTAACTTCAAATTTTGTTGTGTAGAATGGATGCAAGTTTTGGTATTGGGAAGAAGAGTACATCGATATATTGATAGAGCAAAATTTAGTACATGTTCGTGCACTTTTAGCTAGCATAGAGGTTGTAAATGAGACAAGTGCATTTGTTGCTAGATTAGAGGCTAGACACGAGACTAGGTCTGAGGAAGCAACATCTACTTCTGCCTTGAAGAAGAAAGAAGGATGCCAGATAGAGCCTCCTCCACAGATCAGCGATGAGTGCTCGAGAAGGCCCTAACCCAACTCAAGGGGGCAGTTATGGAAGTTGACTATCTTCTAAAATGTATTCTTGTTGTTCTTATTTTCTTTGGCCTTGCTTTACTAGTCAAAATGTGATGATGTATTGTCATGTATCAAAAATGAATGATAAAAAAAAGTTAAGGACTTGTAAAGAAAAATGCACGCGAACAGGAAGCGGCCGAGATGCGTCCGCGCGCTGGGCGCACGACCACGCATCCCAGGACACGCCCGGACACGACCCTAAATCCCTATCCAAACGGACAGAATCCGGACAAAACGGACGTCCGTTTGGGATCGCACGGTGGAGTTGGCCTTAGCAGGTGCATCGATGCCATAGCGACCATGACCTGCGGCGACGGCAGTCATGAGGGACTGGACGGTGGCGATGACGGTGTGGGCGCGGTGCCAAGCCGCCAAGCCCATGAATGACTGGCGGGCCGACGAGCTGGACGGTGGGAGTTTAAACCGTACTCTTTGGTATGAACCCCATGCGTAAACTTTGATAGTCCCTGTGACACAATTTCAGTTCTTGGGTAAAATTCAGTTCTTGAAATGTACATTCTGTACATTTTTTTAGTTGAGGAAGAGAGAACTTGGAGATGGTTTGCTTGTTGATTCAACTCACGAGAGAGGATTTTCTATCATGCACGGGACCTCCCGTGCATGCATTCAACCGCCTTGTTTATTACTATATGGGATCATTGACATCACCTATAAGATTTTCTATCTCATCTAGCATACATTCACATGTTATTCTACTCATCGAGTTTCATCCAAAAAAATATATGCATACTGTATGTTGAAATAAAAGTTTGATTTACATTCTGTTTGCATAATTGTGTTTTTTCTAACAAGATCTTTCAAACAAGATTAATATTGAATATATTTTTAGGAAATGTTTTTTACAAGTAAACTACCATGCTCCAAACTTGTTTCATACAAATTTATTTATTTGATGCAAAAATTCAACAATGAGTTATTCAAACAAAACTTTGAACTTTAATAGTGTTTGACAAAGTATCTCATAGTCTTGTGTATTTTTAATAGTGTTTCAGTGTGTTTAAAATTTGATTATTTTTAGAACATGCTGAAACACATTCAAAAGTGGTATAGTTTTAAAGTTCTCCTCGTCATAAACACAAATATGTAAACGGATCATAAATTGTACCTTTGGTTTAAAAGATAAAATAGTTTTAAACTTGGAAATAAAATAACAAAGCATGGGATGGTGAAGCATAGGTTTGCATGTGGTCAGAGAAAGATCTGACAAACTACAAAAAGCATTAATGCGCAACATCGAATCTCCAAAAAAATAAACGGCCCTCCCATGCACAGGACCTCCCGTGCATGGGAGAAATGTTTTTCTCTTCAACTCACCGCATGTCTGGTGAAATCAAAGGCCTATTTGGCACTGTTCCGTGGGGTTTACTATAGACCTTGAAGCTTTGCTTCTGTTATCTATTAGATATTTTTCTAAACTCTCGACCTGTATTTTTTGTTTGAGCAGGGGCAGTGCAGCGAACACAAGCAAAGAAAATGGTAGAAGGTGAGAAGGACTATCTGTGCGAAGTCTTGTATAATATGCACAGTGAATTGCATATCCATTATCTATCTATTTGATAAGTATTGACATGTAGTAAGACATGTCTAATCTGAATTTTGATATATGGAAGGCATGATAGTCTGTATGTTCAATTTTTGATTGTATGTTGAATTCTCATGCTCTAGATCCGCCTCCACCGACATCACACACTCATCCTTGATCTCCCACCAGCAATGCCCTGAGGTCATTGACACATGCAACCAAGTGATTCCAACGACGCCGAGGAGGTTGTGGGTGAGAGCTCCTGTTCTCCTGGGGAGAGCATGTTGGCGTGTTCGAGGTGTCCAAGAAGAAGGGAGGAGGCACTCATGTGGGCTGCTCTAGGAAATACACCAGATTGAGCGAGGTTAGATTAAAGCTTCTTAATTCTTCACTAGAATTATTTGGAGTTGGAAGAAGTGCGCGCATATGGAAGAAGGTACTGCAAGCCGGAGGCACATAGGAAGACCGGACGGAGAAACAGTGAAGGAAGATGAAGACCATCATCAAACTTTACCTATTTGTGTTTCGGATGCGACTTCCATGTGGTCAAAGACATGATGATCACCAAGAATGGAGGGAAGTGGGAGAAAAACATCAGAGTTTGTGAAATTTTGAAAGAAAGACCAATTGATTCAATACTTTGTCCGAAAACTTCACTCTATGACTTTGTAAATAAATGATACGGCATTCAATATGCACTTGGATTATTTTTCACATGTCTCTGGTTAAAATTCCATTTGGTGGGCAAGCATGTACTAATAGAACTCTCTTCAGTTTCTGTATATCATTATCAGATTTCGATAAGAATGCATGCATCTTTTGTTTTCATCTTCCAAAACCAGTATGTTTATGGGTTTATGCAACACTTGCTTTGACCAGACAATGACAATACGTTCAGCTCAAGAAAATCACAGGAATCATTTATTTGAATGGCATGGTAGTCTAAATTCCAAATACTTGAAAAAATGCACCTACATATGAGCCTAACCAATCCATAAAATAACAAATTACAAGTAAGAGCTATCTTATCATCATTGTGAAACAATATGAAATAAAATAGTGGGATGAAACCGAAGCTAGAGCAAGTAGTAGCCAAGATAAAAGTGGCAGAGGAAGAGCAAAGTTTGTCTTGTTGGGGTAAGATAAATAAGATGTGCGCCGAGAAAATTTTGAACCAACGAAAAAAGAGATGGAGCTGCCAGGACAAATACAACCAGTGCAACATTGTTATGTTGTCCCGTGGCAACGCACAGGTATTTAGCTAGTAAGAGTTAAATACACTACAGGTGTCCTAACTTGTCCGGCGCGGTCAGTTTGATGCCTAAACTTGAAAAATACATAAAAGTGATGTCGTAATTTGTCTGGGCGTTCAAATACGGTATCTTTGGACGTATGCCGCTGTATCAAGTGCCCATGTGGCATGCCAGTGCGTCTTTGGGCCACATGTCATGTGGCTGCAAGCGCTCGACGCGCGTTATGAGCTATATGTGTAGTTTTTTTTACAAGAATGCCCCTGAATTTTAATTAATTCTCATAAAAATACCCCTTGATTTTAATTTTAATACTCGCAAAAAATACCAGGAAGCGAGCGTGCATGGAATTCGAACT
Source organism: Triticum dicoccoides (assembly GCF_002162155.2). Taxonomy (NCBI): domain Eukaryota; kingdom Viridiplantae; phylum Streptophyta; class Magnoliopsida; order Poales; family Poaceae; genus Triticum; species Triticum dicoccoides. The sequence continues at coordinate 496,486,647 of NC_041384.1, forward strand.
AGGCGGCAACACTCTGGTTTGCGCTTAATTTTCAGCAAGCAGTTTATATAGATGATTGCACGTGCCGCTCTGCATTTGCTTTTACTGGAGTAATTTTCTTTTTATTTATTTCCAAGTTACTATGTTGTTTTTCTTCGAGTGAAGTTTCTGTTTAGTTTCCATGATACATAAATCTTTTCATATATAAAATAATTATAAGTATGAAATTATTGTTTATTTAATACCTCTATTCTATTTTCATTATTGTGTACTTTGAAGAGATAGACATTCTAAAATTGATGTGGATTTAAAAAGTTGAACGTATATTAAAAGCACGGTGAGTATTTTTTGAAATACACGTTCATGTTCATGTTTATTTTTAGTTTTCATATTATTTTAGAAAATGCTCACCATGTTTTTTGAAAATGTTGAATGCGGATTAAAAAACTATTGTGTAATATTATTCTTAAATTTCTACAAACACGCTTAACATGTTAGTACATTTCTAGAATTTATTATTGTCACACGATAATATTTAATGCACATTGAACAGTTTTTAAAATACAATATTGTCAATTTTAAATAATTGTGCATTTTAAAATAGGATGAAGATACACAATAATTGTTCGTGCTTATGGTCCTCAATGAAGATGCATAAATTTACACAATAACTTTTAATATACGTTCAACTCTTTATGTCCACATAAATTTTAGAAAAAAATCATGTTTATCTCTTCAAGGTACATAATAATGAAAATAGAATAAAGATATAAAATAAATAATAATTGCATATTTATAATTATTTTATTTTATTCACATGGAAAAAATTATGTATCATAAAAATTAAGCAGAAACTTCATTCGAAAGAAAAACAAAGCAGCACTTCAAAAAAAAAACTGTAGAGAACATATGCAAAGCGATACGTGGAATCGTCCATATAATAAGTAGTTCGAAATCCCTCCATGCCAACTTGTGATTATATTTTTATGACAATTAATTATCCCTAAAAACCCAGTGTGCGTCCAATGCCCGTAACGATTTTTTTTCGAGAATTAACTTAAGTCTAAGGGCATTTCTATAAAAACATACTACACGCACAGCTCACAACGCACCCGCAGCCACTGACATGTGGCCCAAAGACACACTGGCATGCCACATAGGTACTGATACGGCGTCCAAAGACACCGTATTTGAACGCTCAGACAAGTTACGACATCATTTTTGTGTATTTTTTTAAGTTTAGGCATCAAACTGATTGTGTTGGACAAGTTAGGGCACCTGTGGTGTATTTAAATCTTAGCTTAACCTTTCAGTTAGGAGCAGTGCTATAGGGACGATATATTTTCACCCGACATCTGGATGATATCAAATTGTCTGTTAGATTGCATCTTTTCACAAATCAGTACCGTTCAAGATGGACATTGTCTATGCACCGTCGTGTGTGGAGCAGTTTCGTTCAGTTGGGCGAATGTGATGTACTGGACATCTAGAATTTTATTTTACTTTTACGGGAAAGTGCATATTAGAATTTTGCAATCTGAAATATTGCACCGAAAGTATTAAGTTCAGTTGGGCGAATGTGATGTACTGAACATCTAGAATTTTATTTTACTTTTGCGGGAAAGTACATATTAGAATTTTGCAATCTGAAATATTGCACCAAAAGTACTAAGAATCCAACAAAACATACTTCATGTGATCACAAATATAAGACATTTTAGATATTTTAGAATGGACTACATACAAGTTAAAATGGGTGAACAAACACATCAAAAGAAGTCTACATACATCGGCGGGGTTCTATGGGACCTTAACACGACGACTTCTCGACTGTCTACTACAACAACTTGTGTCTGACTCCGGCGATGGAGGTGCGATGATGGTAGCGCGCCTTCGGCTTGCTTCAGTGCTTGTAGTCATCGCTATGTGGTCTATGAATCTAGATGTATTTTTTATTTTTTTATGGTGTTCGTTGTAATGTGATGATTGAAGATGAATAGATCGGAAGCTTTTTCGCAAAATTAAAATAAAAAATTAAAACTGCATTTCTAGAGCACAGATGTTAAAAGACATGTCTTACCGCACAACAGGGCAATGTAGTGAATAAAAAGGCATAAAGCCATATTTCTGGCTATTTAATAATACTTTTAAATTTTATGCATTTTTCACATTCCTTGATTACAAGGTTTCTTATTTTGAGAATCACTTTTACCTTCTCTAACGACCCATCTACAAAATTCAAAAGGTTTTATATTTCTTTTTCAAATCTTGTTTTTACAAAAAAAAAAGTGGTTTTCAATAACCTCTTTGGAATATTCACCCACCCACCCACCTGTGTCCCTTCGTGTCCGGAGCATTACCACACGCGCACCGGGGAGCTGCCCATGCAGGATGTAGCCGCCGGGGGCGCCGCCCCTCCCCGCCCAACACGTCCAGTCGCTTTCGTCATCCTCCTCCCGCCGCGGCGCCGTTCCAGGTGGGCACCACCATTGACAAGCCGAGGCTGCCGTCGGTGGCGCCCGCGTGATGGATCCAGGTCGTGGGTGTGTTGGGGAGCCGTGGCCTCTCCATGGCGCTCCACCTCGGTCCCCGTTGGCACGAGCAAGGGCAAGGCACTGCCAAGATCCTCTCAAGAGACCTCTCCTACCCCCGTGGTTCCTGGCAGTGCTTGTTGTGTCAGGCAACATTTTTTCTCCAACGATGAAGGGGCTAGGACATGTCCGTTTCAAATGGGGTAGCACCGTTGGGTGCACCATCCGTGTCCACATGTCCGTTTGACGACTTAGATGGACAAAAAACGAACAGATTTCGTGTTTATTTGGGTCTCCCGCTTGGAGTTGCCCCAATGTGTGTTTTTTTAACACAATACAATCAAAGTCGCTCACATACGCTCCTTCGTAGGAACGCACGCACGCACACTTTTGAGAGACCAAGTCGACATAACATCTTAAAATTTTACGAAGTCATCATAGACGCCTTGCAGTTGAGGAAAACATTTCCTTTCACTGAACGAACATTGCCGGAAGCCTAAAATACATTTAAAAATAATGCAAGCACTAATGTCAAGTTTAGGACTTGAACTCTGGTCGAGGAAATTGCACAAACCACCACTTGTTGAGGCTAGTGTTGCATAAAACACCTACTATACAGGTTTGTTGCGAAGAACACCACATATTGGTGTAATACATTGCAAATAGGTCTAATCTAGTGTTTAGACGCATTGACATAATTCTAGATAGATAGGTCCCGATTGTAAGGGCAATTTCAACCGGCCGATCCAAACAAACATGATTTTTGTTTGTTTTGGTCAGCCAAGCAGACGCTTGTCGAATTTTTATTTAGATTGGTCAATGCGCCCACTTTGACTGACACATTTGTCCGCGTGGTCTTAAATAAATAAATAGGCACACAAAATATTTAAATTTAAAACATAATTAAACATTAAAATCTTCAGACAAAATCCACTTCAAACATAACTAAACATAAAACATAATAAAAACAAAAAGCCTCCCAGCCGTCCTTGCCCATAGCCCTAAGTGTCATCCTCGTCGTTGGAGCGGGTGAGGTCAAGGAACTCCAGCGGCTGCGCCCAGGGGAACACCGTCTGGTAGGCTGCCAGCGTGGCCTCCTCCGACGGGGCCGCCTGGCTCCGGGCGCCTCCTCCTCTTGCTCGCGCCGTTCCTCCTCCTCCTACTCGCGCAACCAGCGCTGTCGGTGCTCCTCCTCCCCGCGCTCGCGTTGCATGCGGTGCTCCCCATTGGCCCGCTCCTCCTCTAGTGCGGTGCCACTGCTCAAGTTAGGCTACTTGCTCCTCCTCCGACGCTCGAGCCACGCCCGCGGCATGCTAACCCTCCCGCACGACGCCCTGCCACCGCGTAAGTCCCGGTGGCTGCGGGCGGAGCCGCCACGGGCGCATACAATGACGGTGGTAGTGAAGGATAGACGCAATCGCCGACCGCGGAGAGCTAGAGCTCCTCCTCCGAACCAGGTGTATGAGACTAGTCATTATTATTTTGTGATGACCACTACTTGGATGTAGTGGCCACATAGAAACTACTTGGATGCTAAAATCTAATGGCAACAATATCTACATGTTTTTGGTGCTAGTGATCACATGTCGAACTTGTTTCATTCGAAGTTTTGTTCAAAATTTAATAATTTCAGAAAATGTGAAAAATTTGACGTTACCATTTAAGGAAAGTTTTACCACATTTAGACCAATGGTTTGCTAGAATATGGAAGTTTTAGTTAGCCCATACTATTTTTTATTCAAATTTTGACATTTTCAGTAAAATGTGAAATAATTCCTGTAAATATTACATGTATTCAATATTAATTTGGGAAAGTTACGGCTCAATTGGACCACATGTTTGGGAAGATAATGACAGTCTAATATGTTGGCTTTTGTGCCTTTTCTTATTGCCACATGTGCACTTACAAGCGTACCTATCTGTCTGGAATTATATCAATGTGTCTAAACACTAGATTATACCTATTTGCAATGTATTATACCAATATGTGGTGTTTTTCGCAACAAACCCGTATAGTAGGTGTTTTGTGCAACATTAGCCTTAATAAGTGATGGTTTGTGTAATTCCCTCACTCTGGTCGGATGGGATACCGCTTTTCCTCCTAATCATCGTCTCATGTCTTTGACCCCCAATTTTTCGTTGTGCACATCTCGCCGCCAAAGAAAAATAAAAGTCTTGCACATCGAAAAGACCGAAAGAGGCACCGATCGAGCCAGAACGGGCTTTGTGCCTGGGCCCCCGGCGTTACGTCTGATGGCGGCGGCTCGACCCGCCGCTACCCGCGAACACGTGATGACACCACGTCCGTTTCCTCCGTAACCCCCGCACCCGACGGGGCGAGAGAGAGAAGGGGAGGAAGGCGCCACACCCATCAGGCGCGCGAGACACCAAAGGCGAGGGAGGCACAGACGTCCGACGCGCACGCAATTCTGGAAGGAGCCCCGCAGACGAAATCCCAAGGTAGCAGGGGTAGAAAAGAAGAAATTCTCGGAACAAACTGGCCTTTCCCCGTTTTAAAAATCCCACCTTTCTTTCTCCCTAGTCCTCATCCCCCCGTCTCGCTTCCTTCCGCCCCCTTCTTTCCCTCCCTCCCTCCTCTCCTCCCCGACGCGCTACCCGGCTGCCCCTCCCTCCTATGGTCTCCATGGCCGCCGCAGCAGACGACGACCACGATCGCCGCCGCATCGCCAACCTCTCGCCGTCTCCCTCGGACGCCCCGGCTCCCGCGCAGCCGCACCGCAGGCGGCTCCACAGCTTCTCCTTCCCCACGCTCAGCTGGGGCACCCACCGCCTCCTCCGGTGCTCCAAGGACCCCGCCTCGGCGCCTCCGCCTCCGCCTCCGCACACCCCGTCCCCGGACAAGGAGATGGCCCGCCGCTCCACGGATGGCGGTGCCGGAGGCGGTTCGCCCCAGCGCCCCCCTCAGCGGCCCTGGAACCTCCGCACCCGCCGCTCGGCCACTGCCGCGCCCGGTGCGGTCGGGCCGGAGGCCGCGGCCGATGCTGCGGCGGAGCATGCGCCAGCGCGGCCTGCGCAAAAGCGGGGGTTTTCCATCGTGCTGTCCAAGGAGGAGATCGCCCAGGACTTTGCCTTCTTCCGCGGCACGCGACCCCCGCGCCGGCCCAAGAAGCGCTCTCGCCCGATGCAGCGCCAGCTCGACGTAAGGATCGGACCTGCGTTTGTAATTCTCAAGTTTTCGGTGTTTGAATTTGGCGTCTTATTGGAGTTTTTTTTGTTCTTGTTGGAATTGCAGTCGCTGTGCCCTGGATTGTCCCTAGTGGATTTGACGCCGGACTCGTACAAGATCGAGGAGGTAAGGAACAAGGGATCGTTTAATTTGTTGTTGCGATTCAGTCCTTTTCTTTGATTTGGCTCTGAAGATGCGCCTGTGTTCTTGCAGAGGTGAATGCTGATATGGCGGAGATTCAAATGGGAAGGGATTCAGATGTGGTCATCTCTTTTGTTCTCCGATGTTCTGATCGCGTTTCTTTCTTATGTGAATGGCTAAACATCTCTGCTTCATAACTCAGAACTGTGTTATGGTGGAACATTTTAGATGAAGTTCAGTGTAGTATCTCTTTAGATGATGTGTTGCCATGGAGTTGGTGAGTAGTTTAAAGTTAAGGAATTTGGTTATTGGGCTTGTAGGATTTCTAATTGTACCAAGGTTATGATCCTTAGTGGGGTGTAATTGTCCTGTTATGTACATGGGTAATGATCTATGAAGGTCTCTTTATATGAAAATGCAGGAAACAGTTCAATTTTGCTTCGTTGTAGCGTTGAGGTGTTTTAAGTGTTCTTGTGCATTGATCACATTTCTTTTCTTCCGTGATTCGTAAAAATGTCATTCTCTTCTGTCGATATGTTGGGATGTACGGAGTAGTTTCTAAGTATATAGGTAAAGTAAAGGAATTTGGTTGTTGGACCTGTTGCATTGCTAAAATTGTATGAAGGTTATGAACTTATGATCCTTAGGTGGGGTGTAATTGTCCTGTTATTTACATGGGCTTTAATCCGTGAAGGTTTCCTATATGAAATTATAGGAGAACAGTTTAGTTCTGCTTCTTATTGTAGCTCTGAGGTGTCGAAGTACTCTTGTGCAAGTCGCTAGGTCTGCATTTGCTTGTTGTGATTGCATACTTTCCGAATCGGCTTAGCAAACATAAATTAATAGTTGCACTGTATATTTGCATAGCATGGAAAGAAGATGCTTTGACTGTACTCTGATAGGTTATACATGTTTTAATAAAATGATTTGATGTTGTGTAACATAACTTGGAGTATCCATAATGGAAGATCATTTATATGCATGGCATGTCCATCTCCTAGTTTTGCGCAAAATTGGCGGGTAAGTAAAATTATCAAAGGTAACGACTATCTTTTAAGCTTGTTTTATTATCTCTCTGACATTTGTTGTGGAGCTTTAGTTACCTCCTTTTTACCTGATATTCACTCCATTTTATTACCGAATTTGGTACTCCCTCCGATCCAAATTAATTGACGGAGCTTTAGTATTGCCTCGATATCTTGATTCCGCTGTCTGTTGCATTTGTAGCGCGTGCTTGGTTCGATGCCAATATTTGGCATGCCATGTTTAAAGGAATTTGATTGGCCAACAAAATTTTGTGGTAACCTTTAGCCAAGTTGTCAATGTTGTCAAGTTCTGGTTTTGCCAAATATTGGCTAGCCGACTTCTAGTAATAAATCAAGCATGCCCCTAGCGACGTAATTGCATGCACTTCATTTTCTTGTTTTTAACACTATAACCCTAGGTTGACGGATTGTTGCGTATAATGGGCTATTCATCTTGGTAGTTCAGTTATAGTAGTACCTCATGGATGAAGCAACAAAAGTGTAGGCCATATACATTTTTATCAGGAGATAAAAGCAACATGAATTGGTGAACCTCCATCTGAGCCCCAATTTACAGTTTGGTCTCTTTAGAATTATTTTTTTAAATCAATTGATATCCCTGGACATTCTAAAACAGTCTGGCTGCTAGGCAAGTGAGCACAACTCAATGCTCTTGGTGTATTGAAGTTGCACCCCCTACTTGAGCAGATCGATTAACTTCTCCCCGGAAGGGTTTTGTAGCTCTGCGCTACATCAGTTTCTTTTACCACATACTTACTGAAGTATAGCTTTGGTTAGATTTGTGGATATCATTGGTGGAAAGGGAGATACATATGTTTTCTGAGGTTTTGTAATCCATTCTTTGACTAACTAAGCATATGGTGTGAGCTTGAAGATTTGTAATCCCTATCTTACATATATTTCTCATTCTCATCTGGTCTGTTTTTTCAAGGGTCATCTGGTCTGTTACACTCAACCAGAATTGATCTGTAGGCGCTGGGTTGAGGATATGCTTTTTTAATGCTCAGTATTGTAGTCTAGGATGGAGCTTGTCTGTTCCTACCGGAGGCCCCCCTGCCAGTGTGTGCCACGGTCTGCTGCTTGGGTCAACCGCCCCAAACAAAGGTCTCTCATCTAGTCTTGCTCTCTTTATTTCTGACTTGTCTTACTAGGTTCTTGCCTGACTTGTGAATTTTTCAAAGGATCTGTTGTCTACTTCATCCTAAGAGGCTAAAAATATTCAAGTTAACTGGGAAACAAAGGAAATATTTGTGGCGGGTGGAGATTATATATGTCTGCAGATTCATTATTGTAGAACCAAATGTGCACTAGAATTGTACTCCCTCTGTTTCTAATGTAGTCCGTATTGAAATCTTTAAAAAGGCTTATATGGAGTACATGAACAGAGGGAGTATAACCAAAGCAACTCTTATAGACGTAAACATGTGCTATTTCCTTCTTTATTTTTTGAGGATACGTAAACATGTGCTATGAGGGACATAGGAGCAGAGCTGCGCCAGCAATGCGTTTCCTCCTGATTTGCCACTCGTTTCCCCCTGATTTGGGCTCTCCATTCCCATTGTCATGTTATGTCTATGTTCTTTATCTAGTATACTAAAAGCGTGATCAGCGTCGATTCACTCGAATTGTTTTCAGATAAGGCGATCGGATTTTGCAAAGCATCTTTCGAAACAGGAGGACCCATCATCTTATCTCCTCTACAGTTCTCAGCACGGTCTTTCTTTCCGTATTAGATTATTTATCGCTGGTTTAGTACAATTTTGTTGTAAATGAGCGACAACTAATATTATGAAGAGGAGGAAATACTTCCTCCCTCCGGAAATATTTGTCCTAGAAATGAATAAAATGAATGTGTCTATAACTAAAATAAGTCTAGATACAACCATTTTTAGGACAAGTATTTTCGGACGGAGGGAGTACATGCTTGCATTCCTTACTTGCCTAGGGTGGGAAAGAAACTGTTTTCAATTGGTACTCGCTGGATTTCTGTCTATCTTTTATCTTTTTTTAGGAAAGAATTTCTTTTTATCTTAATTAATGAATGAGACAAATCTTTTGCTTCGGTTTTAATAAATATAATACAATTTCATTCATAGACTCCTCAAACCTTGAAAGAGAATAAATTTGTGAACCAACATGTGGTTGGATAGTTAGGAGGACAGTGCTATCTCCTGTCATCAGAGTTCAAGTTCTGAATTTATTCTAGGCCTTCGGTGATGTGCGTTCAGTGGAAGAAGATGTTCCTGTCAACTACGAAGGTGTCTGTCGACTTGGTCAATCTCTAGATGTCGACTTCGTATAATGTGTTGGCTAAGTCTACTCATAGGGATAGGGTGTGCGTGCGTATGTTCATAGGAATAAGTATATATGCGTATGTATGAGCATCCTCGTCTGTATTGTGTTAAAAAAATGTAAAAGAAATTCTAGCCAACCTAGCATGCTCAGAAGTAACTATTTTTGAATCTAAAGATAGAAAAGTCACAAGCAATAAAACAACAATCATCAAAAACTGTTGTCGCCTCTCCTGCGGACCGTACACGCCAAAACTTCCATCATCAGAACATCCACAATGATCTATTCTCCAAAACCCTCCTACAATATGTGTTCGTTTATTGTTCATCAGGATAGCCCTGGTCGTATCCTTAAGAAAATCATGATCAAAGGAGCATTAACATTAAGCTTCACAAATCCCATTAGAGGACGAATTCATCCACACCCCCTCGTAGAAACGTTTGAAGAGGAATCAACAATATAATTAACCGTAAGAGCTTGTATCATCGTTGAAATTTGGATAACATCTTGAATGTTCTCCTTATGGATGATTTTACGTCTTTCTCACCACAAATACCAGGTCGTAATGGTAATCATCTCCCGAATTCTGAAACCCCATAATAGATAAATCATGATCTGGCATGTGTAACAAGAATTCCAGGACAGCCTCACCAACACGATCAACTTTGCAAGCTCTAACAATAACTTCGTAAAAACCTAGTCTTCTCCAAACCTCCTTACACTGGTAGAAAAAGGGCCTGTTGTCCCGGTTCATAAGGGCCTTTAGTCCCGGTTCCTGAACCGGGACTAAAATGTCGGTACTAATGCCCTGTCCCTTTAGTCCCGGTTCAATCCAGAACCGGGACTGATGGGCCTCCACGTGGCCTGTGCGCGGAGCCCAGGCAGGAGACTCTTTGGTCCCGGTTGGTGGCACCAACCGGGACCAATAGGCATCCACGCGTCAGCATTTCTGTGGCTGGGGTTTTTGTTTTTTTTTGAAGGGGGGGGGGGGTTGGGGGTTTTGGGGGGTTAATTTAGGTGTTTCATATATTGTGTTAGCTAGCTATAATTAATAGAGAGAAGTGTCCTCTCTTATGTCCGTGCTTGGTCGACGCTACGTACTATACATACGTATAGAGAGGACTAGACACGCTAGCTAGCTAGTAAGCAACGAAGGAAACAGAAGATCGTCATGAACATATATGCATACAGAGAGAAGTGATATCGACCACCTCTCCTTCTCCGAGAGATTGGTCGAACAACAAGTTCTCGTATATCTATCCGACACTACTGGCTACATATATACAATAATTATCTCTTACAAATATAATCATACGGACTCATGGTCCACATAGTATTCTCCGTCTTCAGCGATCACGTGGTCAAGAAAGAATGCCGCCAATTCCTCTTGAATTGCTCGCATGCGAGCTGGTGCTAGGAGTTCATCCCGCTTTCGAAACATCTAATTTGAAGAAGGGGGTCAATACATATATATATGAATGAATGAAACTCAATACAAATGATGGTAATAAAATAAAATTGTGAATGTTGTTATTTACGTACTTCATATTGTTCGTCAGAGTACCCGCCCCGCTCATAGGTCGTGTGGCGGATGGACTCGCAGACGTAGTATCCACAGAAATCATTCCCTTGTTCCTGCCACAACCACTTTACAAGAAATAGAGGTCAATCAAACTGATAAGCAAGCATGCTAAATGGTATTGATGAAACTAGCGCTTGAATCACTAGGAGATGCGCGGAACATGCTACTATAGTACTTACTTTCGGGTGTCTAAATTCCAGCTCCTTCGGCAGTCCCGGAACTTTTCTGGTGAATTTTGTCCAAACCTTGCCGGACAAAGAAAACAATTACTTGATATCAGGAAATGAACAAAGTTGCTGATATGGTGGATAATGATCGATTTAACTTACTTCTTGAGGATTTCAGCCATGTCCGCATACTCCTGGGGATCTTTTCGTTTAGAGTCCAAGACGGTTACTATTCCGTGCTCAAGCCTAATCTCTAGGAGAATATAGTGGAAACTGCACACGCATGCATAACTCATCAGTTACATTACTATAACCTGGACTAATATATAAGGGAAACCGAATATGCACAAGACAGTAACACTTACTTGAAGTTGTAAGGAAAGAGTATTATATCTTTGTTTTCATTTTTTTAATGATCGTAGCAAGTTGGCCTCGGTATCTCCGGGACGATGTTCAACCTCAGTTGCATCTATGAGATATGTGTTAATGAACCCAATATCACCGATTTGTCTTTTCTTCAATTCGGCGATCTTCATTCTGCATAATATAGTGAGAATAATTATAAATACATGCAATGAAAGAGATGAGCTATATAGAGAGACTTAATGACAGAAGTATTAGTACTTACAGACAGTAGCAGGTGATCGTTGTTTTATCGAGGGCCAATTGATTGAAAAACTTATAGAACTCCTCAAATGGAATAGGCAACAGTTCAATTCCAACGAGGTCATGCTCCGGTTTAACTCTCGCATACAAAGTACTCCTCCCGTACGAATCATGTAATCTTCGCATCATCGTTGTTAAAGATTTTTCATCTTTGACGAGAGGCTTCCCGTACTCGTATCTATGTATCTGCACCTCCATGGGATCATAATGTACATCGTCGGGCAGGTAATCGTCAACATTGCCATAACCGGGCACCATCCTCAGATCGACGATGTCGCTAGGCACCTTGAGGGGGGGGGGGCACGATTTCTTCGCTTGTTCGCCGAGCTGGGCAATTTGTTTCCCAGCTGCTCGTCGTTCTTTCAGCCTTTGATCACTGACTATACTTCCCGACCGCTCCGCTTCGGCCCATGTCTTTGCAATAATGCGCTCATAGTTGCCTTTCGGCGGAGACTTGGGTGGTTTTGCCAGGGCAGCCAGAGTGCGCTTCACTTTCACCGGATCTACCTTCTCCTCCGGAGGTGGATGTCTCTTTGCTCTCAACCCTTGAAACCAGTCATCCACTTCGGTTCGCGCGATCTTTGCGTTCTCCTCCGGGGTCCTCTCTTATGGTAACTTCCGTGGACTCTTCAGAGAAGGACCGAATCTGTATGTCCTCCCGCCTCTGGTTGTACTGCTAGACGCCGGTCGAGTAGACGAAGCGGTTGTCTTCTTTACTTGCTTAGGAGGCGGAGGAGAAGGACTACGACGCGTCGGAGCAGCTGCTGGAGCGGCGGCGGGTCTCTTCCGCCCTTGCTGATGAGGCGGAGAAGGAGGAGGCTGGCTGCTCGGGCGCGCCGGCGCAGGCGGAGTGCCGCCACGCGCCGGAGAAGGAGCCGGCCGAGGGCCCTGGTCGTCACTCGCCGGAGGAGGAGGCGGTGGAGGAGGCGGAGTGCCCTGACTCGCCGGAGGAGGAGGAGGAGGAGGCGGAGGCGTCCAGTTCGGAAGGTTGATGAGCTCCTTCCGCCATAGGCATGGAGTCTTCAGAGCAGACCCCAGCCGAGTCTCCCCTTCACCGGTAGGGTGGTCAAGGTGGAGGTCCTCAAATCCCTCCGTTATTTCATCCACCATCACCCTAGCATATCCTTCTGGAATCGGTCGATAGTGAAAAGTTGCATCGGGTTCAGTAGGATAAACAGAGCCAACAGCCGCCTTGACCTTCAAATTCATCCATTGCGTCATAAGGTGGCAATTTTGAGACTCCGTGATAGCATCCACGGGATAGCTGGCAGGAGCCATCAAGGCATGCTCCGGCTGAAGCAGCTCGGTGGAAGCCACGCTGCTTCTGCGCTGAGATGGCGGGGTAGCTTCGGGGGAAGCTTCGGCAGTACGTTTGCTGCGATTTTCTTCTCGTTCCTCTATCGCGTCTACCCTTGCTTGCAGCACCTGCATTTGGGTCTGCTGCACTTTTTTCCTCTTCTCATGGGATTTGTAACCGCCTGCGTCCGGAAACCCAACCTTCCACGGAATGGAGCCTGGCGTGCCTCGTGTCCGTCCAGGGTGCTCAAGATTCCCGAGGGCCATTGTGAGCTCGTCGTTCTCTCTGTCTGGAAAGAACTTCCCTTGCTGCGCTACTTCGATATACTGCTTAAGCTTCCTGACTGGTATGTCCATTTGATCGTTCGTCCAAATGCACTTCCCTGTTACAGGGTCCAAGGTTTCGCCAGCCCCGAAGAACCAAGTCCGGCAACGGTCTGGCCAGCTAATTGTCTCTAGTTCGATCCCTTTATCAACCAGATCATTCTCAGTCTTGGCCCACTTAGGCCAGGCTACGAGGTAGCCACCTGACCCCGTGCGATGGTGAAGCATCTTCTTCACAACATTTTGCTTGTTTGTCGCCGACATCTTCTTACTCTTTTCCGATGTCTTGTGGGCCACAAATGCGGGCCAGTGATCTGTGATCTTCTCATATCTGCCCTTGAATTCTGGTGTCTCATTATTTTCGACAAACTTATTCAGCTCTTTCTTCCACCTCCTGAATAGTTCTGCCATCCTCTTAAGAGCAAAAGACTTGAGTAATTGCTCTTTAACTGGGTTCTCTGGATTATCCTCTAGCGATAGGGTGAAATTTGACTTCAGCTCAGTCCAAAGATCATTTTTCTGCATATCATTGACATAAGACACCTCAGGGTCTTCTGTAGCCGGCTTAAACCATTGCTGGATGCTTATCAAGATCTTGTCCCTAACCAGAACCCCGTACTGAGCAACAAATGCGCTCTTTGTCTGGAGGGGTTCAATCGGTTGACCATCGGGCGCGATTGCTATGATCTCAAACTTTTCATCCGAGCTCAACTTTTTCTTCGGGCCTCGTCTCTTTACCGAAGTTGTGCTCGATCCGGAGGGCTAGAAAAAAGAACAAAGACTTAATTAATATGTGTACATACCAAAACAATGAATGCATCAATCAGCTAGTCAGCACAGGCTTAACTAATATATATACCTGGCCGGACTCGGTTCGGTCACCGGAGCCGTCATCACGGTCTCCTTCTTGCACCGGCATTGGGTCATCGGAGCCGTCCTCATGTTCTTCTTCTTGCACCGGCATTAGGTCACCGTAGCCAGCTTCTTCACCCTCTCCTTCCAGACCATCGGTGTCGTTGAGAAACAACGAGACGGCATCACTTCCTTCTGCGGTTATGTCCCTCAACAACGCTTCTTTTGCTTCGTCTAGGGCGGTGTCCATAGTTTCTACAAATATTTACAACATGGCAATTATTATTCAAACATGACAGATGGATATATTAGTGCCAAACGTAGAACTAGCTACCTAATCATAGTAAGGAATCATATATATTAATTAGTGGCCTTGACCCCCCCCCCCACACGTGTTGAAGCTATCGGGAGGGGGTATATATCGACAACGACGACACTACATCTATATGTCCCTCGACGACCCTCGTTCCCGATAAAAAAAGAGGAAGAAGAAGAAAAAAAAGAGGAGAAGAAAGAATAGAGGAGAAGAACTCCTCTATTCTTTCTTCTCCTCTTTTTTTCTTCTTCCTCTTATTTTTTTATCCTCTTCTTCCTCTCATGTTCGAGAGGATCGCCGAGGGGTCGGAAGGTTGCCTAGTGTCAAAGGATTCAACAAAACCATGTCTTCATCATTAGGCGAAAGTAACAGGTGCATGATGGTACGAAGCTCTCCAAAGTTATTTTGGAACGGAGTCCTAGATAGGATAATTCGCTTTTTGGTACAAAGTTCAGCAAGAACCTTCCAAATATCGTTATTTGGAAGGCCTTTGCTGAAATTCATACAAAAGGGCAAATTATCCTATCCGGGACACCATTCCAAAATAACTTTGGAGGACTTCGTCATGCCCTGGTTACTTCCGGCTAATGATGAAGCCATGGATTTCTTCAATACTTTGACACTAAGAAACCTCTCTCGACCCCTCGGCGGTCCTCGACCCCTCGAAGCCTCGACGACCCTGGAACCCTCGACCCCTAGACGACCCTGAAATAAAAAGAGGAGAAGAAGAAAGGAATATCTAGAGGAGAAGATCGAAGAAAAAAAGAAGAAAAAAAAGAGGAGAAGAAGAAAGGAATAGAGGAGAAGAAGAGAAAATAGAATATTCTATTTTCTCTTCTTCTCCTCTATTCATTTCTTCTTCTCCTCTTCTTCTTTTTCTTCTTCTTATTTATTTTTCCCCTTCTTCCTCTCCTCTTCTTCTCCTTTCTTCCTCTTCTTATTTTCCTTTTCCCTCTCCTTCTTTTTCTTCTTCTTCCTTCTTTCTAGCTAGATATATAAAACTTTTCTAAAAATGTAACTTTTGCATATATACATGGAAAAAATTGTTATCGGGGAGGGAATATATTCTATTTTCTCTTCTTCTCCTCTATTCCTTTCTTCTTCTCCTCTTCTTTTTTTTCTTTTTCTTATTTAT
>NC_041384.1:496502282-496504021 GCF_002162155.2 Triticum dicoccoides
CCTCTTCTTCTTCTTTCTTCCTCTTCTTATTTTCCTTTTTCCTCTCCTTCTTTTTCTTCTTCTTCCTTCTTTCTAGCTAGATATATAAAACTTTTCTAAAAATGTAACTTTTGCATATATACATGGAAAAAATTGTTATCGAGGAGGGAGTATATCGACCCCCCCTCGACCCTCTTTTACTTCTTCTTCCTTCTTCCTTCTTCCTCTTTTTTTCTCCAACACAAAACACATCTCATCTCATCTCATTTCATCCAAAAATAATTCTTTGCATATGAACATACATACATTTACTTTTTTTCTTAAATGTTACATATGAACATTTTTTTAAATATTAATGAGCATATGAACATACATATCAACAAAAAATAGACCTTTTTCTTGGTAACAAAAAAAATGCAAAAACGAGCATTATATATACAGCATATATAGAGCATTATACAGTGAACATACATACATACATACATATAGTGACCATATACATGAGCATTATACGGCGACGGCGACGATGGTTGGCGGTGGCGCACGCTTACGGATGACGTGCGGGGACGACAATGAGAAGGAAAAGGGGAGGAGGCAGGGGCTCACAGTGCGGGGAGGGGTCGAGGTCACCGGTCGGAATCGGTGCGGGTGACGATGACGGCGTCGGCGGGGGCGGCGGGCGGCTTCGGGGCAGCCTGGAGGCGACGGGGCAGGGGCGACGACGGGGGCGCGTGGACGGCGTCTGGGCGGCGGGCGGCGTCGGGGTAGCGGATCAGCGTCGATCTGGGCAGCCTGGCGGCGTCGATGAGCTCGGCGTCGTCGGGCGGGCCGGGGGGCAACTTGCGATGAGTTCGTCAAATTTTCCCAAGTGCTACTTATATACCCAGGCCTTTGGTCCCGGTTCGTGGCACAAACCGGGACTAAAGGGGGCATTGGTCTCGGTTGGTGGCACCAACCGGGACCATAGGTCTCTTTTCAGCAGCCAAAAGGGCGGGAAGCAGAGGCCTATGGTCCCGATTGGTGGCACCAACCGGGACTAAAGGGGGGCATTGGAAACGGTTGGTGACACGAACCGTGACCAATGCCCCCTTAGTCCCGGTTGGTGCCACCAACCAGGACCAATGGCCTTGTGCTGCCCCGCGCCCAAAAGTTTAGTCCCACCTCGCTAGTTGAGAGGGCTCGGGAGTGGTTTATAAGCGCTGCTGCGCCCACCCTCACGAGCTCCTCTCAACTGCAGGTTTTCAGGCCTAATCTGTCACCGCAATGCCTGTAGGCCTACTGGGCCTGCTGCGGGCCTGAATCCTAGCCCATGGTAGGGTTTCTAGTCGTATTCAGGCCGTGGTGGCCCAGTAGGTGGCATTTTTTGTTTTTTTGTTGCTTTATTTATTTTCTTTTGTTTTTTGCTTTATTTTTTAATTCTTTATGCTTTTAGTTTTAGAAAAATTATAAACTTTTTGTTAATGCCATTAGTTTTCAAATTTGAAAATAATTTTTTAGTATTTTTGTTTTCTTTGTTGCTTTCTTTATTTTATTTTGTGATTAACTTTACTATAAAAATAGTTTTTTCCTGTTTTTTTGATTTGTTTTTTGCATTATTTATTTTATTTTGTTTTTTGCTTTAATTTTTAATTCGGTTTGCTTTTAGGTTAGCAAAATTATAAACTTTTTGTTAGTGCCATTAGTTTTAGAAAAATTATAAACTTTCTGTTAGTGCCATTAGTTTTCAAATTTGAAAACACTTTTTTGTTTTTTTGTTTTCT
>NC_041384.1:496504932-496525254 GCF_002162155.2 Triticum dicoccoides
TGCATTATTTATTTTCTTCTGTTTTTTGCTTTAATTTTTAATTCTATTTTCTTTTAGGTTAGCAAAATTATAAACTTTCTGTTAGTGCCATTAGTTTTAGAAAAATTATAAACTTTCTGTTAGTGCCATTAGTTTTCAAATTTGAAAACACTTTTTTGTTTTTTTGTTTTCTTTGTTGCTTTATTTATTTTATTTTGTGATTAACTTTACTATAAAAATAGTTTTTTCCTGTTTTTTGATTTGTTTTTTGCATTATTTATTTTCTTTTGTTTTTTGCTTTAATTTTTAATTCTGTTTGCTTTTAGGTTAGCAAAATTATAAACTTTCTGTTAGTGCCATTAGTTTTAGAAAAATTATAAACTTTTTGTTAGTGCCATTAGTATTACGAGGGCCGAACCATAAGACATGAAAGCATTTCAAATGAACTCTGAAAAAGTTGAAAGTTGGGATGGTATCATAATTTCACCCACATAGCATGTGCATGTACAAAACGGACAATGGTAGCATGTTCGTGTGTTACAAAGTTGCGGGAGAAAGTCTTCACTTTTTCTTCGCTTGTGTCATTTGCTTATTGCACCGTAACCATGGATAATCTTCATTGTTTATCAAGATGCTTGGGTCAGCCTTGACATTGAAGGGAGGAATTTCATGAAACTTGTCATAATCTTCAGACATGTCTGTCTTGCCGTTCACTCCCAGGATGTCCCTTTTTCCTGAAAGAACTATGTGGCGCTTTGGCTCATCGTATGATGTATTCGCTTTCTTATCTTTTCTTTTTCTCGGTTTGGTAGACATGTCCTTCACATAGATAACCTGTGCCACATCATTGGCTAGGACGAACGGTTCATCAGTGTACCCAAGATTTTTTAGATCCACTGTTGTCATTCCGTACTGTGGGTCTACCTGTACCCCGCCGCCTAACAGATTGACCCATTTGCACTTAAACAAAGGGACCTTAAAATCAGGTCCGTAGTCAAGTTCCCATATGTCCACTATGTAACCATAATATGTATCATTTCCGCTCTCGGTTGCTGCATCAAAGCGGACACCGTTGTTTTGGTTGGTGCTCTTTTGATCTTGGGCGATCGTGTAAAATGTATTCCCATTTATCTCGTATCCTTTGTAAGTCAATACAGTCAAAGATGGTCCCCTGGACAACAAGTACAACTCATCACAAACAGTGTTGTCACCTCTGAGACGTGTTTCCAACCAACTGCTGAAAGTCCTGATGTGTTCACATGTAATCCAGTCGTTGCACTGCTCCGGGTGTTTGGAGCGCAGACTGTTCTTGTGTTCATCGACATACGGGGTCACCAAGGTAGAGTTCTATAGAACTGTGTAGTGTGCTTGAGACCAAGAATATCCGTCCCTGCATATTATTGAGTCTCTTCCAAGAGTGCCTTTTCCAGTCAGTCTCCCCTCATACCGCGATTTAGGGAGACCTATCTTGTTAAGGCCAGGAATGAAGTCAACACAAAACCCGATAACATCCTCTGTTTGATGGCCCATGGAGATGCTTCCTTCTGGCCTAGCACGATTACGGACATATTTCTTTAGGACTCCCATGAACCTCTCAAAGGGGAACATATTGTGTAGAAATACGGGCCCCAGGATGATAATCTCGTCGACTAGATGAACTAGGACGTGCGTCATGATATTGAAGAAGGATGGTGGGAACACCAGCTCGAAACTGACAAGACATTGCGCCACATCACTCCTTAGCCTTGGTACGATTTCTGGATCGATCACCTTCTGAGAGATTGCATTGAGGAATGCACATAGCTTCACAATGGCTAATCGGACGTTTTCCGGTAGAAGCCCCCTCAATGCAACCGTAAGCAGTTGCGTCATAATCACGTGGCAGTCATGAGACTTTAGGTTCTGAAACTTTTTCTCTGGCATATTTATTATTCCCTTTATATTCGACGAGAAGCCAGTCATGACCTTCATACTGAGCAGGCATTCAAAGAAGATTTCTTTCTCTTCTTTCGTAAGAGCGTACTGGCAGGACCTTTATACTGCTTCGGAGGCATGCCGTCTTTTTCGTGCAAACATTGCAGGTCCTCCCGTGCCTCAGGTGTATCTTTTGTCTTCCCATACACGCCCAAGAAGCCTAGCAGGTTGACGCAAAGGTTCTTCGTCACGTGCATCACGTCGATTGAGGAGTGGACCTCTAGCAAGCACGTGATCACCGGTGCGCATGGCGGGCTTCTTCCGGTGATCTGCCTCGCCTTTGAAATGCTTGCCTTTCTTTCGACATTGATGGTTGGTCGGAAGAAATCGACAATGGCCCAGGTACACATTCTTCCTGCATTTGTCCAGGTATATACTTTCAGTGTCATCTAAACAGTGCGTGCATGCGTGGTATCCTTTGTTTGTCTGTCCTGAAAGGTTGCTGAGAGCTGGCCAATTGTTGATGGTCACGAACAGCAACGCCTTAAGGTTAAATTCCTCCTGTCTATGCTCATCCCACGTACGTACACCGTTTTCATTCCACAGCTGTAAAAGTTCTTCAACTAATGGCCTTAGGTACACATCAATTTCATTGCCGGGTTGCTTAGGGCCTTGGATGAGAACTGGCATCATAATGAACTTCCGCTTCATGCACATCCAAGGAGGAAGGTTATACATACATAGAGTCACGGGCCAGGTGCTGTGATTGCTGCTCTGCTCCCCGAAAGGATTAATGCCATCCGCGCTTAAAGCAAACCATACATTCCTTGGGTCCTTTGCAAACTCATACCAGTACTTTCTCTCGATTTTTCTCCACTGCGACCCGTCAGCGGGTGCTCTCAACTTCCCATCTTTCTTTCGGTTCTCATTGTGCCATCGCATCAACTTGGCATGCTCTTCGTTTTTGAACAGACGTTTCAACCGTGGTATTATAGGAGCATACCACATCACCTTCGCAGGAACCCTCTTCCTGGGGGGCTCGCCGTCAACATCACCAGGGTCATCTCGTCTGATCTTATACCGCAATGCACCGCATACCGGGCATGCGTTCAGATCCTTGTATGCACCGCGGTAGAGGATGCAGCCATTAGGGCATGCATGTATCTTCTCCACCTCCAATCCTAGAGGGCATACGACCTTCTTTGCTGCGTATGTACTGTCGGGCAATTCGTTATCCTTTGGAAGCTTCTTCTTCAATATTTTCAGTAGCTTCTCAAATCCTTTGTCAGCCACAGCATTCTCTGCCTTCCACTGCAGCAATTCCAGTACGGTACCGAGCTTTGTGTTGCCATCTTCGCAATTGGGGTATAACCCTTTTTTGTGATCCTCTAACATGCGATCGAACTTCAGCTTCTCCTTTTGACTAATGCATTGCGTCCTTTCATCGACAATGACCCGGCGGAGATCATCATCATCGGGCACATCGTCTGGTTCCTCTTGATCTTCAGCAGCTCCCCCCGTTGCAGCATCACCGTATTCAGGGGGCACATAGTTGTCATTGTAGTCTTCTTCTTCGCCGTCTTCCATCATAACCCCTATTTCTCCGTGCCTCGTCCAAACATTATAGTGTGGCATGAAACCCTTGTAAAGCAGGTGGGAGTGAAGGATTTTCAGGTTAGAGTAAGACCTCGTATTCCCACATTCAGTGCATGGACAACACATAAAACCATTCTTCTTGTTTGCCTCAGCCGCATTGAGAAACTCATGCACGCCCTTAATGTACTCGCGGGTGTGTCTGTCACCGTACATCCATTACCGGTTCATCTGCGTGCATTATATATAATTAAGTGTCCAAATTAATAGAAGTTCATCATCACATTAAAACCAAAGTGCATACATAGTTCTCATCTAACAACATATAGCTCTCCAGAGCATCTAATTAATTAAACCATACATTGAAACTATGTAAAACATTTCAATGCGAAAACAAATGCGATCATAATCGCAACCAAGGTAACAATTGATCCAACGGCATAATGATACCAAGCCTCGGTATGAATGGCATATTTTCTAATCTTTCTAATCTTCAAGTGCATTGCATCCATCTTGATCTTGTGATCACCGGCGACATCCGCAACATGCAACTCCAATATCATCTTCTCCTCAATTTTTTTATTTTTTCCTTCAACAAATTGTTTTCTTCTTCAACTAAATTTAACCTCTCGACAATAGGGTCGGTTGGCATTTCCGATTCACATACATCCTAGATAAATAAAATCTATGTCACGTTGGTCGGCATAATTTTCATAAACAATAAATGAACCAATAGTTATAAAGATAGTATACATACCACATCCAAATCATAGACAGGACGAGGGCCGACGGGGGCGGATACCAAAACCATCGCACTATATAAGATGCAATAATAAATGTAAGAAAATGATACAAGTACCTATCTAAACATACAAGTAAGAATATTTTTCCTTTCAGAAAGAAGATAAGAACAAGAGGCTCACCACGGTGGTGTCGGTGATGAGACCGGCGCAGGTGATCGACGGCGGTGAAGACGGGGACGGGGCGTGACGGACCGCTAAATCTAGACAAATCTCGAGGAAAATGGAGCTTGGAGGTCGAGCTTTGAGAGGAGAAAGCTTAAGTAGTGTGGCTCGGGCATTCCATCGAACACCTCATGTGCATAGGAGGTGAGCTAGAGCACCACAAAGCCCTCTCCCCCTCGGCCAGAGAAAAACAGAGCACTAGGGTGCTCTACTCGCGAGCGAAGGGTATATATAGGCACCTCATTGGTCCCGGTTGGTGACATGAGCCGGGACTAAAGGGGAGCCTTTGGTCCCGGTTTTGGTCCCGGTTCAAGCCACCAACCGGGACTAATGGTGGTGGGCTAGGAGCGAGGCCCATTGGTCCCGGTTCATCCCACCAACCAGGACCAAAAGGTCCAGATGAATCGGGACCAATGGCCCACGTGGCCCGGCCGGCCCCCTGGGCTCACGAGCCGGGACCAATGCCCACATTGGTCCCGGTTCTGAACTGAACCGGGACTAATGGGCTGACCCGGCCTAGACCAAAGCCCTGTTTTCTACTAGTGTTAGGTTTCTGTTATTGAAACAACAAATGATTCGTGTCTTCTAGCCCAGAAGCACAAGAAGGACAAATTGGTGAAACAGTCTGTAGCGACCAGACCTCAAACAGTCTGATCTCTGTGCTCCGATGTCATCCCTGGATCAGTAATGCTGACACCACACAGTACTTGGAGGATTTATAGTAGAGTAGCAATCGCACACTTATTACATCGAGTGTCTCTAAAGAGAATTTATTACAATAAATATGGCTTAAGGCCATCTAATAACGATAACAGCGGAAGGCTTGGAAGATAGTGAGTCCATCAACTCCAACGGCATCACTGAGTATAGAACCACGACCTAAAAACTCCTTAATCGTCGTCTGAAAAGTCTGCAACATTAACGTTGCAGCCCGAAAATGGGTCAGCACATGGAATATGCTGGCAATGTAACACATAGAGAGTAATGGAATGAAACAGCTATACTATATGCATATTTGGCTGGTGGAAAGCTTTATGGTTACAGTTTTGCGTAAAGCCAATTTTTCCCTACTTCAAAGGAATACCATTTATTTAACTATCATGGTGGTTGTTAAACATTGAGAATGGTTGACAGCATTCTCAATCCCAATTAAGCATCATCATTAATCAAAACCCAACAAAATTAATTTAGAGTAACAAGTTGAGATTCACATGATAATCGAGGTACTAGATACTCAAGATGTCCATAACCGGGGACATGGCTAACCATGATTAGTTTATTACACTCTGCAGAGGTTTGCGCACTTTTTCCCACAAGACTCGATCGCCTCCGTTTGTTTTCTCGCACTACATGGTGTTTGAGAAGACGGATGACCGAGACATAGTCTTTCAGAAGCGCTAGCACCTTACGATCGGGTAGACCGTACCACCTACATCCCCTATATCTGCTAGTCTACCACTGTAAGAGTTCGCACAACTTAGTCAACTATGCTAGAGCCCATAATAGCTTGTGGCTGCACATGGAAGTTTCTAGTATGAATAGTCTCATGATTCCTTTGAGCCTGGGTGGCGGTCCAAAAGAAAACAGGCAAGTCCTGGAATATCCAGGTGCCTCAATCCACCCAGATGTGTGTTTAAGTTGCCACCTTAGATAAACCATTAATTAACAAACTCACATATGTCATGGATTTCACTCACCCAATCCACGTCTACTAGCATAGCATGGCATAATAAGCAAACGTAGAAGTAACTCCCAAAGGTTTGATAATAAACAGGTAATAGGTACTACCTCATCTACTTCTCATCCCACGGTTTAATTAGATCCTAATAATGCAATGTCTGAGGATTGATCTAATGCAATAAAACTGGGTAGTAGAAAAGGTATGATCAAAGTGTTACTTGCCTTGCTGATGATTCGAGAAACCTAACGATTCGAAGTAACAGGCGGCGCACTCCGGGTACTCTATCGCAGACAAACAAACAAGCATACAATAAGTACTCATCTAATGCACAGGTAAAACTCAAATAAGAGATCTAACCAGAAGGTTCAACTTAAGAACTCCGGTTGGCAAAAAGAATCAAATCAAACGAAGCAGAGAAAGTCAAACGGCGAAAGAAAACAACTTCGTCCTAGTAATCTGGATCTAAGTCAAATTTTACAGTAGCAAAAACTTGTTTAAGTTGATTATTCGGATAGAGGGTTTCGAGACGAAACTCCAGGCGCTTGAATCGCCTGATTCCGATAAACGAGCGAAAAGTTATACTAAAACGAAAATCGGATCAGAAATCGCGATCAGAAAATAACCGAGAAAAATCCGACGAAAAAGAAAAACGACAAACGGATTAATTCGTTAATTAACCTAATCTGAAAATAATAAAATAATAAAAAACCGAAAATAAAACCGACGAAAACCATTCGGTTTTTTCTAAAAAAACGGCACGGATTTCGAGGCGGCGGAGAACCTCGGGCGACACGCGTCGTGGCGGCGGCGGTGGCTCCGGCGGGCGGGTGGGCTGGCAGCGGCGGTTATGGGCTAGGGGCTCGGGTGCGGCGCTATTTAAAGGCGTCCCCCGGGCGGAGTCCCGCTCGGGCACGGCCCAAGGTCGGTTTCGTTTTTTTAAATAATTACGCTCGGAAGAAAAATAAAAAGAAATACTAAACGGACTCCAAAAATCCCGAAATAAATTTTCCCGGGCTTCTAAAATCAAGCCCGACGAAGTGAACATTTATTTGGGCCCTAGATGCAATTTTGGAAAACGCGCATTTTTCCTAAATTCAAATAAAAATATCGAAAAACTCTGAAATAAATCTTATTTGATTTTATTATTAAATCCTAAATATTTCTATATTTTGGGAAAGTCATTTTATTCCCTCTCTCATATTTTTGTAATAGAAATAATCGATGATAAAATAAATAAAATCAAATGATGCTATTTTCAAAATTTGAGAAAACTCACATATGAAAATAACGAAATCCCCAACTCTCTTCGTGGGTCCTGGAGTTGCTTAGAATTTTCTAGGATCAAAACCCAAAAGCAAATAAAATATGATATGCATGATGATCTAATGTATAACATTCCAAATTGAAAATTTGAGATGTTACACAGTCTATTGACAAGCGTAACATGACATAGGAGAGTACCATGCAGCGCCCATAAAAAAATTTCCATTTTTGCCGGACAAGATAAATTTGAAATCTTGCACCAAATGGGAATAAATTTGGTTCGACCCATTCCATTTGTATGACAGAGTTTCCTTCCATGTTGGTAATCTCATTCAACAAAATGTGTAGAACGAACATATTTTTTTCCATTCTTAGTATAACTCCAGACAATAAAATCTGACGTGTCAAACAGAGGGAGGGGGATATTGAAGGAAATATGCCCTAGAGGCAATAATAAAGTTGTTATTTTATATTTCCTTATTCATGATAAAGGTTTATTATCCATGCTAGAATTGTATTGATTGGAAACCTTAATACATGTGTGAATACATAAACAAACACCGTGTCCCTAGTGAGCCTCTACTAGACTAGCTCGTTGATCAAAGATGGTTAATGTTTCCTAACCATGGACATGAGCTGTCATTTGATAACGGGATTACATCGTTAGGAGAATGATGTGATGGACAAGACTCATCTGTTAGCTTAGCATAATGATTTTTCAGTTTTATTGCTATTGATTTCTTCATGTCAAATACATATTCCTTCGACTATGAGATTATGCAACTCTCGGATACCGGAGGAATACCTTGTGTGCTATCAAACGTCACAACATAACTGGGTGACTATAAAGATGTCCTATAGGTATCTCCGAAGGTGTTTGTTGAGTTGGCATATATCGAGATTAGGATTTGCCACTCCGAGTTTCGGAGAGGTATCTCTGGGTCCTCTCGGTAATACACATTATAAGCTTGCAAGCAAATGACTTAGGAGTTGGTCACGAGATGATGTATTACAGAACGAGTAAAGAGACTTGCCAGTAACGAGATTGAACTAGGTATGATGATACCGATGATCGAATCTCGGCAAGTAACATACCGATGGACAAAGGGAATTACATATGTTGTCATAACACACTACTGCAGGATGCTGCTAATGTAACACTACGATCAGAGACCCTTCGACAAAACTGTGTGCGATGCAATAATCGCAAACGGTGGTGTAAAAAAACCATCAAAAAAGGTGCAAAACGTTTGCGATGGTGGATGCATCAAACACGGTTTAGATTTTAGTCGCTTGTGCGATGCAGGGCATACGATTCAGTTCAATTAACTGTTTGCGATGAGGAGGAACAAAAGAAACATGCAGTCAGATGAAGGTGTGTGCGATATACAACATACGGTTCACTCGGATGAACTGTTTGTGATTAGGCAACACAAAAGAAACGGTCATCCAGATCAAGATGTGTGCGATATATGGCATGCGGTTCAATCGGATGAACTGTTTGCTTTGAGCCAAGAGAACAAAACGGTTCAATATAACAAGATGTGTGTGATACGCGGTAAACGGGACTGTAGTCGGAAACGTGTGGGAAGACCTATAACAACACAGATGATTCCTGTTACCAAGCCGTGTGTGTTGTGAGCAAACGATTGCTGGTATACAATTGTGAGTGATTGATGAAAACATCACCGACGGGTTCCATTGTTTAGTCCGTGTGTGATGTGATTTTCTTTCTCCGCACAACATATATACTTAAAAAGATAGATTGCATTGCATAACCAAATTAAGCATACAATTACACAAGTGACTACACACATAACATTTCCACACAGCAAAGTAAGCAATTAAATCCATACTAAACTAGGAGAAACGAGGATCTAATCATCTACTTATTGTTGCGACGACGCTTGCCATTGCTCTGCTTTCGGCTGGATCCCTGGTCGTTTTGGGGAAGGAGGCACTTCCTCATGTCAACAATCCGCCTGTACATGTCGTAGCTCGTGTATGCCTCCTTGGCCGCGTACACGACGTCGGCTTTGTTGAGTATCTCCATCCAGGCCAAGTGCCAGGCACGCTTGTCCTCGTTGCAGGAATCCTTCATGTGTTTGTAGTAGGGGTCGATGATGGCCTTGACGAGGTGAACCAGTGAGTCCTTCTCATGCTCCTTGCTCCCCTAGATCTTGTATTGGCCCTGGATGTCGACAAGATTCTGGCAGGCGATGCCCGAATTCTCGAGCGCCTTTACATCGTTGGTGATGTCCACCGTAGTGAACATGTAGTGGGGGCTGTTGACAAACCTGGTGAAATGCTCGCAAGGCCTTGTGGCCAGGCAGTAGTGGTAGACGAGGACGTGGTGGCGCACGCACATCTGGGCGACGGCGACCTGGGGATGAGACCCGGCACAAGCGCGGGTGTACTCAAGGTCGAACCCGACCACCTTGTACTTCTCCTAAGCAAGCAACAACTCCATGATGTGGATGGAGTGCTCCACCCAGACTGGTTCGTTGGTGTACACCACCGAGAGGTCTGTGAACCTTCTTGGTGGGTGTGCTTCTTGCATTGGTGGGGCGCGATCGAAAGGTTGAAGAGACACAAGGGTTTAATGGTCGCTGTAATAATGGGGGTTGACCAGCCTGTAATCGTCATGTCTTGTCACGACGTTCATAGCGGAGGATTCTAGTGCATGCTTGACAACACCGCACCGCACACATTTCGTTTGACCACGCGTGGGCTCGAAGAGGCGCCAAATGTATCGTCAGTGAGCCAATTCCCGTGCTACCACGCAGTTTACCGTGCTAGCTTCCCACCCGGCTAGTTTGTCCACGCCTCGGCTAGAAGAGGGACAAATCATGGGCATTTATTGGCAAAAAGTTTTGTAAAAACAAAGTGTGTGGAATGACTTCGGTCATAATTTTACCCATGGGTGATGAGGTCAAAGTTACATAGAAGGGTGATGATGGACACTCGAGTGTGATAATTAATTCTGCGCTCTACAGGGCACACGGTTGAAGAAACCAACTGTGTGCAATAATGTCGAAGATCGCAGTCGAGTTAGCTATACAGATCGTGTGCTGTGAGGCCGACAAGGTAAACATATTCGAGAATGGTTAATAAAATCTAAGACCATTGCATCTTAAGGTCAAAATAGTGCTACCAATATACGAGACTCGTACGATGCCATTTCAATGATTGGAACACAAAAGCTCGAAATATTACAAGGTTCAAATTCCAGAGTTATATGGCTCAAATTCGAAGATTACAAGGTTCAAACTGATATTAGAAATGAAATTCAGCTCATCAGCTGCAAACGCTCGCGCTAATCCACTAAACATGGATATCAGAGA
The DNA here is from genome assembly GCF_002162155.2 of Triticum dicoccoides. NCBI lineage: Eukaryota > Viridiplantae > Streptophyta > Magnoliopsida > Poales > Poaceae > Triticum > Triticum dicoccoides. Next base: position 496,515,672 of record NC_041384.1, read on the forward strand.
GGCTCAAACTAATATTACCACTTCTAAGTCTGGTTTTGAAACATCATAATTTTTGCAAAGGGGTCAGCCACTGAGAAGTCATGTATGGGGTTGACACGACGACTTCCGATTACTCTGTCATCTGAAGTTCCAAATTGAAATTCAGCATTTTTGGAGCCTATTCCATTCTGCCGCAGGCGCCGGCGCTGATCAACAAACCATTCATTTTTGCGAAATAAATGTAGGGCAAACCTCATTACCTTCAACACCTTTGCTCTCAAAACAAAGAACCTAGTGAATATAATCTCCGGTAAGGTCCCTCGGTAGGCATTCAAAGTAATTTTTGAGAGATGCAGATCTAGGCATTCAATGTGATTGTTATATTGTATCACATTATCCACCACTGGGCCTAATCTTATCTGCAAAAGTAGAAAACATGGTAGTGCTTACATGAAGTTTTGAACACTACTACATGCCTATTTGGTTTGCAGGATTTGTAAAATGCACTAACATGTCATCTTCAATCTGACATAACTATTGGGTATGACCCGCCTAGGAGGGGCCGGGTCATGCCACTGGCGGTTTAAAGATGAAGAAGCCCGATAAGGTCCAAGAAGATATGTAGATGGCGGTTCACAGAGCAAGCCATTGAAGGCCCAAGACCCGTAGACGACTTGAGGCCCACGGGTGTGAGCCGCCATATTGTTAACTTGTTCTGTAAGGCAAGCTTAGTTAGAAACCGAGCTAGTCACGTTCGTGTGAGACTGACGGAACTCTGTAAGCCGCTGGGAATCAACCTGTATATAAAGGGGTGACACGATGGCGGGTTAACTCAAGAAACAATTGAACGAGAACTAGGTCAAGCGTATTCGCTCCCTGGTAATCGAAACCTGAGTAATACAACCTTAACCAGGAGTAGGCTTTTACCTCATTGAGAGGGCCCAAACCTAGGTAAACTCCCTGCGTCCTTTGTCCCGTTTAACCCCTTCAAGCTAACCTAGCTGCGATGGCTCCACACCTAAGTCCGTTTGCTAGGGCATCTATCGTGTTAAGTCCACGATAGTTGGCGCCCACCGTGGGGCCAGCGCACGGTGGTTTCGAGTTCTTGAAGGGCAACTTCGCAGGGATCAAGAGATACGCCGTCGGCTGGATGACTAAAAGCCGTCGAGGCAAGCTCTACATCGACGATGCTGGCTGGGGCCCTGAGGCCGGCTCAATCAAGTACAGGTACCGGGTCCCCTTCGGCGGAATCCACGTCTTCATTGGCAAGATCGGTGAGTCAGAGCCTGAGCCGGACACCTGCACCGACATCATCGAGACGGCTCAGCGTGCACGACCTGCCAAGGTTCAAGTCACCGTGAAGCACACTTTTGTGGGTTTTACTCACGGAGTGGATCTTGAGGAAGGATCTGTGTCTGGTGGAGAGACAACCATCTATTCTGGTGACGAGTCCTCAACCGGCGAGACCAATTCCATATATCAATTGTGAGATGGTGGGCTTGGCGGGCTGTTCCAATGGCGACAGTATTCCGGACCACTATGAGCCACCGAATAGGGTTGCAATCTTCATGGCCGACACACAATCGGTGCTCAATTCGACAACTACTGCGGCTATGACCTCCAGTTCAAAAGCTGCGGCGACTGTCGGGGCAAGCGGTTCTACGCGCCCGCCGCTCAAGTGTTATCCGAGCTCTTGGAGGCTTTGGCGACCTTATTGGCTGCAGAGGTGACACCAGAAAATCAAGCACATCATAAGGTGGATGTTGCGAAACTGCGAGATGAGATAGCTCAAGCTAAGGAGGAGTTTAATGTAGAGAATGCTAGGATGGCAACAGAATGAGCTGCTTTGGACGCTGCGACACAACTATTGGGGAACGTAGCATGCAATTTCAAAACAATTCCTACGATCACGCAAGATCTATCTAGGAGATGCATATCAACGAGAGGGGTAGAGTGTGTCCATGTACCCTCATACACCGAAAGCAGAAGCGTTAGTTTAACACAGTTGATGTAGTCGAACGTCTTCGTGATCCAACCAATCAAGTACCGAACGCACGACACCTCTGAGTTCAGCACACATTCAGCTTGATGACGTCCCTCAAACTCTTGATCCAGCAAAGTGTCGAAGGAGAGTTTTGTCAGCACGACGGCGTGGTGATGGTGATGGTGATGTGATCCACACAGGGTTTCGCCTAAGCACTATGACAATATGACCGGAGGAGTAAACTACGGAGGGGGGCACCGCACACGGCTAAGAAACAATTGATGTGCATTGGGGTGCCACCCTGCCCCCGTATATAAAGGAGGAGAGGGGAGGAGGCCGGCCCTAGGGGGCGCGCCAAGTAGGGGGAAACCCACTAGGACTCCTAGTCCTAGTCGACCCCCTTTTCCTTCTTTCAGAGGGGGAAATGGGGAAGGAGAGGGAGAGGAAGAAGGAAAGGGGGCCGTGCACCCTCCCCTTGTCCAATTCGGACTCCCCATGGGGGGCACCCCTTGTGGGCTGTCCTCTCTCTCCCCTATGGCCCATGTGGCCCATTACCTCCCCCCCCGGGGGGGGGGGGGGTTCTGGTAACCCCTCGGTACTCCGATAAATATTCGAAACACTCCGAAACCATTCCGGTGTCCGAATACTAACGTCCAATATATCAATCTTTATCTCTCGGCCATTTCAAGACTCCTCATCATGTCCGTGATCTCATCCGGTGACCAAAAAATCTTCGGTCACCAAAACACATAACTCATAATACAAATCGTAATCGAACGTTAAGCGTGCGGACCTCTATGGGTTTGAGACCTATGTAGACATGAACGAGACACATCTCTGATCAATAACAAACAGCGGAACCTGGATGCTCATATTGGTTCCTACATATTCTACAAAGAACTTTATCGGTCAAACCGCAATGACAACATACGTCATTCCCTTTGTTATCGGTATGTTACTTGCCTGAGATTCGATCGTCGTTATCCTCATACCTAGTTAAATCTTGTTACCGACAAGTCTCTTTACTTGTTCCGTAATGCATCATCCCGTAACTAACTCATTAGTCACATTGCTTGCAAGGCTTATCATGATGTGCATTACCGAGAGGTCCCAGAGATACCTCTCCGATACTCGGAGTGACAAATCCTAATCTCAATCTATGCCAACCAACAAACACCTTCGGAGACACCTGTAGAGCATCTTTATAAGAACCCAGTTACGTTGTGACGTTTGATAGTACACAAGGTGTTCCTCTTTTATTCGGGAGTTGCATAATCTCATAATCAAAGGAATGTGTATAAGTTATGAAGAAAGCAATAGGAATAATACTTAACGATCATTATGCTAAGCTAACGAGTGGGTCTTGTCCATTACATCATTATCCTAATGATGGGATCCCGTTTATCAAATGACAACACATGTCTATGGTCAGGAAACTTAACCATCTTTGATTAACAAGCTAGTCAAGTAGAGGCATACTAGGGACACTTTGTTTTGTCTATGTATTCACACATGTATCAAGTTTCCGGTTAATACAATTCTAGCATGAATAATAAACATTTATCATGATATAATGAAATATAAATAACAACTTTATTATTGCCTATAGGGCATATTTCCTTCAGTCTCCCACTTGCACTAGAGTCAATAATCTAGATTACATTGTAATGATTCTAACATCCATGGAGTCTTGGTGCAGATCATGTTTTGCTCATGGAAGAGGCTTAGTCAATGGGTCTGCAACATTCAGATCCGTATGTATTTTGCAAATCTCTATGTCTCCCTCCTTGACTTCATCACGGATGGAGTTGAAGCGTCTCTTGATGTGTTTGGTTCTCTTGTAAAATCTGGATTCCTTTGTTAAGGCAATTGCTCCAGTATTGTCACAAAATATTTTCATTGGACCCGATGCACTAGGTATTACACCTAGATCGGATATTAACTCCTTCATCTAGATTCCTTCATTTGCTGCTTCCGAAGCAGCTATGTACTCCGCTTCACACGTAGATCCCGCCACAATGCTCTCCTTGGAACTACACCAACTGACAAGTCCACCATTCAATATAAATACGTATCTGGTTTGCGACTTAGAGTCATCCGGATCAGTGTCAAATCTAGCATCAACATAACCATTTTACGACGAGCTCTTTGCCACCTCCATAAACGGTAAACATATCCTTAGTCCTTTCAGGTATTTCAGGATGTTCTTGACCGCTGTCCAGTGATCCACTCCTGGATTACTTTGGTACCTCCCTGCTAAACTTATAGCAAGACACACATCAGGTTTGGTACACAGCATTGCATACGTGATAGAACCTATGGCTGAGGCATAGGAAATGACTTTCATTTTCTCTCTATCTCCTGCAGTGGTTGGGCATTAAGTTTGACTCAACTTCACACCTTGTAACACAGGCAAGAACCCTTTATTCGACTGATCCATTTTGAACCTCTTCAAAACTTTATCAAGGTATGTGTTTTGTGAAAGTCGAATTAAGCGTCTTGATCTATCTCTATAGATCTTGATGCCTAATATATAAGCAGCTTCACCGAGGTCTTTCATTGAAAAATTCTTATTCAAGTATCCTTTTATGCTATCCAGAAATTCTATATCATTTCCAATCAACAATATTTCATCCACATATAATATTAGAAATGCTACGGAGCTCCCACACACTTTCTTGTAAATACAGGCTTCTCCAAAAGTCTGTATAAAACCATATCCTTTGATCACACTATCAAAGCGTATATTCCAACTCTGAGATGCTTGCACCAGTCCATAAATGGATCGCTGGAGCTTGCACACTTTATTAGCACATTTAGGATCAACAAAACCTTCTGGTTGCATCATATCCAACTCTTCTTTAAGAAAACCATTAAGGAATGCGGTTTTGACGTCCATTTGCCAAATTTCATAAGTATAAAATGTGCAATTGCTAACATGATTCGGACAGACTTAAGCATCGCTACGGGTGAGAAGGTCTCATCGTAGTCAGCTCCTTGAACTTGTCGAAACCCTTTCGCAACAAGTCGAGCTTTGTAGACAGTAACATTACCGTCAGCATCAGTCTTCCTCTTGAATATCCATTTATTCTCTATGGCTTACCGATCATCGGTAAAGTCAACCAAAGTCCATACTTTGTTCTAATACATGGATCGCATCTCAAATTTCATGGCCTCAAGCCATTTTGCGGAATCTAGGCTCATCATCGCTTCTTCATAGTTTGTAGGTTCGTCATGGTCTAGTAACATGATTTCCAGAACAGGATTACCATACCACTCAGGTGCGGAACATACTTTGGTTGACCTACGAGGTTCGGTAGTAACTTGATCTGAAGTTTCATGATCATTATCATTAGCTTCCTCACTAATTGGTGTAGGCATGACTGGAACTAGTTTCTATGATAACTACTTTCCAATTCGAGAGAAGGTACAATTACCTCATCAAGTTATACTTTCCTCCCACTCACTTCTTTTGAGAGAAACTCCTTTTCCAGAAAGGATCCATTCTTAGCAACAAATATCTTGCCTTCGGATCTGTTATAGAAGGTGTACCCACCAGTTTCTTTTGGGTGTCCTATGAAGACGCACTTCTCTGATTTGGGTTCGAGCTTATCAGGCTGAAGCCTTTTCACATAAGCATCGCAACCCCAAACTTTAAGAAACGACAACTTAGGTTTCTTGCCAAACCACAGTTCATATGGTGTCGTCTCAACAGATTTAGATGGTGCCCTATTTAACATGAATGCAGCTGTCTCTAATGCATAACCACAAAACGATAGTGGTAAATAGGTAAGAGACATCATAGATCGCACCATATCTAATAAAGTACAGTTACGACGTTCGGACACACCATTACGCTGTGGTGTTCCAGGTGGCGTGAGTTGCAAAACTATTCCACATTATTTTAAATGAAGACCAAACTCATAATTCAAATATTCGCCTCCGCGATTAGATCATAGAAACTTTATTTTCTTGTTACGATGATTTTCTACTTCACTCTGAAATTATTTGAACTTTTCAAATGTTTTAGACTTGTGTTTCATTAAATAGATATACCCATATCTGCTCAAATCATCTGTGAAGGTCAGAAAATAACGATACCCGCCACGAGCCTCAACACTCATCGGACCGCATACATTAGTATGTATTATTTCCAATAAGTCAGTGGCTCGATCCATTGTTCCGGAGAACGGAGTCTTAGTCATCTTGCCCATGAGGCATGGTTCGCAAGTATCAAGTGATTCATAATCAAGTGATTCCAAAAGCCCATCCGTATGGAGTTTCTTCATGCGCTTTACACCAATATGACCTAAACGGCAGTGCCACAAATATGTTGCACTATCATTATTAACTTTGCATCTTTTGGCATCAATATTATGAATATGTGTATCACCACGGTCGAGATTCAATAAAAATAGACCACTCATCAAGGGTGCATGACCATAAAAGATATTACTCATATAAATAGAACAACCATTATTCTGTGATTTAAATGAATAACCGTCTCGCATCAAACAAGATCCAGATATAATGTTAATGCTCAACGCTGGCACCAAATAAAAATTATTCAGGTCTAAAACTAATCCCGAAGGTAGATGTAGAGGTATCATGCCGACGGCGATCACATCGTCCTTGGAACCATTTCTGACGCGCATCGTCACCTCGTCCTTAGCCAATCTTCGTTTAATCCGTAGCCCATGTTTCAAGTTGCAAATATGAGCAACAAAACCAGTATCAAATACTCAGGTACTACTACGAGCATTAGTATGGTACACATCAATAACATGTATATCAAATATACCTTTGTTCACTTTGCCATCCTTCTTATCTACCAAATACTTGGGGCAGTTCCGCTTCCAGTGACCAGTCTCTTTGCAGCTGAAGCACTCAATTTCAGGCTTAGGTCCAGAGTTGGGCTTCTTCCCGGGAGTAGCAACTTGCTTGCTATTATTCTTGAAGTTCCCTACTTTCCCGTTGCCCTTTTTCTTGAAACTAGTGGTCTTGCTAACCGTCAACACTTGATGCACCTTCTGGATTTCTACCTCCGCAGCCTTGAGCACTGCGAAGTTCTCGGGAATCGTCTTGCTCATCCCTTGCATATTATAGTTCATCACGAAGACTTTATAGCTTGGTGGCAGTGATTCAAGAACTCTGTCAATAACACTATCATCCGAAATATTAACTCCCAGCTGAGTCAAGTGGTTATGGTACTAGACATTCTGAGTATGTTTTCACTGACAGAACTGTTCTCCTCCATCTTGCAGCTATAGAACTTGTTGGAGACCTCATATCTCTCAACTCGGGAATTTGCTTGAAATATTAACTTCAACTCCTGAAACATCTCATATGCTCCATGATGTGCAAAACGTCTTTGAAGTCTTGATTCTAAGCCGTAAAGCATGGCACACTGAACTATCGAGTAGTCATCAGATTTAGCTTGCCAGACATTCAAAACATCAACAGTTGCTCCTGCAGCAGGCCTTGCACCTAGCGGTGCATCAAAGACGTAATTCTTATGTGCAGCAATGCGGATAATCCTCAAGTTACGAACCCAGTTCGTGTAGTTGCTACCATCATCTTTCAACTTAGCTTTCTCTAGGAACGCATTAAAATTCAAGGGAACGGTAGCACGGGCCATTGATCTACAACACAGATATGCAAATACTATCGGGACTAAGTCCATGATAAATTAAGTTCAATTAATCATATTACTTAAGAACTCCCACTTAGATAGACATCCCTCAAGTCATCTAAATGATCACGTGATCCATATCAACTAAACCATGTCCGATCATCATGTGAGATGGAGTAGTTTTGAATGGTGAACATCTCTATGTTGATCATATCTACTATATGATTCACGTTCGACCTTTCGGTCTCAGTGTCCCGAGGCCATGTCTGTACATGCTAGGCTCGTCAAGTTTAACCCGAGTATTCTGCCCATGCAAAACTGTCTTGCACCCATTGTATGTGAACGTAGAGCTTATCACACCCAATCATCACGTGGTGTCTCGTCAGGACGAACTGTCGCAACGATGCATACTTAGGGAGAACACTTATACCTTGAAATTTAGTGAGGGATCATCTTATAATGCTACCGTCGTACTAAGCAAAATAAGATGCATAAAAGATAAACATCACATGCAATCAAAATATGTGACATGACATGGCCATCATCATCTTGTGACTTCGATCTCCATCTCCAAACCACCGTCATGATCTCCATCGTCACCGGCTTGACACCTTGATCTCCATTGTAGCGTCGTTGTCGTCTCGCCAACTATTTCTTCTACAACTATCGTTGCCACATAGTGATGAAGTAAAGCAATTACATGGCGATTGCATTTTATACTATAAAGCGACTCCTGCCAGTTGTCGCTAACTTTTACAAAACACGATCATATCATACAATAACTTATATCACATCATGTCATGACCATCACATCAGAACATGCCCTGCAAAAACAAGTTAGACGTCCTCTACTTTGTTGTTGCAAGTTTTACGTGGCTGCTATGGGCTTCTAGCAAGAACTGTTCTTACCTACGCATCAAAACCACAACGAATTTTCATCAAGTGTGTTTTTTTAACCTTCAACAAGGACCGGCCATAGTCAAATTTGATCAACTAAAGTTGGAGAAATAGACACCCACCAGCCACCTTTATGCAAAACAAGTTGCATGTCTGTCAGTGGAATGGGTCTCATGAACGTGGTCATGTAAGGTTGGTTCGGGCCGCTTCATCCAACAATACCGCCGAATCAAAATAAGACGTTGGTGGTAAGCAGTATGACTATTATCTCCCAAAACTCTTTCTGTTCTACTTGTGCATATCATCTACGCATAGACCTGGCTCGGATGCCACTGTTGGGCAACGTAGCATGCAATTTCAAAATAATTCCTACAATCACGCAAGATCTATCTAGGAGATGCATAGAAACGAGAGGGGGAGAGTATGTCTATGTACCCTCGTAGACTGAAAGCGAAAGAGTTAGGTTAACGCGGTTGATGTAGTAGAACGTCTTCACGATCCAACCTATCTAGTACCGAACGTATGGCACCTCCGAGTTCAGCACACGTTCAGCTCGATGACGTCCCTTGAACTCTTGATCCAGCAGAGGGTCGAGGGAGAGTTTCATCAGCACGACGACATGGTGACGGTGATAGTGATGTGATCCGCACAGGGCTTCGCCTAAGCACTACGACGCTATGACTGGAGGAGTAAATTATGGAGGGGGCACCACACACGGCTAAGAGAATAACTGTTGTGCTTTGGGGTGCCCCTGCCCCCGTATATAAAGGAGGGAGGAGGAGGCCAGCCACCAAGGGGAGCGCCAAGGGGGGGAGTCCTAGTAGGATTCGCCCCCCCTTTTTCCTTTCTCATCGGAGGGGAAAAGGGAAGGAGAGGGAGAGGGAGAGGGAAAGAGGAAAGGGGGCCGCGCCCCCTCCCCCTTGTCCAATTCGGACTCCCTTGGGGGGGGGGGGGGGGGCACCTTGCGGGCTCCACTCTCTTTCTCCCCTATGGCCCATGAAGGCCCATTACTTCCCCGGGGGGTTCCGGTAACCCCTCGGTACTCCAATAAATATTCGAAACGTCCTGAAATCATTCCGTTTTCCGAATAC